>NW_022988043.1:11008219-11608219 GCF_902827165.1 Trematomus bernacchii
AAACTGATTACAAACATGGAACATGACGGGGAGATTTAAAGCCGTTGGAAGCAGTTAGATTTAGATTTATTGAGAATACCGTGGCACTTTCATTGATCATCACTTCTCCTGAGTCGCTTGGTCGATCTGTTCTCTTCTTACTTCCTCTAGCATCCTTCCCCTCCCCCTGTATATCGCTCCTTTCCTCCTCAACCCTCTTTCTCCCCCATCCCATTAACTGATTGCCTGTGCACCATCATGCGTCACACCGCCTGCTTGAGCTATCAGAGGGACAGACAAGAGAGCCTTTGACCTTTTCCTCCCCTTAACCCTTCATCCATATTTACATCTCGCCCTTGTCTGCCCAGCTTCCTTTCTTTCTTTCCTTTTCAGTCTCCAGATGGCCCTTTTCTCTCTCTTATTCACCTCCTCTTGTAATCAGCACAACTGACCTTGTAGAAAGACCCACTAATGAAGATTTGGCAGCACTGTCCAGAATGACTCATCTCCGACTGTGAATGTCGGCCAAAACGCGATGTGTCACATTTGAACGCTGAAGTTTAGTCCACTTGCTAAATGGGGAGAGGAGTATTCAGGGAGTAAATTGGCACAGGACCAGGCCTGACAGTGGCATATTTCTCTCCAGCAGCTTTTAACCAATAGCATTTGTTTCACAAGGTTAGGCATTAAGTGCACCGCCATCTCGGTGCAGCCTAAGTACAATCTTTCATTTTTTATTCTCTCCAAAGCCAAAACACTATTTATAATGAGCAAGCGGTGTGCATAAGAGAGCGAAGGATGGATTTATTTTCATGTGTTGTTTGTTTCGGTTCAACAGTAGGAGTCAGTTAATTGTGTAGTCTTTCAGGACTGAATGTGTGCAAGGAGTGAGACAGAGGAACAGATGTGGAAAGTTAATGAGCAGAGGAAAATGTTCAACCAAAAAAGCAGATGGGAAGAAAGGCACTGAGACGGGTATGATGAGTCCTGTGATGGCGGCAGGTAGATGGTTAAAGCAGACTAAGAAACGTCAGAGGGGAAAACAAAGCATTCATCAAGGCCAAGTGTCTTTCCTCCCCCGCCCTTTTGCTAAATGTACCGGGCAGCATCCATCTTTCTCTACAATTAAATTCCTTCTATAAATAGCATTTCTTGCACAGGACTTACTGGCACAACATTTTCTGATTGCAGAGATACATAAAACACACCTGTGTCTCTGTAGCTCTCTCTGAGCTGGACTCCATGGCAGCTGTTGCTGGTCACTCTCCGGTTACTGAGACACCATTTTATTGGTGCATCCTTAATTAGTGCCCAGTAAACTAAGGACAATAAACTAAAAGCTGACATCATATTCTGAAATGAGAGCAGTTTTTTGTTTGATTTTACTTCAAATCTGAGGTGTTGAGGAAGTTTCTTGCCCTGTGGTTATAATTTATTAATAAATGTATGAGTGGAAACATCCTCATGTACTTCCAGAAAAAAGATAATTATCCTGCTGACGTTGTGTAGGATAATTATCTACTGTGTCCTTTTTCACATGCTATACTGTAGATGTAGTAGCACAAGTACATTCTGCTATTTTGCAATACTCTCATCTGTATGTTTTATTTTACAAATGTACTCAAGCCTTTTACTTGATCATCTTTACATACACTGTGATCTTGGGTTTTTAAAGCTGCAATAATCCCAAATATAACTATGTTTCTTGCCTTACATCAATCCTGTGTTAACGTGTCCCATAATTCCCTGCTGTCTCTGTTCTGTCCCTTCAGGTTTGGGGTGTTTGAGTTCCTCAGCAACCGTGCGAGGGATGAGAACGGTCGCCTGGACAGCACCAAGGGCCTGCTGTGTGGGCTCGGAGCCGGCATCTTGGAGGCTGTTTTTGTGGTGTGTCCCATGGAAACTGTTAAGGTATGTTACCACCTGATTTATTGTCCCAGAGGGATACTTGATTCCACAGCCACTACACAGAAACACACAGATATACAGTATGTTTGACAACAGACAGATAGCAACAGATGGATATACACGTGGCATCATGCAGATAAAGACAGTACGCATTTTCTTATTGTGTACATTAATTCAATTTTCCTGTTGACAACAGTGTCAGCAAGGCTAATCTGCTATTTCAGAAGGAACAAAACTCCGGCGGCAAGCTTTTCTCCATTTAATTGTTCTGTATCTCTGACCAGATGGAAGTAATGTATAGTTTTGGTATAGGGGATGATCACTCTCATTTAGCATCTAGGAGATATTTATGATCCGCAGAATAAGCACGCTGTTTTTCTTAGACTTTCCTAAATGTAACATCTGCTACATTACTATAACAAATCTCAGCAGCAGACACATGTGATAACACTCTTCTCAGTTTATTATAATCTCAGTAGTATTGTTTGATAAGCATTGTGTCTCTCTGTGCACATTGACAGTATCATTTAAAAGTGACTTTGAAAGAAGACCAGACTAAACATTTGTGCCGTTTTTATCACCTTGTGTGTGTGAAAAAAATATATTATCATGTTTTGGTTGACCATGTTTTTTGTTTTTTTTAATCTCTGAAGGTTAAATTCATTCATGACCAGACATCAGCCAACCCAAAATACAAGGGCTTCTACCACGGAGTCAGGGAGATCATCAATGCCCAAGGTAAACACCAGCTTCAATGCATGTAGCTCACCTGACATCTAGTGGTCAGACTGGGTAATGCAGCTGCAAACATAATGTTATTAAAACATGTTGCACCCAGACATGATGATTTTTATTAAATATAAGAGCATAATAAATGTACCTACTTATCATGCCTTACAGGAATAAGAGGGACGTACCAGGGTCTCACTGCCACAGTCCTTAAGCAAGGCTCCAACCAAGCCATTCGGTTCTATGTGATGACCTCTCTCAAGAACTGGTACAAAGGTCAGTGTGCATCAATATTTACTGTATGTGTGTGTCTGTTTATAAGTGTGAGAGATATTTAAAAAGACCAATACTGCTGATTGGCTGGTAAATGAGTTTAGCCTAAACACTTCATGATCCTTTGAGAAGCAGAAGTCTGCCTGCAAAGAAATGCAAGCATACAGACTGGGAACAGTTGGGGTTTGGTCATAATGGATTATAAATTAGCAAGTAAAACTGTATTGAAGTTATATTGACAAGGATTACTTAATAACATTTTTGATTACAACTTTATAAAATACCAGACTTTGTTTCATGAAAACCGATGCTATTACTTTCAATAAAAGTTTGTTGCAGCATGTTTTGCCAGTACTGTTAGGATAAGGATAATTTGATTATTTGATTCATATAAGTATAAATGTGCAATATTTTTAATAATTGATTTTGAAGTTAATATAACAAATACTTTTTTTACAATTTATAAAAAATAAAAGAAATAATTTCAAATATATTCATGTTAGATTACATTTCTATGTTTTCCAATGGATTATGTAACTGCCATGTAATTTGATTACAAAAATGGACTTCATTCAAAATGTTCTGACCCAGCAATAGTATGCTATGAATGTTACTCTAATTCTGCATAGTGTATGGAATTGGGACACAGCTGTCTGAGCTGCTACTAGTAACTACAGTACACACTCAGCTGAGATGTACCAGGACTGAAATGGCATCAAAGCATTCACTGTTACTGACTCCCTAAGTTATGTCCTTTCACCAGGTGACAACCCCGATAAAGCCATGAACCCCTTGGTGACGGGAACGTTTGGAGCTGTAGCTGGAGCCGCCAGTGTCTTTGGAAACACACCACTAGATGTCATCAAGACAAGGATGCAGGTACATTACTCGATGGCTGAGATTAAACACAGGTTTTTGTGTTCTTTGCTGGCATTTTGGTTGAAAAGATGTTGAGTTGTTACCACCTGTGGTCATTGATTAGAAATAACAATACCTTTCTTTCCTTTCCAAAGGGTCTGGAAGCACACAAATATAAAAGCACATTGGACTGTGGATTAAAGATCATGAGACACGAGGGCTTGGCAGCGTGAGTACGCCTTCACTTTGTTTTGTTTTGGCTTTGGTTTATAGAGTTAGGTGCACAGCAGGCTTTTATCCCCTCTTATCCCTGCTGCTCTGCTGCTTTTAAAGCTTGCTGTTGTAAATGGAAACACAAATGATTGACTCTAGTTCAATCCAATTATTTATATACAGTTTATATAACACAATATCATATAAAATATGTTGGACATTGAGTCAAAAATAATTAAATCAGGAAGTACTCAGCCCAGAAACCTATTGAGGGAGGATTTTTAAATAAGAAATATTTGTCTAAAACATTTGTTTAAGTCACAAAACATTTTCAATACGGTAAAGACAGTAATAAAACATTTAACATTAAATTAATGAATTAAATCTTATAAACCAGCATCGAATATAATCTTTGATTCGTATTTCATTCACACATGTATAAGTCATCAATAAATGTGTCTACCTAACGAAATGATGTTTTATAATGACCTCTCTGCCTCTCTATGTCCACCTGCAGTTTCTACAAAGGGGCGGTTCCTCGGCTGGGCCGTGTGTGTCTGGACGTGGCCATAGTCTTCATCATCTATGAGGAGGTGGTGAAGGTCCTGAATGTTGTCTGGATTACGGACTGAGCCTCTGGATGTGCAGAGAGGGCTGCGGCTCCCTACTTTCCAGGCATCAGACACAGATCCCAGTTTGGCCGACCTCCTCCGCATCACAAAACCAGAGGGGGTGAGACAGAGAGCTGAACTTAGATGAGTGTCAAATGCTAACAGGAAGTTAAAGAGCTCATTTAGATAAGGGGCAAAGCCTGAAAATAGTGCCGCCCACATCTGGACAGCTGTGTGTATGCAGAGCTTTGCTGCATTAAAACAAGACATATTATATCAAAAGTGGGATCATAAAATGATCCAAATAATGTGGAAAAGCATATCCTAGAAAGTCATAATTTCTCCAAGTTAAACGAAATGTCAATATGAGGGTCCACATCATGATTAGCTCAAACATTTCCTGAATGAATGTAAGCTTTTTTCCAAGTTATCTGGTTACATTTCTTTGAATCCTGCTTTTTAAAATACCCTCCTTCAGTGGAGAACTTTATTTCTCGTCATTCATAGCTGATTTACTCATTTCTGTGAGTAATGCATGTGTCATACTTAGTTTTATTAAGTTAGATGTGCTCTCTGCCTCTACTTGTGCCTGTTTTTAGTTCAGAGGAGCCAGACTCCAGCTGACTGCAGTTTACAGTCACATATACTGCAGTTACTTCCATAACTAAGCCTTTAATAGAATGATTTTACAATTATAATATGCCAATTATTTTTTATAAATTATAGATTCTTATTTAGTTTATAACCAGCATTATAGTTTTGTTGTAAAGTATGATATATATTGTTCTTGTGCCAAATGCCAAACCTGTTATACTATGAAAATATGTTCAGAATAAGAACATGCTAATGTAGCATAACGTGCTTAAATAGAGAAGAGCAAGTATTATGACTTATATTGTGACTTTCTTTATAAATGTATTAATTGAATGTTCAATATCTTTATGGGTGAGAAATGACTTGCTGTTATCGTGGGCCACTTGTTGTTTCTGTGATCAGGTCTCGGTGTGAAGGTTTTTTAAGATGTTAGGAAAATATGATATTGCTGTATTTCACTGTGAGTCTAAATGACCCAATGACACTAAGTCATAAAGACAGAGTAACCTCTGACCTGTTTTCTTTAATGGAAGCACTACTGTTCATCAGGTAACTTGATGCTTGATTGTTTTCTGCTTATGTTAGAAGCAGGTTTCATATTTTCCCTAAATGAATTATTCCCAGATATTTGGACCCTGGCAGCGGGACACACAATAATGATTGAAAATGAAAAAAGAGACATATTGTTCTGCTAAACACATACAAAATAATATATTTTGTATTTAAATGTAATATATTTATATTAAGATTACTCACAATATATTTTAATCAATTTCCATTGGTGTTCTGATTCAGTATTTCATTCAGGGTTCATTTTTATTTATCACTCATGTGCCTTTTGTTTGTCTGTTACACTGTGAATGCTACTTGAGGTAAATCCTAATTTATTATCAATAGAATATTCATCTCTTAAATCATCTTACCGACACAACAACTGAATGATAATGAAAACAGTCATGATCTATATGTATTCATGTAATAATTGAATTTAAATACGGATGGGTTGTGTTTCACTATTTCTGTAATACATTTTTAATAACATTTTTCAGTTTTGACCGAACTATGCTTGTGATCCTAACTGCCAAATATCCAAGAGAAAATGTAATTATTATTGCAAATCAATGTATTCAGAGGGTATGATGAAGCTTGAGCATAAACACTGTCCCCTCTATTTGTCTGTGCTTAATGTTCAGTTCTTTTGTTTAGTAGGGGGGTTTCAAAACTCATTAAAACAAGCATCTGAAATCTTAAAAGCATGAGACTGTTTTCTTTAGCTTCTACATCCCTTGTTCGTTTGTTGTTCTACCCTTTTGGTTACAACAGATCACGTTGGGACAATCCATGGGGGGCAGGTAGGGAGGAATCCAACAGGGGACTCATTGTCCCAGTTTTGGCTGATGCTCATGTAGAGTAATGCAACTATCGCTCTCTTTCTCTCACGCACGCACGCACGCACGCGCGCGCACACACACACACACACACACACACACACACACACACACACACACACACACACACACACACACACACACACACACGCGTTACATCCGTGGTGCCCTAGTGAAGGAATGCACAGCTCGGTGCAGAAGATGGGAGTGAGGACAGCATGTAGTGCACATTTTTGGCCTGAATGAGGAAGTGAGGAAAGTGTACTGAAATATTATAAATATTTGTCAGTAGTGAAAACGTACTCATATCTTATACTTAAAGGTGGGGTAGGTAAGTTTGAGAAACCGGCTCGAGATCGCTAGAATTTGAAAATACACAACCGGAGAAAATCTGCCACTTCCTTACAGAGCCCCTCCTCCAACACACACGAACGTGCACATGACCAATGAGGGCACGAGATAAGTTTGTGCACAGATAGAAGGCTGACAGGCAGGTAGGCCATCCAGTTATTTTAGCCGGGCCGGCTAAAATGATTGGTCGTACTTTTTACAGTATTACGGCTTTCACAGATGACCTTTTTTTATGGATTTTTTGTCAAAGCACTTAAGATATTAATTGCTATCGGGATGTTAAGAGCATTCCATGGAATATAACAAAAAGTGTATCTCGAGCCGGTTTCTCAAACGTACCTACCCCACCTTTAAGAGAAAGCGAAGGAGTCAATATTTTCTAAAATTAAATTACAAAGTAATAGCATTCAGGCAGCTCCATTTAAGAGAAATATTAAACTTCATTGTATTGATGTTATTTATGTGTTAATGCACAACATCATTGTATTTTTTGCAGCATGTAAAGGTGAGTCTAATTTGAACTACTTTATAAACAGCATAGTTAAATCTGTAATTAAGCAAAAATAATGTATGTGTTGATTATATTTGTAAAAGTACAGTACTGAATTACTGTCTTAAAGGTGCAGGACAGTGGACAGTCTGTGTGTGCAGCTCAGTTTATGGGACTATTAACAAGTTAGTAGTTCTTCTTAAACAGTAGGTGGAGCTGTTGCCAGAGTCTCAATCACATGTGAGGATCTTGCCCTCCATGCTGTTCTGGCACACACACACACACACACACACACACACACACACACACACACACACACACACACACACACACACACACACACACACAGTGATGAGAGAGGCCTCCTCTCCCTTCATATCTGTACAATAGGGCTTTATGAGAGGGGTCAAAGAAGAAATAACCAACATCCCTTCATCCTAACATCATCAGTCCCTCCTCCTCTCTGCTGCCAGAAAGAGGATTGGGCCAAAATTGCCTAAAATCTCTCATCATCTTCGCAGACATTAGCCATCTTTGAACTCCAGAGATGAAAAGTTAAGATCCCTCTTTTTCTGAGAGGTGTGGCTTCATAACTCTCCTACCTTTATTTTGCAACATGTACGGTAGAATAGAAATACTCGGTTAACATTCACAAATCAAGTAGTTCTTACTTTTGTGGCACTGCGGTTTTTAGATTGAAACATTTATAATCAATCAATCAATTTTTAGTAGTGACCCATTGTGACCTCACACAACAGCTAATGGCCCTAATGCCGAGTGAGTTAACAGAAGAAGCTACACAATGTTAAATAACTTCCCTGTCATACAGTAAAGTGCCAATAGCATCTCATAACACATTATGGTCGCCTATTAATCATGCTACAACATTATTTTTGTTTTTGCTTTTCGGCGTTGCACTTTGCAGACGATCCCTGGAGCTTGTCTCTCTTACGGCTGCAGAAAGAGACCGATGAATGTTGTCCAGCTCGAAAGACGGGCTTGTTTGAATGAAAACTATAGGTTGCAGCTTGTTGTCTACCTTCCTACGGATTATATAAGATTTAGTTTGTGTTTTAACAAAGATGTATTTATGAGTTATTCATCTGTCAAGTTCGAATCTGTCAATAACCTTCTAACTTGACCGAACTGCTCAAAGGGACCTGTCACTTTCCGCAGCACCTGTTGGCTGAATCGTATTGTTTATCTTAACGTTTATTTGATGTTATGATATTAATATAAAGTAGCTGCGCCGCTGTCCGTGGTGCTGAATCGTTACAAGTTGATGTAAACGTTGCTTATAGGCTCCTCTTACAGATAGTGTGTGTTTTTCCACTTGTGCGTTAGGCCTACTAATATTTGGAGTTCCTTTCAAATCATTTAAAAAACTTCTATATTTTGATTGGTTTGGCAGCCTTTACAAAAAATAAGCAACTTCTTGATTTGCATCTCAGCTTTTAGCAACAGACATAATTACAATATGCTTTAATATCATTTAAAAAAACTTGCTCTTATAGCTGTTATTTCGTAGAGCTACAAATTACGCAACCAAGTGAGAGAAAAGAGAGAGAAAGATAGATAGTGAGTGTGTGAGTGAGTGTGTGTGTGAGTGTTTGTTAGACAGAGAGAGAGGCTGGTACTGTACGCCTTCCCTAATAACCAACAGAAGCTGCAAGGGGCGGTGTCTGACTGACTGATAGAGGAGCTGGTGCCACACAGCCTCCACTTTTACGCATCAGTTGTTTGTGTCGAGGTGTCAATGCTGAGTTTACCTTGGATTTGGATTTTAGACAGAAATTACGACAAGGGTCTTTATATCGTAACTCAGTTTTAAGCTCCATCCAAAGTGAAGCATAACACCAGCGGAGTGTGTGTGTGTGAGTGTGGAGCCAGAACAGTTTCCGTCATGGGAGCGCATGGATGGAGATCAGCGCGTCTTGTGTTTGTCATCTGTGGATATTTAGCGTTTTTCTTCGGGGAACTTGTTCCGCGGGCTGAGGCGGGCTGCAGGGAGAGGGAGAGCCCAAACTGCTGCACTGGCCGGAACAACGAATGTTTTGAATACAGCAAGAGAAAAACAGTGTGCTACTGTGATACCTACTGTCAGAAAACCGGGGACTGCTGCGAGGACTATCAGCGCGTGTGCCAAATATCTGGTGAGTTGCTTATTTTATCCTACACAACGACATTTGACATACAATGCATTTATGCTTGGAGAGATCGTAGCTCAACGTTGTTGGTAAAGGAACACCTATCCTGTTCAGATTGTGTCCTCAGTGACGCCTGTTGTGCATTGTTGTCCCGTTTGAGCCAGAGATGGCTGGCATTGAGGTGACATGGAGACAGTGAGACATACTACACATAGATGTCTGGTTGTGCTTCATAGAGCATTTTTCAACAGCTGGTTGTGAGTATTGGTTTTTAAGTTTGTAGGGTTGACCTTTGAACCAACAATCCAGTCCATTAAGTGGTTGCAAAGTTAGGTGAGTGATCATAACAAAGTCCCAAATCATCACCACCAATTCCACCTTAACAAAATTAAGAGTACTCTGCAATATGAATCACCAAATCAAGTTTGATTATTGACCGAATCTTTCAAATGTGAGTGTGTTTAACTTCTTCCATCATCATGGCTGCTGCAATATATGGACAAATAAGGAAATGAACACTATGGGAACAGACTGCCAAAGAAGGTCAGGATTACAGTAGAGCTGTCTCTGAGATGTGACAGAGAGAAAAACACTCAAACTAACTGAGCTCTTACAGTATGTCATCTTAAGTGCACACAAACAAGCACCTGATGGGCCAAGCCTACTAGTCAAAGAGCACTTGAATGCTGCAGAGATCCCTCTATTTAGGCACATTCATTGTGTACATGGTGAACCTTTTTTTGTGAGTGATGTATCTGTGCTTTGATGGGAACAGCCTGCCGCGTCCAAACTTGAAACAATCACTTAAAAGTGTGTACAAAAGTACTTTTATGGAAGCTGTAATTTATGTATTAGACCACACTGTTTATGGTTTACTGCCAGGATAGCTGAACCCTCTTTGAATCACTCTTTAACAGCAGAATGGTATACTACTGCACTTACTTTCAAAAGTGACATACTATATGATTTTCTTTCAACACTTTAACAATAGTTCATTGGTGCTTAAATGCATTTTTACAATTGGAAGAACCCTCAAGCTTTATTTTACTGTTAATATACACCTTTGTCCACTCTACAAGGTTTGCGAAACAGCAGAGGTGTGTCAACTGGCAACAACTACTTACTACACATACTGTAGGAAGAGATATTACATGCTCAGATCACAAATTGAGTTTTTTATCCACCAATCAGTCAAAGTTGAATAAAGAGACAGCCTGTATCACAGCAGCCAGCTGAGGGGAGTCCATGCAGCACTTGATCTTTCCCATCAAGCTGAAATTTAGCAGAATGAGCTCAGGAGAGCACCTCAGGTCAGCTTTGACTCATCACTGCACTGTTTAACAGCAGCTGGTCCTCCGCAGGTCAGCTAACGGCCGCCATGCACATCGGTTCAAGGAGGTTTTATTAATCACAGTGGATGCTCGTGTGTTACTCTGACAGGTCAATGAAGATGTGACACAGTACAGAAGAAAATGACACAGCAGTGTGATGCAGGTGTTACAGGTTAGACGATGTTTCCAAGATGAATGTGGTAACTGTAGAGAATATCTGTAAATCAACTGAAAAGAAGAAATCATCTACAAATTGGTAACATTTATTCACACAACTGTCAATTATAAAAATGTGTATAGTGTGTTGTTTAAGGGTTTATGGTCTATTGTTTTAATCTGAACATGAAAATAATGTCAACATGACATGGACATGACCGACAAATGCTGAATGGATCAGTGAGCACTGAGTGGTGCTGTGAAAATCACCTCCACTTCCTCCATCTGCAACCTGAGCATCTCACCAGTATAAACACAACATGCATCATGTGGCTTGGCTCACTTCCATCAGAGCGCCCTCACCCACTTTATACTCAGACCTTATCTGATCCTGATCCTGCAGCTCTGCAACGCATCAAGGAGTCTGTCTGTGTACTGTCTGTCACAGTCTGTAATTTAGTCGTGTCAGCTGGAGCTGTGCAAAGAGCTTTGAGTGGGTGACATCAGAGGAGAGACAGAAAAAACTGGCAGACTACTTGCACCACTTGGACAAAAACACTTGCAACTCTTTAGAGTTTAAATGTTTTGCTCTAGAGATGTTGTTCGAATGAATGAATTATTTATAATGAAGAGAATGTTCCTGTGAACTGGGAGGTATGAACTTAAAACAAGAGTGTGGTGGAAAACAAATTCTCCCTACAACACACAAAGTCACGCATCTTAGAAGGATGGGCCATGCATTTCTTGGCCTGTTTTAATTTAAACACTGTTGTCTCGCAACTATAAGGTCTTTCTGCATCAGACGGGTATGCAGGCCAATTACCGGTGTGTTCTTGGGGGTTGTAGAACTTGAACGATTTTGTGTCGTGTATTTGCATAAGTAAATGACACCATTTGTCATCTATACACAACTCTGCATAATCTGGTTTCTATCTAGGTTTCTAGATTTGTTTCTAGAAGTATTCTTCATTATCTTGATAAAGCTAGCCTTTGTGCAAGTTATCCTTCTCGCAAATACACTAACAAAAGTAAAAAGGGTTACTTCTCTTAAGCATAATAAAGCATCCATCTTTTTCTAAACATACTGTCCTGGTAAAAAGAGGCTTGGAACATGCACTTTAATTGTTGCTCCTTCAGGGAGGCTTTTAAGAGATATATTTCACTTTCTTCACTTTGATATATAATTCATACAGAGAACTGAAAGCTGGTTCACTAACATATAGGAACATAGCATATCAAGCATAAAAGGAGGAGGCAACTTAAACTGAATAAGACACATTTGTATTGAAAATCCAACGGGGGAGTTGTCTTCTGTGGTTGGAGTATCTCTGGTTATTTCCTTGCAGTACTATAGTAAGTCTGTAATTGCTCATTCCTCATCACAGTCTCTAGAGATGAAACTGTCCCACAGGAGGATCGAAGCTCATCTCCTCTTTCTGTGGTGTCTGGTAGTTCTCACTTCAGCAGGAAGACTCTGCCTCAGATACACCGGAGGTTTGCTCATTATTCATCCGTCTCTCCTACGGGGGAACGGTATGCTGTCATGCCATGATGTTTGCTTCTTCCCACCTACGTTCACTCCCTCCTTTTCTTCCTTGCTCCCACTACATTCTCTCTTCAGCCTCTATTAGTAGTGAATGTTTTTTTCCAGGTTGGCTGAAAAGAGCCAGCTGTTGTAGTTTTTGCGACAAACAGTGTAGCGCCCAGTTTCTCCCATACTGCATGCACCACGATAGATGCTTAATGTTGTTATTCTGATGCCCCTCGTCTGGCCTCTTGATGACAAGAAAACGCAAATATCTTATTCTATTTCCATCATAAAGTGTGTCAACAGTTTTCACAGGAACTGTTTCTTCAACAAAATGTTTTTACATTTGATTGATATTTTACAATTCTTCCATTCTGTGGCAAAAAGACAACTGCCTCAAAAGTTGATCAAATTAGACCAAACTGTTGTTCATGGCAAAATAGTGCTAGTAATAATGAGAAAACGCTTTCTTTTTAAACCTCAGTGATCCAACCTTTAAAGGACAAAGGCCTTATTTACATACAAATACATTTTGAGTCATGCTAGCCACATGGTTCTATGTAAAACAAAGTTGGTCTGTCAGTCTGTCCACCACTTTGATCCAGACTAATGATGGTCCCCAGTCGATGAATCCTACTGGCATTTGGGATCCCCTGATTTTCCTTCTAGTACCACGATGAGGATGAAAGTTGTGGCCGACTATAGATTAGCATGACATTTGTTTCACACTGGATTAGCATTAGTATGTTAACATTGTTATAATGAGCAAGTTAACATACTGGCATTAGCATTCAACTTGTGCTAATGTAAAACCTCACAGGGACACTAGAATTACTTTAACCTCTTAGTATACTCTTTTCAAAAGCTTCCATTGAACCTGAGGCAGATGTGTACGTTTAATGAACCAGCTGCTGTGCCTTTAATTCTACACATGTTGCCGCAACTGTGAGGTAAAGTTCACTTAGTCTTTGAAGATAAACAGACAAACCTTTCACTGACAAGAGAACATTTTTAGTTGCATCTCATGTTTTGCGTCATTGTTCTTTTGTTGTAAGGGAGTAGAGTCATGATTAGGAATGATTATTTCTTATATGTTTTACCATGCCTCCAGTTATTACAATTCAGCTATAATCAAATGTTGGAAGGCCATGAAATGCAAACACTTATCGGCTGTGTTTGTTATGAACCTTTTAATTAGTCACTTTGCTTGGCTCCTCTTCTCGAGGTGTCTACAGGAAGCATTCATGTAACCTGTTATTAGGGCTCAGGCCTGTGTCTTTCACCCCTTTTATCAGGCCTCTCCCTTTGTGTTGCTGAACATTATAAGTCTTGTCTGATGGGACCACAGCCCAGCTCTCTACATGGGAGGGGGGTTGGCTGTGGAGGGTTGGAGGTGCAGTGGTCCTTTAGAGCAGCTGGACATCTGGGTCTCATCAGAGACTTGATGGAGGAAGAAAAGAGGGGGTGGGAGAGTGAAGAAGAGGACCAAAACAAGGAGACAGATGGGGAGAAAGAACAAGGGAGAGTGTGGGACAAAGTGATAAAGGGAGAGGAAGATAAAGCAAATTGGGCGGGCAGTGCTGATAAGTCTTTTGTTATGAAACCCTAAAAGGGAAGCAGCATTTAGGCAGAGCGAAAGTGAGAGCGAAAGAATGCCAATATGCCATTATCTCACTGTATCAAGTGTGACTGGAGATTGGCTGACAAGTAAGGAGATAGCATTTGCTGAGGTTGGATACACATTCAGTGGTTTGATTCATTTAAAAGCATTTGTCTGAAGCTCTGACAACAACCAGGAAAGAATGCTGAAAACATTCAAAATTCCAAACAAACCTATTTTATATTAATCTCAGCATTTTTTTTAAAATTGTAGCTGTAACTAAAGCTTCCATGTCCTGACCGATCACTTGAGGAGACTTTGTGCAGCTCCAGATGAAGCCACAAAAGGTTTATACACCTTCCTTCTCATATGCAATCCCTCAAACCTGTAAACATACTTGGATGTGTAGAAGTGGTTACCCTTTAAATTATACGTTATTAAGATTAAAAGTCAGGTTATCTGTTGAATCATTGGCAGTAATTTGATTTAAATGTCATTTGATATTAAATCCTTGGTAATTGGTACACATTATTGAGCCCAACTAGTAAAAACTAACATTCAGGATCTATGAGGTTAAATAACAAAAACATACATTTTATTTTGGCCTTCAGGTTAAATAGCTCGTGTCAGTTTGTCAGTGTTTTAAAAGTCACTTTAACATTTACTGTGTGCCTCCTAAATATTGGACGATACAGATCTAAGTAGCCCATAAAACACTGTCTCTGTTTAATAATAGAAGCCTCTCTGAGCGGAAACAAAAACTTAAGAGTGCTTGAAACCACTTTGTAAAAATACCAGCTGATGGAAAAGACAAAAGCGGAACATGCTGACAACGAGTGCCATTTGTTTCCTGTATTGGGGTCAGAGGTCAGAGGTGCTGGCATGCTTTCTAACTGGGGACTTTCTCGTCAACAATGGGGACAGAGGACAGCGGTGGCTGTAAGCTCTGTGGGTCAGGCTGTGTCAGACTGTCAGCAGGGTTATCATGTGGGTGGTGGGACTGTCACTCTGGTGGTACTCGAAACAGAGTGGGGGACCACCTCAGTTTGGTAATTGCCTTCTGACCTCTTGTGGCTTAGGGCCAACAGGCAGAGACTTCCAGACAGGGCCTTATTCCTGTGAGTGTGTTGGTGAGTGTGTGTCAGTGTCCATCAGTGGGGTAGCCCCTTTTCCCCTCAGGTGGCGGGAACTCGCTGACTCTATCGGTTTCATTGGACACCCTCGGCAGTAAAGACCTCAACTGCCCTGCTTGCTCGTGTATTTCCCAACATAAGAAACAAGTAAGGATAAGAAGAGGTGGAGGGGGCAAGAGTAGGAAGCTGATACGGTGTTGGTGTGATTCGATCACGCCCTTTAGTGTTCTTTCAAGAAAGTTCCCTGTACAAGTCTACACGGTGTAATGTGTATGTCTGTGTGTTTTAGGGTGATGATTGACGCTGGAACAGACCCAAGTGGGTGGGTTTATCTGACAGAAATTGTTTTCTCGATGTGGGTGTGTGTGATGATCTGGGAAAGGCGAGTGTCAGGTGGGCAGCACTAATGTGCAGGAATGCAGAGATTCCACAGTGGCTTTGTGGATCGACTGTGTCACTGAGACAGCCGCCCCCCCCTCCGAAACCCCAACAGGACCATGGGAATAAACCGCACAGGCGGCACCTTGAAAGCTCTCTCTCTCTCTCTTTCACACACACACACACACACACACACACACACACACACACACACACACACACACACACACACACACAGACACACACACACACACACACACACACACACACACACACACACACACACACACACACACATACACACACACACACACACACACACACACACACACACACACACACACAGACAGGCACGCACGCACGCACGCACGCACGCACGCACGCACGCACGCACGCACGCACGCACGCACGCACGCACGCACGCACGCACACACACACACACACACACACACACACACACACACACACATACTTATCCACTTGCTGCATTGTACTGTGGTGTGAGTGTGTATTATAAAGACAGAGTGAGGTAGATTAGATGGCGAGGGAAGATTAGATTCAGTTATGTGAATTTGGCAAAATGTAAATGATGTACTTGCAATAAAGTATTAAAAAAATACACATCAACATCATGCTTTGTGAATAAAATTGTGTTTACCTATATTTTTGCATTAATTAATTTGTGTGTTTGTTGGAGTGCCCCTTGGCTTATTTGTCTTTGTGTTTATGGAGTGGGCACTTCCTTCTTAACAAGGCTGTTAAATGTCTGCCGCTTTTAAATCTCTGTGTTGAACAAAGCTTGATTACTGCTGGAGACTCTTTGCTTTGATCAGAGCAGCCATCTAACTGATACAGCTTCCTGATGTAATTGGCTAACTCAGCCTACTGAACGGGAAGCCTGATTGCTGCTACTGCTGTGTTTATGTGGTCTGCAGTTTGTGTGTGTGTGCGCGTGTGTGTGTGTGTGTTTAAGTGTGTAGAAGAGGGAAACCAGAGAGAACAGGATGCATAATTAGCCCCTTATTTAAATGGCACCACACATGTGACCCGGGTCACAGACTTCCTGTGTCTGGGGTTCAGCTGATCTGACATTAGTAGATGGTAATGACCCCTTCACTCGCTTGCCACCTACCGTGACCTACCTGAGTAAATGCTCAGTACAATATAATGCAGCTCCATATCTGGGTGTGTTTGCAACTCATACTTTCAGCCATGCAGTTAGGCATGACAGCAACGATTAGGGGAACGTTTGCATCTACCTCTGGGGTTAAGATCCAAACCATTTTTCAGAATAGTTGACAGCTGGAGAGAGCCTCCAACAACCTTCAAAAATAAACACCAACTGTTTTGATAACAATTTGACCATCTATGTTAAAAATTACATTAAAGGCTGCTTTTAACCTCTCTTATATGGGTGTTTCCTGATGTTGTCTGTTTTATATGATTTAAAACTGATATGCTTGGACTCTATGCTCCTTCTTTGTATTACTTATTCTTATTTAGTGACTTTCCTTCTCTCTGTCTCTCTGCTTCCCTAGCAGCCATTGACTGTGTGGTGGGATCTTGGGGTCCATGGTCATCATGCACAGCTCCGTGTGGAGTGGGCAGCACAGAGAGGAGTCGCCTAGTGTCTGTTCCCCCGAGAAACGGAGGCACGCCCTGTCCTGACCTCAAACAGCGTCGAGGATGCTTTGGAAACAACGCCATATGCAGCACTGCAAAAGGTACGTACGTGAGCTTTTCTACATGCCCCAATGCTTGTGTTTATATATGATGCACGCACTTCAGCTCTGACCTCTGGTACATATTTATCTGGTGTTTCAATATTCTCTGGGGTACCTCTTGTTAACGCTTTTACTGTAAATAACAGGCCTTATCTCCAGCTGCACTATTTCATCTGCCTCAGTTATGCGCACACTGTTGAATCACCTTCTTAAACACCAGAACACAGATAAACACTTTTCCAAGTAGATTTCCAAGAACACCACTTTGAGTCATTTGCTATAGTCATTTTGAGTCATGGTATGAGCTCTAACAGATGAAATGTAAGATGTGTTTATACTTCTATTGACCTTTCTGTCATTTATTTTAAAAGATTCTCTTCAGTGTAAGTAAGATTTTCACTCTTTTTTTCTTTTGCATTTCTACCTTTTTGTCCCCACACCTGACTTGCAGAGGTGGCAAAGATCCTGCCTGATTCTTTCAAGAGGAACTTCAAGGACCCCTGGAGACGACCACACATGCTGATGAAGGAGGAGAAGGCCAGGTAGGGCCTCTATGATCAGACTGCAACAAACACACAGACTGCTCACGACTGACCCGCGCTGTTTTGTCTGTAGTGCTGGCTTTCATGTGCAAAGAGTGGGTTATTACAGCCCAATTGCGTGGGGCATTGCTTAATATATATATATATATTTCTATAGAGACATTGACATCTTACAGTAACATAAGATTTACAGTGTTCCATTTCTAAAACATCTATGCTTTTCATTTGGAATTTACCAGCTCAATATGTTGATAGCATATCTTTAAAAGCATAGCTTTAACTAATGACTACATTTAAACATTAATATGCAATGCTTTTGTGCCAGTAATCATTTTATATAAGAAAAGTGTTTTGGTTGGAACCACTTTTGTTTGAGTTCCAAGCCTCAAGGCTGACTCTTAACCTTTCTGATGCAGCTGGAATTATATTTCAGCTCCATATCATTTTTTTTCTCAGTTTTGACTTAGTTCCAAAGGTCACTCTGAAATCAACTTGTGCTCCCAAAGATTAGAGAATAAAGACCAAGTCCAAGGTTGCCATAGCAGAGCTTTGAAATTGCTTTGACTGTGTAACATTACCGCAATCATGAATATTTGACTCACGAGCTGACCTTCTCTGATAAGGCAACCATAATCCATGTAAGAGGCAAACTCTCCCTGCATGGATGTCATCTTTGATCTGAGCTGATTGCAGATGTTGTCAGAGCAGAAACATCAGAAATCAGGGAATAAAATGACTGCTTGTTCCCTGATCGCCTGCAAACCTTTCATACTGATTAAGATGGACATTGGATACTTGTGTTTTGACTGAAATACAGAGCATCAGGGGATTGGAAGCACATTACTCAAACGTGATCCATCCAGCATGGATGACACTGAGTTAAAGGGATTTCCCAAAGACATCTGGTTCCCGTGGGTCCCTGGTGTTGTGATTGAAATTGACCCAAAGGGACGAGGGGTTAAAATGATATGAAATGATGGTCTGTATTTGTCTTTGGGACTCTAGTTATAGCTGGGTGATCACTTCAACAAATTGCACCCATAAGGAGCCGTACACATGCCGCAGTTTTTGCGCGGCTGTGTCTTTAGTTGAAAGCCCAGTGGCGATCTGTTCATCTGTCATACTGATCATACAGTCAATAACTTTGTTGTTATTAGCATCCGGTTAGCTAGCTATGCTAACGAATATAAGAAGCTTTTTCTACAACCAGTGAGGTAAAGGCACATCTGTATATGATCATTATAGTTATACAAAAATAAGAGAATAAAGTAAACAGGTATAAAATACTATATGACAGTAAACAAAAGTTGTTATTAATAAACAAGAATACAGTTTGAAAGGAGAGTGATTTGTAAAATATCCATAAAGAAAAATAAAATCTGCTTACAGTTCTGTTTCATATGGGTGTTGAGAGATGTATCCATAGATCTCCTAATGTTGCTCTCAAAGTGCACCAGATTGATGCTTTTAACTTCAACATTTAAAAAAAAAAATCTTCCCGGGGGAGCATGCCCCCGGACCCCCCTAGAGTAGGTTAGGTCCCCCCCCCCACTTAAATCATGTCCACATGGATAGGAAACGAAATACATTTGCACACATCTTGTGTCCACATCTTTCTGTTTTGGTGGTCATGCCACAACCGTGCACGTGCATGCATGCGCAAGTCATGGTAAGATATCTGGATTAAGAGGTTGTTTTTTCTTTGCACAGCATGAAAGAAAGGTGAAATGAATGGGCTGTGATTTTAGTATTTTTAAGCAGAGGTCAATAATTTGTACGGCCCTCGGAGGATGTTGAAAAAATTGAAATGGCCCTTGAGAGGAAAAAGGTTCCCCACCCCTGTCTTAAAGGCTCAACACAGCAGAGCTAATATCTTTTAGGAATTAAGACATAATAGCATTTTATCTTTTTTGTTGTAGAGTGGTTTGAGGTTTTCATTATTTTAATTTTCTGCAATTCAAGCCTAATTATGGGGGGTAGGGGCTACCCTCAAGCAAATGCATGTGCACATGAACTGAATGTGGTATGTCCTTGTTATATTTATTATATATTCTTGTCTGCGTCATTCTTAAACAATCCCAAGCTATATTTTATTGAAAAGGTCTGATCTAAATCCATCAAGCATCAATTATTTTTTGAATTTGAGTTTTCACTTCTCTCTACTTTCTGTATCTCCTTTTTATTTACATGTTCTCATTTAACCTTGACATGCAAGCATGGACATTCGAAATGAGAGGAACATTTTAAAAATATTGATGAAAAGAAAATGTTATAGTTGGAAAAAGTCTGGAAGAATCACTGATAAAAAACAGCAGCGTTATGTTTTCTTTGACAAACCTTCCCACTGGGGATGGTGTTTTGCCACAGATGACTGAATCAGAGACAAAATAAATGGTGCAGATGTTCAAAGTGCTCGCCAGAGAACACAGTGAACAGAAAAACAAGATTTTATTATTATTTCCAGTACAGACTGAGCTGTGTTTATATTAGGACACTGCAGGTGACCGTGACATGTGGCTGTTTGTGATCACTACTTGGCTTTCAGTTATTATGCCATTGCTTTTTACTCTTAAACTGAGGGAAGGAGAAGAGGAGAGATTTCTTTGTTTAAAGTGTTTAAACCTGGCTTGTGTCTCTGTGCCTTCATCTGTTTTCCATGTTCCTGTTTTGATGTTGATGGCGCAGAGGTTTATGTGAGGTTAACAATAACAATCCAAATCCAAGAAACAACAACATTAGATGTTGAGCTCTCGGATAAAGAGTTGTGAAATAGTTCTCGCTCTAGACCCAGAAATGTGTGATTTGACCTTATGACCCACGTTCTTTCCCAAATATTAGAATCAATTGTTTGTGAAATTGTATCAATTGTCTTTGACACTTTCCCTCCCTCTCTTTACTCTGTGCTTGCAGTTACTGTGTGTACCTGCGGGTGAAGCAGGCCAGTGCAGCGTGTAAACTCAAACTGTGGAGCGCTCAGCTGGTGAGAGAGAGGCTGGTCTGTGCCGAGTGTCAGAGTGATGCCATGTCAAAGTCAAACCGCTGCGGAGGAGACGGCTTAGAAAGCACCCGGTAAACCAAGCAATGAAAAAAAATGCATGCATTACACCACTGACAGTTTTACAGTTTATGGATGTGGGCCTCGACATCTATAAAGTTGCTTTTGTCATTTGGGGAATTTGGCTTAAGAAAACTAAAAATAGAACAATGTTTTTTCCCTTGTCAGCAAGTGAAAAGCCAGATAAACAAGGCACTGAGAGACTAATTAAAATATGTGTTATGACTTAGCATGCATTTAAACGTACAGTATGTTGAGTGTAGCTTAATGGATGTCTGTTGGATCAGGTAGCAGCTGCATCCAAAAGAAGGGAAACACCCTCCTCATCACAGATGGTATAATACTTTGTACTTGTTAGCTGTCATCGTAGGTGTAATCATTTGCTGTGTAAACCGCAACTAGAATGAAATATGTTCATATATGTTTTATATATTATATATTAAATAAATACTTTCATTACTTGTGCAATTAGCAACAATTCAAACAATTAGTTTGACAGGCTTTAATCTGTGAAGAGTATCCAGAATGTTAAATCTGAGCTCATCTGTAGCTATATATGGGCAGTTGTAAGCCCTCTGTTCAACACACATTTTAAGTCTGCAGCGCCATGAAAAGCATCGATTTGTTCGTTTGACATTGGATCATTTGGAAAAGTGTTGCTCCAAAATCATATGGGCCTCATCTTGTTTTAAAGTTGTTTTATTTGCATTTATTTGCGTCTTTAATGAAATGCACCTTTTGACATATTTTTAAATTAATATCTATACTCTGCCAATATTACAGTCATTATGTGTAGAATTGTAGGCTGGGTTAACCTATGCATACATGTTCACCCTTGAATCTATAATGAAAAATACAATTCAATTGTATTTTGTTCCATGCCTGATATACGTTCATTTTCTTCCTAGAACGTTCTGGGCGGCGGCTTCAGTCCCGGGCTGTCATGGTTCCTGGGTGCGGGAGTCGTCCTCTGAGGGATGTCGCTGTCCTCCCTACTCTGTGCTCTTCGTGTGAGCCCACATGCAGTTACCAGATATCCGTACGCAGGGACCAGACTTCCCTCCGCAGCCAGACCCTCCGATCCAGATTACTGGATGGGTAACTCAAGGAGATCAGCAGCATCCTGCCACTTTTTCCTTTCACCTCATAACTATTGTATACACATACTCTGTACTGTATACACACACTCTGTACTGTATTTACTAAGCACACAGACATTCTTGCATTCATCTTCAGATATTACAGCCACATTGTTTCCTTCAAATCACAACATCTATATGCCTTTTTACCTCTAAATCTTTGCTATCTACCTCCATCAATGCAAGTGCATTTGTTAATGCATAATGTATAAATATATAAATATATTATTTTGCTTTATACATTTTCTACTTTTGATTGTTTATGTGTTATGTATATGCGTCTATATAGCTACACTTATTAGTCTCAAACAGTTAAAACACTAAACAGCAGTTGCTGCACCCAGTTTAGCCCCAGCCAGGATAATCACCTGCAGGCTGGAGATGCGGAAAACTGGCTCATCCAAATTGTATCCAATGCTAGAATCCTTAAGTCAATATATCTGTGTCTTACAGTTTTGTCCCTGTTCTTATTTCCTTTAAACAAAAAAAAACATTTATACCAGCAAGTCAGTTGAATATCAGGTATTGATTCTCAGGTGCTGAGATGTATGTCTTTGTCTCCCATTAAGTCCCTTTTTCCTATCCGCCTCCATCTGATGGTCAGATGTGTTAGTAGCTTTAAAGATGTTTGTAGGTTTAGTTTTAAAGACTAATGGCGGAAACCATTTCCATCTGTTTATACCTAATGTTGTTGGAGAGGAAAAAGAGCCATTTAAGAGAATTTCACTGTGGTTCTCTCTGTCCTCTGTGTCCAAGACAGAAACAAATTGCTTCTTAACTCTGTTTTCTCTCGCTCCCTGCCCTGCTCAGTCATCTTACATCACAAGGGAGTTTGTTTTATTAGCAACGTGTCATCCAGTAAACTACAGTATCGCATATAGCCATGTTACTCCCATTTTATTCATTAGCAGAATCTCTTCCCAGCGCTACCCACAGATCTGATCTGCACTTCTTTTCTCTCTCTGCCCTTTACTGACTCAGGGTCAGTCAGCTGGCTCAGTACACCTTCTCTTGCACTTCTGCTTTGAGAAGAGGACACATTTAGTCCCAGTAAAGGTTTTTCTGTGTCTGTGTTTGTGTGTTTATTTATTGTAAAACAAGTGATGATGTTATAGTGCAGCACAACATACTCTGTACACTGTCCATTAGTGAAAATAAACAACTATACCTTAATTTTCTCCCTCTCTTGTCATAATTTCAAATGTTGGTATTTCATTGCATCATTGCATTCAGAAGTTACACAGACCCCAACTAGCATTTCTGACCTCTCTACTCTGCAATTACTATTATGAGCCTGGCCCCGCTAAGTATATCCCTCACGTTGACCAGTGTTTACATGCAGAAGTTCACAGTTAAAAGAAGAGCGCTTTTGAAAATACGTAACCTAATGCAAACATTTAGCCATTAACATACTTGGTTGAATTCCTGGCATTTCTTTCCCTGTGGTGTAAGCGGTATGACGAAAAGCAAAATGACAGCTAATGTATATAATCATGTATTTGTGGCACATTCTCCTACAATTTAGGTTTTTTTATGTGATGTGAGTGTCAGAGATGATGTGTGGACAGGCTAAACACTGCACAACTTAAACAATCTGGTAGTACATCTGTTACCCGCACGTTTTTGTTTTTACAGAAGCTCTAGAGAGAGAATACCAAGATGTCCAATTTGTAAGCCAGTTTTCCTCCTCCCTAGCGTGATATATGGGCAAGTTACTGAACATGGAGGAGTGGATGTGTAAACCTTGGCTGTGACCCTGATCGTTGTTTATAAATACCAAATAAACCACATTATTGGAACATTATACTTTACCATATTTTGTTGTCTTGTAACTTCCTAATGCATCAATTGTATTGCTCATTTGTCAGGATGCACTGTACGTTCTGGCAGGTATGTAAGGAGGAGTCCCAGCTGAAGAAAAGTTATAAGAGCATGATGTAGGAACGATATTAAAAGTTTCAATTTTTTTCACAAAAGCAGAGCAATTTGGTCTAAAAAATTGAAAATGAGCAGTTCTTGGGCTTTGATAAAAACATCACAACCCCAGGATCCCACATTAATCCATTGAAAAAGATTCATAATCTTGGCTTATTTCATGTCTTCCATCTCAGAGGCAATTGAAATGACCTCTTCGATTTATCTCTCCAGCCATCCTCCCCCCTTTTCTCTGCACACCTCTCTCCTCCCTGTCCCCAGATCCCTACCAGACACCCCTTCGTCAGCACAACTCTTTATTTTCCTTTACTACAACAGTGGCAATAGAGTGCTGTCAGCCTGTCAGTCCATCCCCTCTGAAGCAGGCTTTACCCCCCTGGCTGCCCTGCCTCTGCTGCTAACCCGCTTTCCAAAGGGCAGGAAGGCCCGTCTCTGGCCCAGTGCCTGATGGGCTCCGACAGCAGTGTGTTCTGGGATTATGCCCGCTGAAAAGGGGGGCATTCCAGCACCAGCAGCCTTTGTCACAGCACGGCCACTGTTTGCTTTTGACAAGACAGCTGTTCAAAGCCCTCCTGGCCCCCACGACTGGCGTTAAGGGAAAGAACCAAGAGGTGACATCCGTTTGTTGGTGGTGTTGTGGGATGTGTGGTATCACCTCACCTGAAGACGCTTCAGCAGTATATACATCTGTCTCTGCATCTCATACACATTGTTTTACGTGATTACATTTGAGTGATAAATGCAAGTAAAAGTGACACAGAATTTTTGAAATGTTATATCCTGTAGCTAAAAGAAATCCCTCCAACTAGGTGCATCTTTTCTTGACCGAAACTAAAATGGTAGTTGCTTAAGCAAGGTGAAATTGGGTTGTCTGTATTATTGCATTTTGTCTACTGGACCATGCTTGACAGCTTTCCTCCCATCCTAATGTGTAAATGTAGGCCTAGCGGAGATTCCTGGGTACCTGATCTACCTTGTTTGTTTGTTGCCTTAATCTTCAGAGGTGATCTTTGCACCTTTGTTGGTGATACTGCAGCATTCAACCAAAAGTTGCTTCAAAATAAAGTAAAATAAATCAAATATGAAATACATGCTTGAAATGTTTGGGAACTCCCAATAGAACAACCTTCTAGTTCAGACGTGCAGGGGGCCTCCTTCAGCATGGGGCCCTGGTTGGTACCCCCATTTTCCCCGCTGTGTCGCCCTGTTGTGCATGTATGCGATTTTTTGAAGTGTGTACTGTAATTAGAGAGTCATCCTAATGAAGGCTTGTTGCCAGTGTAAGAGCAGCTGGTCCAACACAGGAATGATAATGAATAGACGCCTGGACAGGACCAGAGCTACACACAGCAACACAGCTGCTACCCAACAGAGCCACTGCAGTAAAAAAACACACACACACACACACACACACACACACACACACACACACACACACACACACACACACACACACACACACACACACACACACCACACACACACACGCACACACGCACACACACACACACACACACGCACGCACGCACGCACGCACGCACACACACACACACCAATCTTTGTTTTTAAAGGTTGGTGTATTGTATTTGCAGTAAAATATGAGCTTCTTTGCTTATAGGCTAAACATTATTTAACAAGCTCGTAAGGAAGGCTAGCTCTGTAGTTGGAGTACAACTGGACATTCTTGAGGAGGTGGCAGAGGGGAGGACGAGGAGAAAGCTGGACAGTATCCTGGAGAACCCCTCCCACCCCCTCCATGCAGAGCTAGTGAGGATGAGGAGTACGTTCAGCCACAGACTCATCCCTCCTCGGCACAGCACCAAGCGCCTGGGGCAGTCCTTTGTGTCTGTAGCCATCAGGCTGCACAACAAGGGGTTAACAATGTGACACACACAAAAACTTTGACCTGCCCACATCCATGTAAATATATTTAACAATCCGGACTCAAATGTATATGTTCATTAAATTAATTCTTGTTTTAACAGCTACTTACCTGTATATAATTGTAATGTTAACTTTATCTTTGATTGTATTAATCTACAGTGCATCTGTACTGTACTTTCGCTCTCACTCTGTTGCTGCTTAAACTCCTGAATTTCCCCACGGGGATTAATAATGTTCCATCTTATCTTATCTTATTTACTTGATAGTTTTTGTCTGTTTTGAAGGGAACTTTGGGGATAGAGTTTTTGGGACATATTTGAGTGATGTTTAGCTGTTATATACGGAAGAGGATTAGGGCCACATGAAACATATTTTTTGGGGATGTGACATTTTTTTCTTTTGGGAGAATTCTGAGATTAAAGTCAGAATTCTGAGAAGAAAAAAATAATGTGACCCTAATCCTCTTCCGTAGTTATACGTATAATTGCACTATAACATGTCAGCTATGAACCCCTGTCATTTAAAAACACCTTACATTACAATGCATGAAAATGTTCAAGCAGTCATCAGTGGTATCTTTCTGCAGGAGCTCATAAATTCCACCCTGGAAATATGGCACCACCTTGTGTTGCTATTGACTTACTGCTCTACTTTACCAGAAACACCATTTATAAAACACAGGAAATGTTACTGTGTTAATGTGCTTAGAAATGTTTTATTGGGTATATGGTTTTAATTTGAATACATGATATTAAATGAAAAGTTCAAACATTTTGACCACAAATGGTCATTTGTTGTCTTATTTCTTCCATCGTTTTAACAGAATTACCTTGTGAAATAATTGATTAGTGTACTTTATAAATCATTTATCCAAGGTAACATACATAGTGATGATTAATTCCTATAGTTTTGAGTTTTTATATTCACAGCTTCACATTGTTAACGCTGTTCAAAACTCACTCAATCACATTGTGTAGAATTCAATACAATTTAGCAATATAAACAACTTATATCAAGCTAGGCGAAACAGGGAAGAACAGGAAAGAAATTCAAACTAAATCTTCTAATAATCAAACAAAGTGTCAGACGGTAAGCTGTAACAATGGAGACGAAGGCATGTGGCAAACCAAAAGTCAGTACATACTGTACATACATTTTGTGCTTAAGGCAAAAGTGATCTGACCGTTCAAAGTGTTTGGTGGAGGCAACTCCAGGAAGTTAGCGCTGACATTTTAACCTTACATACAGAACATTCCAGTTATAGACATATGATGTATAAGATATCATTAATTAAAAAAAAATCTATCTTTATTTGTCAAACCATCTGTTGATAAGAAAACAAGTAGTCAATTATAAGTCTTCGGCAAATGGCGATATAGAAAATCTAATCCAACTCTGACCACCCGGGAGCTTGACAAGTTAACAAATCACATTTGTGAGTGAAATATTTGACTATATCATCATGTCGGTAAAAAACTGAAAAGAAGGAATTCATCGACAAATCTGACATTGAACTGAATATTCAGAAATGACAATTCAGTCATTCAAGAACTAAATTAAAATGTCTTAAACCAGCATTAAAAGCACACTTTAGTGTACTGAACATAGGCGAGGAGGGAGAGCCAAGTGAGAGGATGACCTGTTGCCTTCTTTTGTTTCTGTAAACTGATTCAACATGTTTGCTTTATTTGAGGTTTTTAATCTGTTTGTTCGTGTTTTGGATTTTTAGATCCATCTTGTCCACTTTATTCATCAGAGAATCAATGGAGTCGTCCTGGTCATTAATCTCAGCCTGGAGCCCAAGTCCGAGGCTCTTCAGTCTACTCAAGCCACCGCACATCTCATCTAGGTCATTCAGAAAGGACAGCGGGCATTAGATAAAATGTGGTTTAGCAGGAAATACTTTCACACCTAACTTTTATTATACAGGACACTGAATAATAATTGATGTTTATACTTAAGAATAACACGTTTCATTGTAGCGATGTAATGGAAACTTGTGCTAAATGTAAGGTTTTACATTATCAAAATACTCTCAACTGTACATCATTATCTAGGAATAAATACAAGGGAATAAAACCAACAAGTTTTACCTAAATTATTGTCGAGGGTCAGGTGAGCCTGTTGGAGGTGTTGGTTCTGAGAGTATCCATTCTGCCTTGATGAGCTGTCACCTGTTGATGCAGAAGCTCCAAATGCTGGAACATAGAAATTAGAGATGGTGGAAGCCAGTTTGTGATAAAGCTATGCCATTCTGATTTTCTTGGGCCAACTCTTACCTCCTGTTTCCAGCTTTCTCAGATTAGGGTGGCTGGCTTGGTACTTATCTTCAGTTTCTCTGCTGCTCGACAGAGCATTCTGCAATCTGACAGTCAGAGAAACATGGTTCAGCAATGTCAATGACAAGAAGCTGCGAATGGCTTTGCACATATGTTATGGTAGCATTACAAAAACACTAATTCTGGGTCGTTGTTATGAAGGTTTTGTTGTTAAATAATGCTCTCCAATTTGCTCAATAAATCCTAAATACATAGAAGTGATTTTTACTGTGCAGTGAAGACATGTACCTGCTGTTGTGTTAGTGGATCTACAAATACTTATTAAACATACATATCTAAAAGTGTCTGGTTTATCAGACTTTGTTTTACACTCTGGGTTGTGGTTGAAATAAAAAGGTTTGGATCAGAAGATACTGCTCTTTCCTTTTAAATTTAGATTGGATTGGATTTAGGAGAGAGCAAAGGACAAACAAAGTATATTTGAGCTGTAAGCCTCAGGACTGCTCTATATTGAAGCCCTATTAAATGTATCTCTCACCTTGAACAAGTAATGAAAATGACAGATTATATCAGAATTGACTTGGAAGATGAATAAAAAGGATACATGCCAAGTTCAGTAGCGGATTAAAATGAGGACTCTTTATCCATGGTATATAAATTGCCGACCATACATTGATTTGCATTTGAGGTTCCACCTGTCATCACACATTATTGAAATCTATATATTGCATTAGGAAGATTGGATTGTACAGTACCTGAACATATGTTGCACTGGTGTACGGAATAAAGGACACTCACTTTTAAGTCCTAAGACTCATGACATGCGAGTACATTTTGGCCATAAATAAATGATCTTACTTTGCTGTTTTTAGAAACCTAAGATTCTTATTTATGTAGCAAATTACCCTGAAATATAATAAAAATAAAAATAATATATATATTTATAGTTAAGCATTCCTTATTATTTGTTCACATAATTGTATTGAATATGGAATAATGTTTGAAGGTTGAGTTTTTTTTTAAATTAGTATATTTAAGTCAGTAAGCTAACTAACCAAACTGACTGTGGGTTGGTGATAAGAGAGATGTGTAGATAGATGAAGTATTCCATTCATTTAGAGAAGGCCAAACAAGTTCAGAAGATGAAATACCAGATAACATCTTGTCTTGTATTCTGCCTTATGATATTATCACTGCGTTTCTCAACTCTTTTCACATCTGGTTTAAAATGTTATCACCACATTAATATGTCAAAACATTTTTTATAATATAGGACTGAATGTTACCTGTCGTGGGCCAGGTAGGCCTTTGGTTCTTCAGGTGGTGGTGGCTTTGTCTCTGGCTTGCCCTTGAAGTAATTAACAAGGCCGCCCCACACACTTTTTATACCGTTGATGTGCTTCTGGCTGGTCTTAAGGTCCTGATCCATGTTGTCCATCATCTTGTCGGCCCTCTTCAGAACTTCCCCTTGTCGCATCAGCTCCTACAGAGACAAAGACAGAGAGGTAGAGCAAAAGAGAGGTAGAGACAGAAAGAGAGAGAGAAAGAAAGAGAAATATATTGTACAATATATTTTTTCATCGTCTTTCTAAGACAATATAATTCACTGGCCGTCTGTCATTGTAAGTTTGATTATTTTAACATACTTCAGCAGTTTCCACACCCATCTTCTCCGATTCATAGATGAGGCTAACGGAACGGTGACTGCTGTCCACGGCAGACTTAGCTGTATGCATCACTTCCTGCTGGAGGTACCTCTGTCTCTTCTCTGCATCAGTCAATCCACTGTCACTGGGCTCGTCATCAAACTCCCTTCTTTTAGGCCTAAAGTCAGCCTCCTCGTCATCATCTGCAAACGGGTTGTGGGTTTTAGGGTAGGCCATCTGTGGAGCAGATACACAGTGTTTGATAAATTAATTCAAGGTCTATTGGAAATGTACAGAGCTTTATATCTCACCACCAACCATTTACAAATTACAACCATTAATGAGGTCAATAATTAACTTTCACACCCAACAGATTATTTTCTGTGAAATCACAATATTGTGGGAACCATTTAAAGTGAGAACAGTGAATATGTTATATACAGCTTTAAAACATACAGCCATTTAAACCTTGTTCCTCACTTTTTATTGTCATTTCCTGTCATACTCCGTAAAGCACTTTGGGCTGCGTCAAGCATGACAGGTGCTATATAAATAACAGTTATTACGATTATGATTATTATTGTAACATTAAATCAACAGGTTTCAGTTTGAATAATACATTAAATTAACTATGTTGATAAAAACAGTAACACTGAATACTACTTCACACATTTCAATTGTTGCTCATCTATATTCAAATGGCAGTGGGGACACTAATCAATGAAGTAGGACAATACATGATACCATTTCATTCTAGGCTCTGATAGCTTGCATTCCTTTTGCCTTTGACGATTAGTATAATATGTTCAGCTAACGTTAGTCAATTAATAGATTGATATATAGAATATAGAGCAATGCAATTCCGACAATAATGTTTTGATATGGTTGCTTCGTTTTACTGATTAACATTTGTTTTGCGGATCGGTATACATGTTGCTTTGAAAAATGCTATCCCAACTTTAGGATACATGAATTAAAACGTTTTTTTCGCTTCAGTTAGGCATAAGTTCAAGATGATAAAATACATGTTTAGGAATATCTCAAGATGTTTCCCACAGTCACCTGCTAAACACATAATAAGATATAATACTACAGATAGTAATAATCCAAGTGATAATGCTAACCTTAGCTAAGGGGTCAACTGATAGCTAACTGCTAATGTTAATTAACAAAGATTGCAGGCTAAATACACAAACTGTCATTAAGGTTTTCTTGTAGTAGAATAAATGATGGCTTATATAAACATAGACAAGTTTATGTATTTATAGGATGGAGTTATTAAGAGACAAACCCTTTCTCGTTGGACCTGTAGACGTTGTTGTTTCCTTATCAGCTGACTGTTAACAGCAGAATATTTCCGGTCACGTGTACCGACGTACTGTCCAACTACTATCATGCGCAACAAAAACGCAGTGACACCGAAGTACATTTTTTTTACCGAAAAACTTTTAATTATGACCCTATATGAACAATATTTAAGTTTGACTTTCATCCTATTAATATAGTATTTGTTTTGTGAAATAAATTGTATCAGCATGCTCTCGTTTAGATTGTCCGTGCTGAGTTGCCGTACTGCGGCTCTGTAGCTGCCGCTGGTCGCCCGTTTCCTCATCGCTGGATATCCCTCGCTGGATGTATGGGTAAACATGTCTGTAATGGGAGGCGGTACGAGAGGGTTTTACTTCAACACAGTCCTGTCGCTTGCCCGTTCTTTGGCTGCCCAACGTCCTGCACCGGTTGAAAAGGTGAGGAAGGAGAAAATCCAGTTAGCCAAAAAAAACATTTGTTAAAATGAACGTTAGAGAGAGAGGCGTTGAGCAACAGTGTGTTTTGGGTGCAGCTCAGCTTCCGCACAGGCGGCGGTTTATTTTGATCATAGTCGTGACAGTCAAGCTTATTTGACAGGTGTGTACTCATGTAGTTCTGAATCCTGGTAGATGTTTTTCCATATAAAAAGAAGAAAAGATGAAGGCAGAAGAAAGTGGCGTCGCTGCTTGTGTGGCGCGGCTGCTGCATCAGACAGAGCAGTCAGGCTAGATCAGCACTGCAGTCAAACAGGTTGCTAAAGAAAGCTCACAGGGCGCCTGTTAACACGTCATACCATACCATAGATGCCAACCTGTTGCATGGATGGTCAGGTCAATATGGAACGGTTTTATTTCAATACAGAAATATTTGTGAAAAAGAGCTGGGTTTGACAATGGCCGATATTTAGGCATAGTGAAGTGACTCTCTTGCACTAAATTACATTTTTTAAATTCCCTCTATGTGAAATATGAACAGCATACATATTGATATAGTAAGCAGATACATAGTAGCTTATGGTTACCACCTTGATAGTAACATACAGTAGTCTAAACGTTATTTATTGTAGCCTAAACTTTCAACTTTATCCCCTGGAGGAAAGTAGACTGATAAGGTAGAAGCAAAATAGACACTAGAAAACAATATACAAATAATAAAGAAAGAATGGTATGTTCTCTATGTAAGCCAAGACCAGTGTACGTAAATGTTTTGTAATGTGCAAAATCAGTGGTGCAGTTTCCTGATATTCCTGTTATATTTTTTTTGCAAAAATCCAAACTTTATTTTAGAACATGCAGTCACTCTCAAACATATCCTCAAATTCAACACTGCTCTACCTGACAATTACTTTTGATTTATTTTAAGTCTTATCAAGATTATAATTCGTTTTGCTCTTTCAGGTCCAGAAGCTACAATGCATGTGTCCTGTGGAAGTCCGTGGTGTGTTCACTCTAGATGTGCGTCGCAGAGATGCTGTTATTGCGTTGGCTGTGTTTCTGGTGGAATCTGGCTTACAGGTGGGTGGTGATCAGCGAAAAGATTGTGATGTTGTTGAGCTTTTTTTAACACAGAGAGTGGATATCAACATCACCTAAAATGTAATCGTTAGACTGTCTTGACAACAAATCGATCTTATGGTTTAAAGTCCAAAAGTTATCCATAGTTTATTACAAATCGATGCCATAACCTGTTATATCTAGAAATAATTAGTTTCATTTTAGTTGTATGACTCTGCTTTCTCAGTCTCTCAGCAGGACTACACCTATATCACCATAATAAGCTTATTTCCATAATCGGATTAAACTGGCGATTAGACATGCGCTGCCCATGTAAGCCTCTAACCTCATCACACTTTACTGCCATCTCATTAGATAGAGATGGTAAGTTCACTTTTCGACATTAGAGTGTTATTTGACATTTTCTTTCACTCAGATCTGGTTGTAGTCAGACTTAACAAGGCTCCATATACAGTATTTTTGATTTATCAGTGCTATTTAAAGTGCTGCTCTGTGCCAACAAGTGCAGTGGTTTGTGGTGTGTAATGTTCTGCTTCACTCTGGCAGCACAAAGACATACTTGTTTCCTACTTGCTGAGCCTACTGAGAGGGCTACCACGGGTCCAATGGATCGAAGAGAGCTCGGGAAAGAAAGGAAAGGGTGAGTACAATCCTCTTGTAGTCGGGCCTTTTGTTTTACATAGCTTCTATAAACTTAATCTATCATTGAACCTATAATGTATTGTAATGTAATATGTGTAATTATTCTGCCAAATGTCCAGTACTAGCTAAAGACATCATTAGATAGGATTTACATCCAATGTCTTTATAAATTGCAATATCTTGCTGCACACATACAGTAGGTGACATCTAACAGAATGATTTGTGATTCTGTTGTTCTCTGCTCTTCAGAATTTCTGCCGGTTGCAGAAAACTTCAGCTTCTGTCTAGTGACTCTTTTGGCAGATGTGGCTCAGAGGGACCCAGAGTCTCGACAAGAGGTCAGCCTAAAAATTGCTGATAATAATAACTCATTTTAAGGTTAGGCCGCATTGCAGTGAAGTGCTAAGTTATTGTTTCCCCTTCAGATCCTGAACACTTTAATGGAGGTCATGCAGTCATTGCAGGACATGTGCCAAACACCTGATAACCACGACAAAGGTACACACACACGCACACACACGCACACACACACTTACACACAATGCCATTACAAATGTCCTTCAAAACATAATGCTCTCTTTTTTCTCCAGTCTATTTGTGCAGATATATTGTCCCAGGCCTGCTCGGCATGACTCGGGCATTTGGCCGCTACAGCTACACAGAAGAATCCTTGTTGTCCAAGCTGTTCCCCAAAGATTCGCCTCAGGCCCCCTGCGTCGCAGAGGAAACTGAGGGAGTGCGGCGCAGATCCTTCAATGATTTTCGCTCTATCATGCCATCCTCACTGCTTACAGTGTACCAGAATGACACTTTGCGCAGATGCACAGGGACCACCCTCGATCCGTCAGCACTGGTGTGTGTTTGAAGGACACAAATTCACTTTTGATGACTTTGTGATTGTCATTTAGTGTTTAAAGAAATGTCCTATTATGTGCTGTCTCATAGGCCTGTAAAGATTCAGGAGGCCACTCACCCTGCTCTCCTACAACCCCTGGCCCCCATTACTTTGAAGGTAAAAGCCAAAAAATAAGAGCTGCTTTTTAAAGATTGTGTTTGCCAATGTAAACCTAGATTTTTGTCAACTAACCGTGGCTTATTATTGTGAGCAATACACACTATGTAACAACGAGGTACTTGCAAATTGCTTATCTGTACTTGTGTATACTAGGGCTGCACGATATTGGAAAAAACTGACATTGCGATTTCTTCCCCCCTGCGATATATATATTGCGATATGAAAACATACAGGAATTGAAGAAAAGACAGTTTTTTCCCCGCAAACCATCCTTTCTTGAACTTTAATGCTATACAATTGGTATTTTTTAAACTATATTTAACCGGATGAAGGATTTTAGTCACGGACGTCTGGATCTTAAGTTATCAGAGCAACAAGCTGAGCTAGCTCGGTTAGCAGCGCCGAACTGCCTTTAATCACCGGGTCCATTTGATTGTGATTGGTGGTTTGCTGTGCATGCAGAGCCTGCATGTCACTCACTCAAGTACCCCTGACATGAGAGCCGCGCAAGTTTTCCTTTTGTAGCAAGCAGCAAAATAATTGTAACATGACGTGTTTGAGTTAATTTGCCTACTTAATATCGCAAGTCCTAAAAAAAAAATAAGTCCTGCGATGTGAATATCGCGATTATTGTCACGACACGATATATGGTGCAGCCCTAGTGTATACCCTAATTTGAATTCCTTGCTAAAACATATTATGCCTTCAGGATTGTTTTTACTGTGGGCTCTTCCATTTCAGGTCCTTACCTCCCAGAAAGCAGCACAGTAGACCCTGACGTCTATTTCTCAACAGTAAGCTCCAGTTTCTCAGTATCTCCTCTCTACATGGGAGCTGAAAGTGAGGTGGAGGTGCCCATTGAACTGCTCCGACAGCTCCTGGCAATGGTACAGTAGCCCACTCCCCGTTTACCAAGATACTGCAGCTGTTGTCTCTCATCTGGTATACATACAGAATATCGCATCTTTATCTGTTGTTGTGTATGTTGTCAATTTACAGGTGAAGAAGTTTGTTTCTGACTCGTTTTTGAATGCTCTCAACGACACTATGACTGAAGTTACAGAGGTAACTATTTTAACAAACATTGTAAATGCTGATTTTTAAAGTTAAATTGCTGCCAGTTAAATAATCTTATGTAATTTTCTTTTCTGTTTGTTGTTAAGTCTAATCCTGGAATCAACCTCTATTACAAAACCTTCAGTGACACTCTCTATGTGTGTGTGTTCAAAATGCTGCGGGACACACTATACTACATGAAAGGTAAAGCATCATAAATAGCTTATTTGTTCTCGAGACACACAGTCAGGATCAGGCTGTTTACTGTGGCTTATCAAATGGGGACCTACATTTCTCTTCATGTTTCTCAGACCTGCAGCCAGCATTCGTACGGCAGGTGCATGACTTTGTACTGGAACAGTTCAGCAGCAGTCAGTCGGAGCTGCAGCGGGTGCTCCATGACGCGGTCGGCGTGACGGTGGAACAGAGCCCCCTCAAGCTCCGTTGCCAAGCCAACGCTGCCTGCGTAGACCTCATGGTGTGGGCAGTCAAAGATGAGCAAGGTAATTGTAGCAGAGCCTGAGCCTAGCATTGTGTTCAGATGTCATGATCAGATACTGGATTGTGTTTATTTATCCTGGTTACATCCATTGTCTTTCCTGGTTCCTTTTTTTATCAAGGCGCTGAGAATCTGTGCACCAAACTATCAGAGAAGCTGCAGTCGAAAACATCCAGTAAAGTCATCATCGCTCACATGCCACTGCTCATCTGTTGCCTACAGGTATAAAAAGACGTTAACTGTTACAGATAGATACTAGTTCATCTTTTTTGTTTCCAAAGTTACTTGACTAAAAGAAAAGAAAACATTTCATATCCGTTATCCTGGTGAATAAGTGGGCTAAATCACACGATTGCCTGGTATGAAACTGACACAGACTTGTCTTGCATATCGTATGTTTTCTTTTCTTTTTTGAGTATTCATTTTTATTTTCTCTGCTTGCCTCTCCCTCTGTTTTAGGGTCTGGGTCGTCTGTGTGAGAGGTTTCCAGTAGTTGCTCACTCTGCCACAACCACTCTCAGGGATTTCCTGGTGGTTCCATCCCCTGTTCTTATAAAGCTCTATAAGTATCACAGTCAGTACAACACAGGTACAGATATTTATTTGCTATTTGGGGTAAACCAGTCACTCCTGTTTGAAACTCAAAGGAGTAAGCCTAACTGGCTAGTGGCTACACAGCGGCTGTAGTTTTGGAATTTGATAATTACCTTTCAACAGCATGTAGATTTCACCATTTAAATAACATTTACCTTCTTAAAAAATTGAATGTATCGAAGATATAGCCAGCATAAACCTCCTAATCCTTAATACAGCACACATGATCAGAGCCAAAAGTGAACAGGACTAAAGTGCTGTAGCTGATGACACTGTGACACATCTATGTCAATAACAGCGTCATTGTACATTCAGCCCTCATCTACTATTGATCTTAACAGAGAGTTCATTGATGAGCTGCTATAATTACAGACAACCGGAAATGCATTCCAGGATGTTCACAGTCTGCTGCTTTATCATCAAGTAGTTGCTCATTTGTTAGATTATTAAATATGTCATGCCCAGTTTGTTACTACAATTAGCCTTTTTATTTTCTGTGCAGGTTCATGTTTTATGCAATGTTTTAAATCGTAAAAGGTTCCAAATAGCTTGTTTTAATGCTCTTTTTGTTGATGTTTCTGGCTTTGTGTTGTTCTTACTTTTGAAGCCACAGGAGATATCAGGATAAATGTGACCAATGAGCACTTTCAGTCTACCTTCAACCTGCTGTCGAACAGGAAAGATCAGCCGTCAATGTACGAGCAGCTCAGAGACATTTCCATTGACAACATATGCAGGTCAGACACAAACACTCGCTATGATAATAAAATACCATTTGATGGTGTGTTTATTTACACAAATTGCTCATCTTTTTAATCCCTGTTCCATTTCTTCTCTAAGATGTCTGAAAGCTGGCCTGACCATGGATAATGTGATAGTGGAGGCTTTTCTGGCTAGTTTGTCTAACCGACTGTACATCTCACAGGAGAACGACAAGTGAGCAACACCATTGGTTGAAATAAAAATAGCTCCATTGTGCCTTTTATATCAGTGGAGATTTTGAAATCCTTGACACCACAGCTGCTGTAAAAATAAAACTTGTCTTTCTGCCAGGGATGCCCATTTGATCCCAGATCACACTATTCGAGCACTGGGTCACATTGCAGTGGCTCTGAGAGACACTCCGAAAGTCATGGAGCACATCCTACAAATCCTTCAACAGAAGTTATGCCAGCCTCCATCCCAGCTGGATGTACTCATCATCGACCAGCTGGGCTGCATGGTCATTACAGGAAATGTGAGTTCAAAGATACAATTAATGACACATTTCTTGAGAATTTTGCCTCCATTATTGAATGTGTTTTGGCTGAAAAGGGCAAAATGTAACCAACATGGAAATATTTAAATGTGTAAACCCCTGTTATAGTTGGAGGGGAAATGCAGTTATTTGTGTGAGATTGACATGTTAATTACAGTTGCCTAAAAGAACCAATGCTACCCTTGTTTCTTAACCCAGAGAAGCTGGCATGCCACAATTACTAGGAATCTGACGGCTGCTGTTTCCTTGCTCAGTGCATTGTGCATTAATAATAGGTTCCAGTGTTCTGTTATGGGGGGGGGTTGACAGCGGAGTACCCAAAGTGCAATAGACAACAGTTAACAAAGGACTGGAAAAGGGGCTGACTTCATGCAGCAGATACTGGCAACTTTCAGAATGCCTACACTTGCTAATAATTTGGTAGCCAACAGACCGATCCAACCTCTTCAGTCGTGATATTTATATCTGGACTCTGGGAATCAGCCAATACATATAATGTATATGTATATAATGTATACAGTGTTTCATTGTTAAGCTGTATGCCTCACTGTGTGGACTTGACTGGGATCATTATTTTTTGTGTAAAACAACATGGCTTGACTTAAACATTGCTTTCCTTACTTTGTATTATTATAATGTAACAAATACATTGATATACATTTCTTGAGTTTTTATTTATTTTTCAAATGTTCAATTGTACACCAGCTACCTGGTAAGAATATTCAAAGCAAGACATAACAATTTCAGTATATCATATACTACTTGTAAAATAAGAACATCGTTTTAAATCAGCCCCATTGTCATCGATTCCAATCCAGTTATTTGAGTCAGTTTTGGAGGATCCCTAAAATTATTGGATTTAAAAATGTTTTTATAAGCTAACAAACACATTTTCTTTCAATGTCTTGCCTGCACAGTTTTACTCTAATGTCTGTTGGTCTGTCCTTTAGCAATACATCTACCAGGAGGGGTGGAACCTGTTCCAGCAGATCAGTGTGAAGGCCAGCTCAGTGGTCTACTCCTCTACCAAAGACTACAGAGACCACGGCTACAGGTCAGCATCTGCTTTACCCTGTTCACAGATCTACCAGCTGTTCCAGCTTTGTTCATCTTTGCCACTGCTACTTAATTGAAGTAGATTATAAGAGCATATTCTCCTACATTTCTGTTACATCATGTGTTCTGCTATAATCTTTAGAGCACATTTGATATAGAACAATATCATTTGGTTTGTGTCTACATTTACTTTGTTAAACTGTCCCCTCATCTATCCTGTGTTTTGCCCACAAGGCACTGCTCTCTGGCAGTGATCAATGCTCTGGCCAACATCGCAGCCAACCTGCAGGGGGAGCAGCTGGTGGATGAGCTGATGGTGAACCTTTTAGAGCTGTTTGTTCAACTAGGCCTGGAAGGAAAGAGAGCCAGTGAGAGGGCCTCAGACAAGGGGCCAGCGATGAAAGTAAGTGCCTAAATACATCTAACGTCTAAACACAACAGGAAGTTGATAGCAGCAATGTTGGTAGATTGCTAATCCCTCTTTGTCTCCCTCAGGCATCAAGTAGTGCTGGAAATCTGGGAGTCCTCATTCCAGTGATTGCTGTGGTAAGTGCGTGATTTCTATAAAAACTGCTGCACCTTTGGAGACAATTTCCATTCATTTAAAACAAGAATTTGTGTTGCAATACCCACCCAGAGCACAGTTAAATCATCTACAGTATGCGAGAGCTTCAGGCGAATCCAATTGTTTAGTGAGCAATTACCTCTATCGACAAATATTTACCCTGTTAGCTCCTGTACAAATATCTGTGTCACGAGTTCACTGCCGGAGGTTATTAGAACTATGCTTTCTTACTATTAACCAGTCATTAAATGAGGTAAGTTATACGAAATTGCTATTGTATTAAATATATATTTTTATGTATATAGAAAAAAATACTCCTTTTTTCGTTAACACTCTTATTTTCATAGACATACCTATCTAGTACATTTATATATTAGTTTATTACCCCTTTATTGTTTTTTTATTTTGTCTTTCTGCAATTATTACAGTTCGGCATTAGGGTAATGACAGTCATACAATGTCATCTCTTTTTTAGCACATTTCTCCTCTTGCCTCATTGGACAAGATAAAACATTAACAGAGAGAAAACAAATACCCGTTGAGTCACTCCAACAGGATCACAACACGACTTGATGTTACATGTGCCAAACTAATAGAAGTAATTATTAAACAAAACCCCAGCTATTATAGGGTTGTATATATCATAGTGTTTAGGATGGGTGTTCTGACCAAACATTGACTTTGTCTGGTATATTTTAGCCATTTATATATTATACTTTTGGGTAAAGTTTAGTTCTGTGAAGGGTTGACGACCCGACCCATGAACACAAGGCAGTCTGTGCGATGTTCGTAGATCAGGAAGAGGAAGGGACGGTCCACAATGAAGCGGATCTGAGAGGAGAGGGGCATGAAGCCCACCTGGGTCAGAGCAGCAGCCTCAGTCCCCTCTTCGTTCACAGTGATGGTTCCCTGGTGCTTCAGCTGGGGGGGAGACCAGGAAACTTCCATTATTTTTGGAAAGAGTTTGTATTGCCCACAACAACATCAACATTTTATTTTGATGTGTGCCTCATGAAAGATTAGGTCTTACTCACCCAGTTCATGGAAATATTTTCAGAGGTCATTCCAGAGAAATCTCCACTCTCCTGGAACAAGTCAGTGAGGCCCATCTCCTTCAAATTGGGAATCAAGTCATAGTTCTGCTCCAGTTTAAAACGAGGTAACACCACCTCTCGAGTCCTGGAGGAAGGCATAAACAAGTTTCCTCATGGTTTAGTTTTTAAATGTCCGCTAGGTCTAAACATTTTCAGCATTTTCACCAGAGCGTTAAACTAAAAAGAAGAACTGTGTGCTTTCTTAGCTATCCGGTTCGGGAGAATGCTGCTGACCTGTTTGTCATGTTTTTGATCCACTTTTCGACAACTGTGGGAGAGATCTCCTGCTCCAAAGTCCTCATGCCAGTGATCTTCGTAGGCAAGGCAATGAGCATGCTGATTTGCCCTGTGTAGGGGAGCTGAGAAGAAGAACGTTTACATCATTGTCATGCTGCACAGTAGCGTTTTTATCAAGAAATGTCCACTATTCGAACACCAAGTAAAACATTTTTTTTAGTGTGAGGCCACCCACCTGTAGGATGTCGCACTCTAGTTCATGGTCGGAAGCAGCAAGATAGTTCCCCTTGTTGGTCATCATTGGCACGCGAACGTTTGTCTTTTCGTTAACTCGGAAGTTGCGATAGTGAGTCATTTCTTTGGGGAATTTCTGTTCCCATGTACCTGATTATACAAACAAATAGTCATACGTTTACTTTGTGATACGAATAACCAAAGAAACCAGACAAATGTTATGTTTGCCTCTTAAAGAAGTTAATGGACAGTTGACTCACCTTTGAAGTACAGGTAGTTGAGCAGCATCAGCACCATGTTTGGGTCCACACTCTTGAGCCCTTCCTTGATCAGCCCTTTGGTCAGCTTTTGGATGCGGTGATTGGCCTTCTTCAGGAAGGCCTGGTCCCTGAAATCCACTGACTGCGGCTCTGCAAAATAATAAGCCTTTGTCTCTGTGCGGAAACTATCTTTCACCGCGACATCCTTCTTTACGTAGACATCGTTCACGGAGCGTAGCGTGTAGCCAAAGTTCCTCCTGAAGAGCCTGTGCGTCAGCTTCCTGAACAGCTTGTGCACTGTTGTGTTGTCGTAGTGATGGCTAGCATTGACAAACTCTGCGAATCCCAAAGCTTTGTAGATCTGATCCTGGGTTCCCGGTCCTGCTCCTAAAGACATCATCCCCATGGCAACAGAGATACCAGCAGGGGCGAGCAGGATGTTGTCGGTCTGGTTGACGTCATTACGAAGACTTCTATAGAGGTTGAAACCGAAATGTGCGTTAACAATGTTGAGGCGTTGGAGGCGAGAGCGACCGTGGAACAGCCGCAGGAGTCTGGCCCGGCGGATCTTTGGGTCGGAGGGTTCGGCAAAGATGTCGATGTCCGGGGCGGGGGTGGCGATCTCATCTATCTCATCCCCTTCACTGAAACATAAAATAAACTCGTAATCCATAAATTCACTGATAGAATCACTCTATATTTGTTTTAAAAGACCTTTGAATTATACAGTAGCTGCTTTAAAGGTCACTGATCATTTTGTTATGGTTGAACATTTTATTCTACACAATTCAAAAGTTTATATACACTTTCATACATATACATATTTACAGCAATGACGACAGAAAAATATCATCAAGTATAAAACAGACAATTTACAAGTTAATAATAAGAGTTGTCTCTGTCAGGCCTACAAAATGCATTTTTTCACTTCATTTCTTTACACCTCAAGTGTTAGTACTCACGTATAGTCATCACCCGCTGCCAGGATCGTATCAAAATCAATATAATCTTCATCCTCAAAATCATCAAAAATTAGGTCATTAGTGACAGTGTTTTCTTTGTGGAACTCCAAGGGGATGTCCTCAATATCCACTGCCCCCCCAGACTCAAAGCCTCTGGGGACCTGTTCAGGGTCAGCGAAGTGAGAGCTGAGCTCTTTGATCTCAGCATGGGACGGACTGACCAGCAGGCAGGCCACAGAGAGGACTGAGATGACCCACATGCTGAAGTCTGAGGCAGAAGGAATAGACATTTAGTTTGGCCTAATTAATAATCTGATCAACATTTAGAAGATTTAGATAAATATCCGTTTAAATAACTCTGTAGGATCAAAGTTATCAAAGATGTATCAAAGGTTTTAGGTTAAAACTACCATAAAAGCAGTTTATTTCTGTAAACCTCTTACCTTTACTGTGTACTGCTGGGAAGTGCTCTGTTGCTTCTGTTTGTGGGACTAAGAGCAACGAATTGAATACAGAACTGAACTTTGATGTGGGCTTCTCCTGAACAAATAGACCAAATCAAACAGAGCAAAAAGTGCTGTGACTGTCTAAAATCAGCTAATACAATCAATACTAATTCACTGGTGAAGGGCTAGTAGTCTGGTAGGAGTTTTATGCAGTTGTTGATTTATATGTTATTTGTATATCTTTATTTAATACAATGAGCAGCATATCGAAAAATATTTAAGCTAATGTATGTATTTGAAGGAATTTTTTAACAAAGTGCGTTAGTTCGAGTAATGCATTTTTTAATCTACATTATATTCGTACTCACAGTTGACCAGACGACTTCCACCAATCAAAGAGGCCAAGCCCAGGCTCCAGAAGCTCTTCAGGGACTTCTGGTTGTACTCGGTGGTCATGGGTTTTGCTGTGGAAGGATCAGGTGAGCAATTAATTTTAGTTGCAAACGTGTTTAGTAGAAGGTTCTGCACATGTGCAGATGGCACCTGAAATCAGGGGGAGAGGAACACTTCCAGAAGTACCCTGAGTTTGTTCACTGAGTCCATAGCTTCCCAAATCCTTCCCTGTTTAATGTGGATGTTTTGTAACTCAGCTGTGCAGATGTGATGAAACACCTTAAATAACATTTTGGAAATGTATATTATGCCAAATGGGAAGATTTGGACGGATGTTGACAGATGTATCAACCTAAGTACAACCAAAAAACCCAAATACAACCAAAAACATACTGAAGAGTGTATTATCAGCTACTGCAGTCCACTGACTCCCTGTATTTCTGGATGTTGAAGTATGTGGATGTATGACTGGATATATACTTGTTTTTTCAGGGCTTTGGCCAGAGGAGTGGTATGAAGGTGTGTGTGAGATTGCCACTACGTCTCCTCTTCTCACCTTCCCCAGTGGAGAACCTCTTCGCTCCGAACTGCAATACAACTCTGCCCTGAAGAATGATACAGTCACGCCGGTACAGGGTTCAAAATCCAGACTTTTTTTGTAGTGAGGTAGTTCAAAAATACTTTGGAATCCAGTTACAACAGGATTAATGTTTAAATCTCCATCTCTGTCCACCAGGCTGAGTTGAGCGAACTGCGATCGACCATCAGCAATCTTCTCGACCCGCATCCTGAAGTCTCTGCCCTCATTAACAAGCTAGACTTTGCCATGTCCACATACCTGTTGTCAGTCTACAGACTAGAATACATGAGGTCAGCTCCTTTACACTCGTGTGTCTGGTAAACATTTAAGTGTTTTAATCATTTAAGTCAAATCATGAAACTTTGTAATATTTATTTTTCAGGATGTTGCGATCCAATGATCCTGACAGGTTCCAGGTCATGTTTCGATACTTTGAAGACAAGGCCATCCAGAAAGACAAATCTGGTAAGCGCTTAATAACCGTCCATCTCGGCTGTTCTTTCCCCTCTTGCCGTCTAAGTCATTTTCTCCAATGCCTTTTTTCTCTTCTCAGGCATGATGCAGTGCATCATTTGTGTTGGCGATAAGGTGTTTGATGTCTTTCTCCTGATGATGGCTGAGAAGGTAGTTCAATTGAATTTCATCGACCCTTATGTTTAATATTTTGGTATCATTGAATTACAATTAATGCATTCTTATCATGTTATTAGCCCAAGACCAAAGGGCATGAGGAGGAATTGGAGCGACATGCCCAATTCTTATTGATCAACTTCAACCACACCCACAAGAGGATCCGCAGAGTCGCGGACAAATACCTTTCTGGTTTGGCTGAGACGTAAGTGTTGATGAAAGTTTGGCCTCCATCATGGTTTATACAGTTTCAATCATATTTATTATGTGCTTTATCTCTACCAGATTCCCCCATCTGCTTTGGAGTGGTCGTGTGTTGAAGACCATGTTGGACATCTTGCAGACTCTCTCGCTGTCACTAAGTGCTGTGAGTACTGGTGTGGAATATTTAGTGGTTGCCAGTAACTAATCAATTATAATACAATATAAATTATTCTGAAATGTCTTGTTTTGCAGAATGACTACTTTGACTTTTTGTACATTTAAAGGGGACCTATCATGCAAAATGCACTTTTGTACGTATTTTATACATGAATATGTGTCCCCGGTGTTCCAGGGAACTCACCAAGTGTCAGAAAACACAACCCTCTCTATTTTCCTCCATACCCAAATCTCTAAAAAAGGGGCTGCAACGGATTTGATAAAAACTGATCCAGATTTGAACACTGTCCTGACGTCAGGACAGTGGCGCTACGGCTATTGGGCCAACTCCACCAATCAGGAGGAGACAGCCACGGCCATTGCCGTTCGAAAGCGCTGGAGACGCTGTAGTACATATGCCAGGCATGTAGGTGGTGCTGTTCTCACAGAATCAGCCCTTGCAAAAACAGAGCTAAAAAAATGCAAATTGAGCGAAATGAGGCATGGCTAAAATGCATGATCTGTTTGGTATTTGAAAAGAAAAAAGTATAAATATGCCTTATATAGGTATGGCCCTACACTATATTATTCAAATATAGCATGATAGGTCCACTTTAAGTATGTTTTAGGATCCTTATAGTTTGTACTTTTATGAGTGTATATATACATTTTTGAAAGCATGACTTTTAATTGGAACAGAGTATTTCTACACTGAACTATTAAGAACTTCATCCACTTTGGTGAATATTTTCCTCTTTTCTGTTTATTTAGGATATCCACAAGGATCCGCCTTACTATGACATCCCAGACACTCCGTACAGGATCACTGTTCCTGACACCTACGAGGCCCGAGAGGTGAGTTTAGACTGGTATTACACTGATGACCACTAGAGGACAGCAGAGTATCAGTTTTAAAGACAGTAGTGGTCTCTTACTTCTCACTCTGGATTGTTTCATATGTTCATCAACTTCATTTGCGTTTAATTAAATGTGTTGTGTCCATGTTACATCACTTATATGACTAACTGAGCTTATTATAATTATGAAAGAAGAGTCTGCCTAATTAAGATTTATTTGAAATTTGATTCTCCAAAAACCCCTCTCTGAATTTATGAACACAATTATGGTTTATTTTTCTCCTTGCAGAGCATAGTGAAGGACTTTGCTGCCCGCTGTGGTGAGATCCTGAAAGAGGCAATGAAATGGGCCCCTTCAGTCACCAAGTCCCACCTACAGGTGAGTTCCTTCTCCTTTATTCCTCAGAGTGGAGATCTTGTCTTTGAGGTCAGAAAAATCAGCAGATATGGGAATTGTAGCTACTTTTAATTTAGTCAAACAAAACAGAAGTGTCTATACAGTAAGTCAATCTAAAAAAGTCAGTGATGATCTTAATGAAAGTTAAGATACCATAAGTCTTAACTTCACTTCTGACTTTGGTTTTGTTTGTAATTTAAGCAATGCTACTTCAGTTTAATTACTTATAGAAGTAATACAGAATACCTAAAATAACTTGAATTCGTTTTTTGAAGGAAACAGTTCATTGTATATCTTTAATGGAATTTGTGTCAATGTCCCTACTATTCTGCATCTCTAAGTATTTCCTGTTTACTCCCTTTTTGTGCTGTGCAGGAATACTTGAACAAGCATCAGAACTGGGTGTCAGGACTGTCCCAGCACACCGGCCTGGCCATGGCCACGGAGAGCATCCTTCACTTCGCAGGCTACAACAGACAGAGTACCACACTGGGCGTGAGTCTCACACACATAACGGCATCTTGTAGCTTACACTCAATCCCTCACCTTGCATAAAGGGGGTGTTATTCCAACAACATTAATGGTGATAATCAAATAAACACAGCACCATTTCTGATTTTACAGCCGTACCAAAGATTTTGAAGTACAGTCAAACATTGTTCAGAACATTGAGGATGCTTCAGGTTCCTACCTTTGGCCCTACAGGCTTTTTGATGTGTTGCTTACTAACATTATCCAACATGGCTTTTTCAGTTAAAAAATGTGCTATTTATTTACTTTGTCAAAGCCTTTGCAGTTTTATTAATACTGAACAGAAACGCCTTGTATCTGTTTTACACATATATGTGTTTTCTATATTGCATAGGCTTTTAAACATTGGGAGTCTAATTGTTTAGTTGCTTTCAGCATCGTTTGTCCATGTGTGCATGCTTACTAGTCTGTATGACATTATTTTTGCTTGCTATACATTGCCTTTATGTTCTTGGGCTTGAATTCTGCTATATGTGTCTTTTCATTTGCTTCATTTGTTTTATTTTGTCTTTATTAAACTGCTCCGAACTACCTACCTGGTTGCTTGGCTGGTTTGCGGATTTGCTGGTTGCCTGGTTACTCACCTGCAATGGACTGGTGGGTTGGTTGGCTGGTGGCCCATTTGGCTAACTGGTTATGCTGGTGCTGTCCTCCACCATGTGGCCAACCATAGGCTGCTTTTCCTCAGGTTGGTCTGAACTCTAAATGCAGAGAGTCAGGGCTCAGGCACGATACCTTCAGTATAGCAAGTGTTAGGGTACAGCTACGTTTCTACTTTGCTAGCTTGGGACTGTGTGGCCCTATGTGGCCCCTAACTGTGTTTGTCATCAGACCACCCAGCTGACAGAGAGACCAGCATGTGTGAAGAAGGACTACTCCAACTTCATGGCGTCCCTCAACCTGCGCAACCGCTACACAGGAGAGGTGAAGTTCTAAAGGGACAGTTCACTCCAAAATTGGAAAATACATATTTTTCCTCTGATCTTTACTGCTATCTTTCAATCTAGATTGTTTTGTGTGAGTAAATATCGTCCATAGAGATGTCTGCACTCTTTCCAATATACTAGAGCTAGATGGCACTCTGCTTGTGTTGATCAAATTGCAAAAAAATACACAACAATTCTACAGCATTTTCTTCATCATGAACCTGTTACTCATGTAAGAACAATTTTTGTTGTATTGAACTACACCCGGCAACTGTATTTCCACTCAGAGGGAAGCGTGCACCTACTAATTTGGTCAAATGTATTTATTTGGCCCTTTAGGCTCAGTAAGCCGAGTGCCATCTAGTTGGATTTGATTTGAGACATCTTTACAAGCTATATCTCCAACACTCGTCATACCAAAACCAAAACGAACTAGAATGATAAATAGCACTGCAGATAAGAGGAAACAAATTTATTTTTGACCCTTTTTAATATTTCAAAATTAAGACTTTCCTTGGCATGTAGTATGATTCAAACCGGTCTGTTTTATGATCTGTGTAGGTGGCTGGTATGATCCAGTTCTCAGAGGCGACTCACAGCCAGTCAGACCTCAACAAGCTGATAATCCTTCAGATGACCAGTGCTCTGGACAGGAAAGACCCAGAGGCCTTCACCCAGTCCATGTTCAAGATGGCCGCTCTGCTCATTACTACCAAGAGTGAGCAGCTCTGCCGCATTTCATTTTGTATTCAACGCTTTTCAGCAAAAGTACTGCTTTTCTTTGTTACAATTCATCATGTTCAGTTTCTATATTTTCTCTTTCAGACTGCAACCCTCAGCTCCTGCACCATCTGTGTTGGTCCCCTCTGAAGATGTTTACAGAGCACGGCATGGAAACTGCTATCGCCTGCTGGGAATGGCTCCTGGCTGCACACAATGGAGTGGAAGTGCCAGTATGTATATTTTCCACTTTTTAAAAGTCAAGCATTTCTTCTAATTGACATGTATTTTTGTTTAAGATGGATTCAATGAATGTTCTTCTATTCCTATCTACTTTTTTATCTAGTTCATGCGTGAGATGGCTGGAGCTTGGCAAATGTCCGTAGAGTTGAAGATGGGTTTGTTTTCGGTGGCTAAGGTAGAGGCCGGCCCTCTGGCTGTATCAGAGGAGAGTCAACCTGCCCCCTGTGAACCTGACATCATCCCTCACTTCCTCTGGATTGAGGTCAGTGACAGGCAGACATAAACTATGCCTTTTGTATGTTTTCTATTTTTGAGATCATGTTATTTAATGTAAATAAAAATGCACAGGTGATGCAAAAGGTTCTATCATTTGATGTCTTTTTCATGAATTGAAGTTGAGCTAATTATTTTTAGTGTTGGAATCGACCACCTCTTTATTTCTTCTCTCTGCTCTCCCTCCAGTTTCTGGTGCAGAGGTTTGAGATAGCCAAGTACAGCAGTGCTGACCAGGTGGAGATTTTCACCGCCATTTTGCAGAGATCTCTGAGTCTGAGCGTCGGAGGACCCAAAAGCAGTCTGAACCGACATGTTGCTGCCATTGGACCAAGATTCAGGTACCTTGGCCCATTATTACTTCAGCAAATTCATTAAATCCCTTGTTGCTGCCATGGGATTATGGAGGCAACGGTTTTACCCTTGCTAACATTTCGCCCTACTTTGTAGGGTTATTTGGCCTCTTTCTCACCAATAAGGCATTACATGGTACCACTTGATTCATTAGGTTTTTCTAGTTTTGAATGATACCAGTATGTTTATCCTGCCATCAAAACTGACCCTACAGCATATATAACAGTATGATGTTCAGGGGCAAAAATACCAAATCCTATAATATTGTGTCATACCTTTTGCTTTTTTAGACTGCTGACTCTGGGTCTGACTCTTCTTCATGCTGATGTTGTGACAAATGCCACCATCAGAAATGTTCTTCGAGAGAAGATCTATTCTACGGCTTTTGACTACTTCAGGTGGAATTTCTTTTTTTCTTATTTGTTTTTTTAGAAAAACAGAAAACTCAATTTCAGTATGATTTAAACCTTTATCTCTCTCGTGTTTGCCAACTTTGTCTTTGTGTAGCGTCACTCCCAAATTTCCCACCCAGACGGATAAGAGGCTGAGAGAAGACATCAGTATAATGATCAAGTTCTACGCCAGCCTGCAGTCTGACAAGAAATATCTGGCGGCCAACCAGCTGGTTCCCCAAGGTTCAGAAGACTAGTCTTTCAGTAATCAGACCTAAATTGGAATTTTTACACAGCCCCAGAATTCTCACTTTATATGTGGATTTCCTTTTCCTTTGTGTAGATCCCCAAGACATGTCTGTGAACAGCCTGTCGGTGGTGGCAGGGGCCGAAAGCCGGAGCAGTCTGGATGCAGCTATGGGCCAGAGGCAGCAGGTGGCTCAGGGATGGATCAATACCTACCCTCTGTCCTCCGGGATGTCCACCATATCCAAGAAATCCGGTAAAACATCTGGATGTTAACCCTAACCCTCTGAATCCAACGTCACTTCAATGCTCCATTGACTTTTTACTCACTCTTTTTTTCCAATGCAATATATTGAGAGGTTCATAAAGCTAACATGGTCACATGGAAACTCAACCTCCATATGCTTCTTTGTATATACAAATAGGTCTTCATTTATAAAATATTCCCACTGTCAGAATGTATTGCTGATGAATTGTTTCTGTACTGTTTCAGGACTGTCCAAAAAAAGCAGCAGAGGAATCCAGCTGCATAAGTACTACATGAAACGCCGGACCCTGTTATTGGCTTTACTGGTATTTACATGTTCATAATCATTATATATTCTATAAGTATGTGGTATTTGAGAAAATAAAACTATCCTGTCACTGCACTTAATCTTTATTTACTGATTATGATTTTGAGTCCCAATCCCTGTATGTCTCTTTTCAGGCCAGCGAGATTGAACGCCTGACTATATGGTACAACCCGTTATCCACTCCGGAGCTTGCCATTGCCACTGAACAGTCGGTGGAGACCAGCATTAATAATTGGAGGTCCAAATACATCAGTCTGACGGAGAAACAGTGGAAGGACAACATTAACCTGGCCTGGAGCATAGCCCCATACCTCGCCCTGCAGCTGCCTGCCAGGTACACAGAAAACTGAAATGCAATGTATACCCAATGTTCATTAATGTCAAACTGAAGGTGCCCTAGACTTTGTCTGACACATTTGAACATCTGAAAATATTCAATAATTCATAATTTGAGCATTAACAATGTTGAAAGTTTGAAAAGCTTTAAAAGTGAAACTGTATACCTTTATGCACATTGTTGCTTACTATTGCAGTGAGAATTATTTTAATAAGAAAGTCTTCAACATGACAAAGGTAACAAATAATTCACAACTGTGATATAATCTCACTCACCATTAATTTAGCCCAGTCTTAGCTATATGAAAATATCCTAAATATGGAAAATGGCAAACCCAACGGCAAATATAAAGAGGCGAAACCCCAAGCGGACACAGCTCGTTCCAAAACAAGAGTGAATCTGTTGTTGAGTTAACATTTTAAGAGTTGTGTTTGTACCGTTTAACTAACAAACCAAAGAAGAACACAAATAGTTCATCTTATTCTGCATCTAATATGAATAATTATTTTCACCAATAGATGGCTGAAAATGAAAAATATGAATGTGGCTACTCTATGAGCAGGATATGGCTTGGTCAAACATAAAAGTAAATGAGACACCTAGTGCAATTTATCTAAACCCATAAAATCCTTCATTTGGCATGCAGCTATAATGTTTTGTATTTGTTTTTCAGGTTTAAAAACACAGAGGCGATTGTCTCTGAGGTGACTCGCCTTGTGCGAATGGATCCGGCTGCTGTGTGTGATGTTCCTGAAGCAGTCAAGGTGAGTTCCTCCGCCCGCCAACACAAACACAGTGCTTTTATTCTGAAGTAGTTTTGTGCAAATCACAAAAAAAGGAGTTGGACAACGACAAACAGACACAGAGTTTGTTTAAGTTCTATAACCGACAATGGGTTTCAACGTTCAAGTACCTTGAAAATATACAAAATATGTCACACCACCATGAAGTTCTTAATCTGTTTCTGGTCTGTTCTCATATATTTTTTCAATATGTTTTCTGCACTTCCTTCAAATTGTTTATGTCTTGGTTAAAGTGCTCTTTTGGGCCTCATTATATTGAGCAATTACAATCATAATTCATTCAAACCATAGCCATAGACTCAAACACCATTATCCAAATAGACAGGAATTGTAAGGGTGGTGTTATTGACTGCTGTTGAATCTCTTTGACTTTAAAGAGGCTTTATGATCTCATGTGACTTTTTAGGTTATTTGTATTTCAACTTTTGAAGTTGAAAGTTAAAACAAAAGTTAAATGGAAGAAAAAAGCTGTTGCCTTCAAGCTACCATATTGAGTCACTTGAGAGGTCGGTGTTGTTGAAGTCATCTTCTCCCTCCAGCTTCCTATAGTCCTCTTTATTTACTTCTAGCCGACTGAACTCTTAATGAGCCTCGTACCTGTCAGAGGAAGGAGAAAGGGAGGCAGAGCATGTCCTTCCCCAAAGGCCACCATCATTTAACAGATGATCCTCCTTGACATCTCACAGTTGTTAGTTTCAGTCATTTACGTGACTAATAAACACAGTTTCCTCTGGAGGCTTGTTAGCACACCGGCAGGCTCAGGTTCATAACCTCGCATCTGATTGCTGTCAAATCTGATATGTTGATATGGATCCTGTAATGCATGCCGACCATAACAGTTTAACCTTGTTGTCTTTTTTTCCCCCCTCTTAAGTTCCTGGTGACGTGGCACACGATTGATGCTGATTCCCCAGAGCTGAGTCATATCCTGTGCTGGGCCCCCGCAGACCCCCCAACTGGACTGTCCTATTTCTCCTCCATGTACCCTCCTCACCCTCTGACCGCCCAGTACGGGGTCAAAGTTCTCCGCTCCTTTCCTCCTGTAAGTACGGCTCACATTCACATACAGATATTATCATCTCTGTTGCAATGAACCTACCAATTATTTTCTGAAGTAGCATAAACTATTAAACACCCTCATGACCATAGTTTTCAGGTGTCTATGATTGTAATTAATATAACTTATGGCAGTGTTGGAAAGTAACATGTACTTAAGTACTATCTTTAGCTACTTCCTCCACATTTCAAGTGAATTTCTTTTTTTTACAAACATTTTTACAACCTTAGTTACTGGTTATATTGTAGACCCAGATTAATGATGAAATGTTTAGTCAAATATAAATGATGATGTATTAATATAGGTTAGGTAAAGAGTCAGTACACAAGTAACCACGCTGTATGCAGAGTTATTAAAATAAGCTTTTCTTTCATTAGCTGCAATATTAAAGTAATGTACACATACATCATAATAATACATCATAATTATATAATCTATATTTCTGATATGATACATTTTCCATGATGAGTAGTTCACTTCTGATATGTTAGGTACATTTTGATGCTGATCATTTTTCAGTAAAATTTAACAGAGTATTCACTGTCCTTGATATTATAACTTATTATAAGCTCCAGGGATGCCCCTATTATTTTTTGGGGACCTAGTGTTTCACTAACAACCATGAAATGTTTATGGTAGCCCTTTTTTTCCCCTGTTGGTAACATTTTTTCTCCACCATTTCTTTAGGATGCCATATTGTTTTACATTCCTCAAATTGTCCAAGCTCTTCGTTACGACAAGGTAAATATATTTTCTGACTAAGCAAGTGCTCTTGAATGTTGGTTATCTTCAGATCTCTAAATGATCAGATCTTTCCCTGTCTTTCTCTCCTGTTACACCATCATGTAGATGGGTTATGTGCGAGAGTACATCCTGTGGGCCGCTCAGAAGTCTCAGCTTCTCGCCCACCAGTTCATCTGGAATATGAAGACCAACATATTCCTGGACGATGAAGGAAACCAGAAAGACCGTGAGATATTTACCTATACTACTTCTTTGAATGTGCATATCATGTGACTCCAAAACTTTTAATATAACATTGGTTTTATGTCATTCGAACGGTAATTTATTGATGGTCCTCAGGTTAAATCCCTGTGGTTAAGAGCGAGAATCGGATGTGAGCTAACTGTCCTCTGACTATAGATAGTCAATGAAACTGAGGAAGACGATGCTTCTGAAGGACTATCTTTCTAATATGCAATCTTAAACTAACTTCACTGCTATATATAACAGGTGAATGTATAAATGTAAATCACATTGACCTGTCTCTCCCTGCAGCTGACATAGGCGAGCTCCTGGAGCAGATGGTGGAAGAGATCACAGGCTCTCTGTCTGGCCCAGCCAAAGACTTCTACCAGAGAGAGTTTGACTTCTTCAACAAGATCATCAATGTGTCAGCCATTATCAAGTATGAACACATCTTTTTGTTTGGCTAAATAGAGCATATTGTGCTTTATAATCCTGTTTTAGGTCATTTTATCAGCATAGCACTTTCCATAGAAGCAAACTGGTTGGTGCAGACTGTACAATGCAGCTATTCTTCGTGATTATTTTTCTATATTTAATCCAACCGTATTTATTTGATTGTTTCTTAATGGATTGAATACTTGAGTGTATTGGTGAAAAACATTTTACATTACTGTCTATTGTCAATTAATAAGGTTTTCCCCAACATAACCTTGATTTATTCATTGCCAAAATGTTGCTTGATCTCATTATTGTCATTAGATGTGTTTTAGCTCTACCTCGCTATATCTAACTTGTATCTTCAATTGAATCCATGCCGTGTCGAGCAACAATACAGTATGATCAGATTTATAATCCATTTTATAATCTGACTGGGAGAAAATAGAAACATATTTGAAGCCACTAGGACGCTGTTATTTGCTAAAGGCCTCAAAGTAGAACCAAAGTTTATTTTTCTTTGAGACTGAACCCTCTAGGCGATCTGCAAGGTGTTTATGAAGTGATAACAAGTGATCCCCTAAGCCCATACGTGTTGTTCATTTCTCCACCTGTGTTCTGCTCTCTAAATCCCTTTGTTGTTCATTTATTTGGCTGTAACGTCTCTTCGATTATGCACCGGTCGGGAACTTTTCTGGCAGGTCCCATTATTGCTGGCTCTTACAGAGAGTGTTTTGCTCACCCACTTGAGGCAGACACACCTCCCATCAGCCCTCATTACGGCACTAATTGCAGCAACCCTGGGGAGGAACTTACGTTGTCCCTTTGCTAACACTCTATTCTCTCCACCCCAGTGACTCCCCTCTGTGAATAACAGCAGAGCCCGGCTGTCACTTGTGGTCTGAAGTCATTCACTGAGATACCCATGCATGCTACTCTCCGTGAAGTGAGTCCTGAAGGTGTTCAAGTTGATGTGTTTGTCTTCGTCAGACCTTTCCCCAAAGGCGAGGAGAGGAAGAAGGCCTGCCTGGAATCCATGGCCCAGATCCAAGTCCAACCTGGCTGTTATCTTCCCAGTAACCCAGAGGCCATCGTTCTGGATATAGACTACAATTCTGGGACCCCCATGCAGAGGTGGGCTTCAAAACCATCGTTTTTTAATGGTCAAACAATAACCAGAAATCACAAATAAATATGAAAGCTTCACTAAACTCTTCTTGTTGCTCTGACTCTTTCTTTAGTGCTGCCAAAGCTCCTTACCTGGCCAAGTTCAAAGTTAGGAGGTGTGGAGTCAGTGAGCTGGAAAAAGAAGGTACTGACGATGTTTAACCAACATAAAGATTATATCTTATTTCTTGAATGTTGTGCGCAGACAAACAGCGTGTCTTGACATTTTCCCCTCAGGTATGCAGTGTCGCTCAGATTCAGTAGATGAGGCGAAGAGTGAAGAGGAGGCCAAGAGAATAAGCTGGCAGGCGGCCATCTTTAAAGTGGGAGACGACTGCAGACAGGTCTCAGTTTGACACTTCTCTCCTTTCCCTTACCACACTGCTGTGTCACATCCATTTTATAATCGTCCTTTGATTTCTTCAACATGTGGTCCTTTCTGTGTTAACAGGACATGCTGGCTCTTCAGATCATCAGCCTGTTCAAGAACATCTTCCAGCTGGTGGGCCTGGATCTCTATGTGTTTCCTTATAGGGTCGTGGCCACAGCCCCTGGAGTAGGTTCATATAAAACCTTTCCTACATTCCTCAATATTACTTCCTGACAGCAGTGACCTCATTCCTGTTTCTGATGTTCCACCGTAGTGCGGAGTGATCGAGTGCATCCCGGACTGCAAGTCACGTGACCAGCTGGGCCGACAGACAGACTTTGGCATGTACGACTACTTCAGGAACCAGTATGGAGACGAATCCACACTGGCGTTCCAGAAGGTAAAGGGCACATCTCCCAACCTTTTACAGTCATAGGTCAGATTTCTACAACTTTAAATTGTATGTATTAATAGTACAGAGTTCTTACGGTCATTAAAAACCTGGAAAAGTCATGGAAATTCAAAATGCTAATTCCAGGCCCTGGAAAAGTTATGGAAAACAATATTTTTCCCAAAGTTTTGGAAAAGTCATGGAAATGTAACTAAAGTTGCATCAAATATAATTTATATTTTATCTAATCGACAAAATAGTAATACTATAATGATAATAAATACTGTATCGTATAGTAATGAAACGTAAAATGGCATTTAACTGACGAGGTGTTTTGCTGGTGAGAGATTTTAGTTGCTTTAGCGTGTAGAAACTAGTAAGCCTGCTATTTGATTTGTTTGAGATAGGCACAACATGTTTCATATGCAGACCTTATTTTCCTGTTCCATGTTAAAATAAACCATTTTCAGTGGTACCGCTGAGAAAGAGTAATTTTTTTGGTCATGGAAAATTAGGTAAAGGTCATGGAGAAGTCATGGAAAAGTCATTGAAAATCATTGGTGAAAAAGTGTATGAACCCTGATAGTATAAACTAATGCTCGCTCTCTCTTCTCAGGCACGGTACAACTTCATCCGCAGCATGGCAGCTTACAGTTTGCTGCTCTTCCTGCTGCAGATAAAAGACAGACACAACGGCAACATCATGCTGGACAGCCAGGGCCACCTGATCCACATCGGTGCGTTTGTGTGCCCTTGAAGTTGATAAGCATGTGTGGATCTGATGTGAACTTTGAGCTGTACCAGACTCAATATTGTCCAATCCAAGTCAGACAAATGGTTCAGTATCAGTGTATCTTCTCTTCAAACCAGCTTATTAATTAGTTACGTAAACATCTATATAAATCCCTATCACTGAATTACATGAATTACCAACCTTGAAAATACATTTAGGGACCAGTGTGTAGGATTTTTAGGAAATCTATTTACAGAAATGTTATAAAATGATAACTATGTTTTTGTTTTTATATAATCACCCAAAAATAAGAATGGCTTTGGTTTTGTTACCTTATAATAAGCCTTTCCTATACACATTGGGAGCTAGTCCTCTTGCACAGAGTTGGCCATGTTGCACCGCCATATTTTCACAGTAGCCACGATGGACAACCCATACTCTGTTTCTATAGAGGGCCCTTTACGTTTATACATAACCTAAAGACCACCTTAGTTCTCCACAAAGCTTGTTAAGGAAGGGGTGAGTGTAGGGGTACTCAGTTGCAATACAAAATGTCTCCACTAGATGTAGCAAGTTGACTTTTAAAATGTACTTTCTCTCTTAGAAATCTGTGGCTGTATCGAAGGGAGGACAATGCCTAAACACTTTTAAAAACTCTTTTTGGGGAATGATTTGTACCACTGGCTGTATTAAGGTTGTCAAAGTGAATTTAAACTTTAAAAATGTCAGTCCCTACCTGAGACAATAATGGGATTATAACTCTTTGTAACCCAAGCTTTTATTTTGCATCGTTCTGACTGCAGCCTTTACCAACCATTTGAAGTGTTTGTATTTGATTTCAAAGTGCCAGACATTGTCTTGTTGCAACAATATGATACTAAAGCAGTAAAGACGAGTCCTAAGCTATCCGGTCAGTGTGTTTATTCCTGTGTTTGTGTGTTTTCAGACTTTGGGTTCATTTTTGAGAGCTCTCCTGGTGGGAACCTCGGCTGGGAGCCAGATATCAAACTGACCGATGAGATGGTGATGATCATGGGAGGGAAGATGGAGGCGACACCCTTCAAATGGTTCATGGAGATGTGTGTGAGGGGATATTTGGCCGTCAGGTGAGTATTGCTTAGTAAGTGTCCACTGCACCATAAAGACGGCTGACATGTACCATTAAGACACGTTTCTCTGGTGAATCAGGCCCTACATGGATGGAGTGGTCTCCTTAGTAACACTAATGCTGGACACCGGCCTTCCCTGCTTCAGAGGACAGACCATCAAATTGCTCAAGTGAGTCAGGCGTGTGGATGTGTCGGCATGTGTGTGTTAACGTGATAATGGCTAAGCAGTTTTATTGTAATTTGCTGTGGTAACTAAAACTCTCTTTTCCCAACATATAGGCAGCGATTCAACCCTGGCATGAGTGAGAAAGACGCAGCTTCCTTCATCATCAAAGTCATCCAGAATTGCTTCCTTAGCAACAGGTCAGCGCACAACCTAAAACAGATTCTTGTTTTATCATTTGTATTTAATTTTAATATGCATTATTAACTTTTGCCCGATTTCTCTTTTTCTATGTCTTACAGGAGTAGAACCTACGATATGCTCCAGTATTACCAAAACCAGATCCCATACTAAGCGTCTGTGCCTCAGCATGTGCATATACTGGCTGGTACATGGTGTGCGTGCGTTTGCGTATGTGCCTTTGTTAATGTTTTTGACACTGAAGGCTGTGGCTCATTGTTTCTGCTGTTTGTAGGATGTTCTCCTTTGTGTTTGCTTCTTGTTTCTTCTCAAAACCATATTTTTCTTTATATAGGTTCTATTTATTATGTTACGTTGTAAATGTTGTTATTCATTTTTATTATATTATTGCACTAGCATCTTGACTTCTGTGCTCTTGCTATTCTGCACATTCAGTAAATACTTAACCAGAGTTTGTGCCAATTCTAAACACTTTAAATGTTGTGAATGTGGATTCTTAAAGCTGTTGATTTTAGATGGGGTTTGAAATGTAATTGGATACTTGAAGTAGCTGAAGTAGACCGGTTTCAGTTCCGACCAATGTGGCCTGTTCTTTCATCTCGTACTGACTGTACTACTGTGCTTCTCTTTTTAATGGACCAGTCCCAGTTCTTTGATCTGTAGCATGGTACTTGTCTTGTATTTACCAGTGACGACTGTATATAGAGGACTTACACATGTCTTTATTTTTAGGGTTCCGTATTTGTAGTTCAGGAGAAATTATGCTCAAGAGTTGGGGGAAATGCTCCGGCTGAGTTTTGTATATTTAGCCTTGCCAAAGGGGGAGAGAATATAATGCACATAAAGCATTTTTTATTTTATTTTTTGTGTATGAAGGTAAAATACAGCTTGAATGTTGGGCAGTTGCATGAAGTTACCATGTAGCCTGTGTCCAATGTGGCTCTGGTGAAAGTTTCCTTAGTAATCCAAAGTGCTGTGCCCCATGTCCATATGAACGCTTAAGCCTTTCTGTAATGTTACTGACTGTAAAGATTTTGCCTCTTTGTATATTTATATTCATGGCCCATTTTATGTCTCCTTTTCTATCTTCATGCCTTTTGAATGATACTGCATAAGATATGAAATAAATTAAATATCTATTAACTTTAAGCTGGTGGTGTTATATCAATTCTGAAACACATCCATATTGAAGACACTTTTACACGTGTTAGCTTAAAGCACTGATTCTCAACATAGGGTCCGTGCCACGAGAAGTTTTCAGATTAATTCAATAAAATTATCAGAATATATATATATATATATATTTAAATGCTTCATTGTTCAACAAATATTCAATTGTAATGTCTAAAATACTTCAGAGATCACATTGATTTATTTTATTTTCTATATATGCACTAATCACAAGGTGTGTTTTACTGACTCTTTGTATGCGATTTTTCTTCTCTATTTAAGATGGACTAGAAATGAAACCTAGAGGGCCATATTATTATGAAGCTGACTGTGAAAAATATCCAAACCTAAAGCTGCCTTTGAAATAATTGTAATAAGTATAACAGGATTATTTCATTATATTGATTCTCTTCAACTCACAGCTACCGTCTTATTTGAATCACAAGAAATAAGACTGGTGTTTTTCTCTAATCTCAAAAAGTCGCACATTAGTTTTAAATAATATCTGTCAGCATCTTCAATGTGTTATTTTGTTTCACATCAGCACCTTCATGCAGTATTTTAAATGTACATCCACCAGAGGGCAGCAAATGATTACAGATTTCATTTGTTTCCAAGTAATGGTGGGTGCCACTTCTAAGAAGATACCACTCAATCATAACCAGTGTGAGACAAAACCAGCCACCCAAGCACACAGTACTGTTTTTAGGAAAGCTCTCACTGTTGGACACATGAAATACTAAAGTAACATCAGGAAACATGTCTGAAGCAGAGCTCCGGCTTAACAGCTGTCAAACTGTTTCCCTCTCACATAAAGAGAGTGGCCTTGAGTGGGTCTTGAAGCTTTCATGCTTTTGAAGAAGATCTTGGCCTCTGACAGCAGAGTGCAAATGGAGGCTAACATGTGCTTACCTGATTCTGCTGCTGTGAAACACGGCCTTGAAACAGCCGTGTGTGAAATGTTTTCTATATGTTATTGCAAAACAGGTTATGATAAACACATTGATGCTGGAAAAAGATTGGGATTAAAAAGCCTGACCACCTTTGATGTAATATGGCTGACATTGTGTGGTTTACAATCTACTATTGCATCATTTATTTCCTGTTCAGCGCTTTAAAAGTGTTGGTTTGTTTTACTCTCTTTCCAGCATAATGTAAAATGATTTATTCAGCTACATTTGAAAAGAGGAAAGTTAATCTGGCATTCATATCATTAGTATAGTACTGTGTGTGTGTGTGTGTGTGTGTGTGTGTGTGTGTGTGTGTGTTGTGTGTGTGTGGTGTGTGTGTGTGTGTGTGTGTGGTGTGTGTGGTGTGTGTGTGTGTGTGTGTGTGTGTGTGTGTGTGTGTGTGGTTGTGTGTGTGTGTGTGTGTGTGTGGTGTGTGTGTGTGTGTGTGTGTGTGGTGTGTGTGAGATGTTGGGTGTGTCAGGAGAGTAGAGTGAGAGCCTGGAGGAAAGACCCTCTTCAGCTCAGGTCAATGTGCTGGAGGCCAAACAACGAGTTGGAGAGTGAAAACAAGAATGCCGGAAAGAAAGCAAGAGATCCCATGACAGCTCCCTGAGTTGGTCTGGCTTTCAGTTCCCACAGCACATGTAGCAGCAGTTAATGAAGAGCCTACACATTTAATTGAGAAAACGTGGTGATGGTTGTTTATGTGTGGATTCTTTATGCTATATTTGGTTAATATTTCATTGCATACAGATGTCCAGAGGGGAAACACCTTGATGTATTTTTGATGAGATCAGATCACTGACTGCCATGGCTACTTCCTGTGTGTGTGTGTGTGTGTGTGTGTGTGTGTGTGTGTGTGTGTGTGTGTGTGTGTGTGTGTGTGTGTGTGTGTGTGTGTGTGTGTGTGTGTGTGTGTGTGTGTGTGTGTGTGTGTGTGTGTGTGTGTGTGTGTGTGTGTGACACATTCAACTTAAAAGTTACACTGGCTCGTCAATTATGAATGACAACCAACGTAAAGTTGTGTTAGCAACCTTCCTTAATTATGGTTATCGCTACTGTTGTATAATATTGTCAGGACATCTTTATTATGTTCTTCATATTGTGTCATTACTTGAAGAAATTCTCCTGGGTCACAGGTTTATTTCATGTGGAGAAGTGCCTGAAAAGAACAGCAACAATAGAGAAGACCACACAACTCTACATCTCTAGAGAAATAGAGAAAAACTTTACGATCTCGACACAATCTCCTACGTGAAGTGCTACAGTCAAAAGCTAATGAGCATGTGAAAAGGTAGCACAGCCCAGGTTTCCTATAGTCAAGATGGACATAATACCTACATTTCACTTCAAATCTGGGATGTTCTGCCTTTTCAATTATTTTTAACAAGCACATACACATCATCATATGTGAACATCTGCTTGATATGGATCATCATCAAAAAGAGAAATTATAAATAACAGACCGACACATTTCTTTTATGTCTTGCATAAGCTGAACCTCACTCTGAAGTATATAATCGAACCATGAGAGAATGATGAGGAGAGCTTCAAAGATATGTAATTATTGTGCTGGATTTCACACCACATACAAAGACATATTGTTGCTGACAGTGTGCTGTGTGTGTGTGTGTGTGTGTGTGTGTGTGTGTGTGTGTGTGTGTGTGCGTGTGTGCGTGCGTGCGTGTGTGCGTGCGTGCGTGCGTGCGTGCGTGCGCGCGCGTGCGCGTGCGCGTGTGTTTGCGTGCGTGCGTGCGTGCGTGTGTGTGTGTGCATGCGCGTGTTTGGGTGGTACAGTACATGCTATATGTTGGTGGCGGTGTTGGAGGGATTGATATTTGATTTGTCAGCACATGTGACTGATCATCCAGCATGTGCATACTGAGGTGTTCCTGTTTGTATTACCTCATGCATGAATTCATAGTTGGGTAAAAACCACCTAATCTATTAAACTGAAATCTCTCTCTGCTCTCTCTCTCTCTCCCTCCATGCAAACACATGCTATAGCTCCATACATCCTTACTCATCACATGCATTTCACTGCGGAGCATCTTGTGACACATCCATGCTTCTTGTTCTGGTGCAGCCACAGTGCCGTATGCCAGCCATGTGCTATGCAATAATTAACTCTTCTCTGAGCCGTTCCAGCCATTAAAGCTGTAAGGAGTGAGGCTGAGTAGAAAGGGCTATTTGTCCAAAGGCCAGAGCAGACAGTCAGGCCTATTGATGAGATACTGGAGCTAATCAGGAATAGTGGCTGCATTGCCCTCAATAGCGTTGATGTGTGTTATTTTGTTGGAGAAGGGAAACCAGCGACACAAGAGTCAGGCTGTACCCCTCGATACCGCTGCCATAGCTTTTATTTTCATCTTCATCATCAGTGCATCCAATAAAACTAGACCCCAGTGTCTAATCTTTGGCTCAGCTTTAAGAGATTACCCGCATCATAAAAGGGCTGGTATTTGTAAAGGCCATGACAAAGACTTTTAATAATGTTGCTTTTGTTTTAAAGAGAATGTTAAGCTAAGGGGAGACCTTTACTTGTATTCCTGCTCCTGTCAGACAAACTCATGGGTGTGATTAACGATATGGTTTGCATATCTTAGCACAAATGTTTAGATCAAGTAGCTTGTTTAAAAGTCACTTCAAGATTTCAACAAAGATGGATGTCTGGTCTAATGAAAACACAAATTACAATTTGCATATATATTAAATCACTAGTTTCCCTTTAACAAGGAACAAGCTCATATACTACTTACAATCCACTTTCTGATCACGTGCGTTAACAGTCTCAGCACACAAGATGGATAAATGTGCATTACTGAAAAGATAGGGTGGATAAAATAATAGAAACACCTCGAAGTATAACACAATACAGTTTAACAGCACCTTCAAATACATCCTCCAAAAAAAATCACAAGGTTGAATCAAGACCCTCAAACCCTTCCAACCATGCCAAATAAAAACGAAACATTATATAGTATAGTAAGTGTTTGATCGTACAAAGAACAGTTCAATTCCCCCCAAACTCATACCTGCGCAACCTGCCTCTCGTGCAAAGGCCCAGGGGCCAAAGTCTAAGGGTGTTGCTGGCCTCCAACAGCAAAATGTTACTCTGAGAAACTCATATGACAAAGACACGTAAAATGAGCACGGAGAAACACAAATCAACAACAAGATAAAACTAAATGACCACAAGAGACACACAGCTACAGGAAAAAGAGGATACAACTATAAAGAGCGTGTGTCTTTCTCCTATGTTGGAGGGGTGGTGGAGACTTGTACGTGTCAGTGCTCAGGGGCCCATTGTCTTATAATTTGCCCCAGCCCAAACTGAAGTCGTTTGCTTGTGTCATATTTGTGAGGCGTCTGTTTGCTACAGTTTGCATGAGACTGGAGGGTGATGTTAGGGCCAGCCTCTCCTCTGCAGTGTGTCTCTGTTGATCAATTGTTATCTGATGGTGTGACTGTGATGGCTTAAGGGAGCGGTCAGACCCACAGGCTTAAACAAAATATACTGTTTACCTGTGAGCTTAAAGTCATGCGGCAACGCTGTACATTTCAACATGTAAACAGTATCAAACAGCAAACACAGGACATGCACAAGTCCTGCTCTTCAACTGTAGGACTGCATCCAGCAGAACTATACATTTTACTGTACTCAACACATTTTGCCATACTAGCATAACAAATCAATGTTTTATAATGCTCCCCTTGTGAAAAGACTTTGCCAAAACTCTGAAAGGACTTGTCAAGACACACTGGGCCCAACACTTTTTTTTGTCTTCCCTTTCTCTCTGTCTTTTTCTGTCTGTGCCCACGTGTTATACGCTTTTGGTCCGCACTGCTGAATGGGCCCCAGTGTTTGCCCTCTCCTTATCGTGTGACCTTTGATCTGTTTGGACAGCGTGACCAACAGAGGCTGCAAGGAGAAGAACAGCACAATTCAATCATTAAAGCGCTAAATGGGTGAAAAAAAGGAAAAAGCATCGACATTTCACATGAATCAAGTGCATATTTATGTGGATTAAATTAAATATGTTATACACACACTGTTTGTAACATTCTTTCAGGGCTCTACTGAGTCTTCCCTCTATATTTGCATAAATAAACTTCATAAATGCCAGCACCCAACATATACAGTGAGATCTCAGGATGCACATTTTAGAAAGAAAACTAGGATGTCAACTATGTTTTTTAAACCTAAATCTCATTTTCTGTGGAACATCATGGCACCACTTGTTTGCATTTAGATAGCGTGTCTAGTAAAAATAGCATAGTCAGCCTTTGCCCTCTTAACCCTTTGTTGTTTCTCCCTCCCTTATGTCCTGTTGACACACTTTACCACTGCTGCCTCTTCTGTCCATCACCTTGACACGTATTGAACATCTAATTGTACTTATTGTAACAGTCCAAAGTGGAACATCCAGATCTATATCAGCCATGCTGAATCCTTAAAAAAAGGATTGCATGGACAGTGGATTTTTCGCACTTTGTTTTTATCTCTCTCTCTTGTTTCATCAATCAGCATCACAAAATATTTCAAAAAACATTACGGGTCTTCTAGGTTGACCCACAGTTTACTGGCTGTTGCCAGACAGCGGATGAAGACATGCAGTTGAGTGTTTGCCCAGCAGAGGGCTGAAGCTGCACCTGCAGGAACATCAGCACTGACTCAATGAATACAGGACAGATGATCTCCGTATGATATATGCAAAACTTAATGCACGTCTTTTTGTGAGTCCCACTTTCACTTTCATTTTGAACTAAATGTTCTTTCAAAGCTTTGATCTGAATGTTCCATATTTAATAACATCTTAAGATTTATTTTGTGTTTTGACCACATCAATCTGAAAAAGTAAGATTTCTGTCATTTCATACTTCAGTTCTCAAGTCAGATTAAATAAGATGTAATTAAGCTCTTTCCGTGGCAACTAAGCAACAACGAAAAGCCTCTGCCACTCTCTCAACTGCCATGGCCACTGTTGCCACGGAGACCCATTCAGATGCCCGGTGGTGACCTCTGACCTGAGGGGAGGCTGGTGAATGTAGCTGAAAGGGGCGGCTGGGCTGGGGCATCTGGGGTATCATCTGGCGCTGAACAAAGCCCTTCGCCAGCTGGGGAGGAGGGCAGGGAGAGAGAGGGAGCCGAGGAAGGGGCACAGAGGAGAGGGGAGTGGGGAGAAAGAGAGAGCACCCTTTTCTTCTTGCCCTCTTCAGAGAGAGTGGCCATTGACACTGTGCATCTCATTAAATACGGTGCACCCCCCCCCCCCACGCTCCCCTCCTCTCCTTCTCTCTGTGAGCACCGGGCCCAGGCAGCTGCCTGTCCTGCTCTGGCCATTCAAGCTCAAGTGCAGTCCGCTGCAGGACGAGAGAAAGGAGGCAGACAGAGGGAAGGCTGGGAGTGGGGGGGGTACGGGGTGGTGGAAGAGGCCTTGGACATATGCCACCACCACTGGGACTGCAGAGGCTGCAGGGAGAAAGACGTTGCTTTTATTTCTTCAATGTTCCATTTTTCTTTCTTTTAAAATCTCAAGTTAAGAATAAAAGTGATACAGATGGAAAGGTGGTGTGCATAAATAATATCAACTCTGATCCACCTCTCAAAACACTGCATGTGTACTGTATGATTTCACGAAAAGATGTCCCGACATATATGAGCTGGTTATGTTTTGGGGGCATTTTTTAAAAAGATGTAAGTGAGCTCCAGAGTGATGTGATATCACCAAGGCGCCAGACACGGCCCCATCCCTGTGTAGCTGGACAGCAGATAAAACATGCAAACAGCTGCTGGGTGGCAACACGCGTAATCACAGACCGCAAACAATGACACACGCACCCGCCAACCTCCCAGAGCCCCGCTGGAGTCCCTACGTCCCCGAAGGACATTGTGAATATACACAGGGTCATGGTCATGCAGTGCGTCTGTGTGTGTGTGTGTGTGTGTGTGTGTGTGTGTGTGTGTGTGTGTGTGTGTGTGTGTGTGACGCTTAGAGAGCACAGCAGGACTGCTGTCAAAACACAACATTTGCCATGGGGTGCAAAAGGTGGGGGATCTGTAATATGGGTGGGGGGGAGACATAGGCTTAAACTGGTGGGTGCTATGTTAATGAAATGGTAACACTGCAGGTAGTGACTAAAGCATTATCCAAGCTCACATAAATATATTATGTTTCAATGTGTACACACACAAACTGACTTTAGGCATGTGATTGTTTAAGGGTTAAGTGCAGGGCTGACGGACGGAAAACAACATGTACCACATGTCTGGAGAAATCAGCTTCAACTCTCCTTCCTGTTTTTCACTCTTCACAAGCCAGTTTGGATTTCTAAATCCAAGGGTACAGCAACAGAGCCCCTTGTCCCCCACGTCTTCTCTCTCTCTTTCTCTGTCATCTCGGCTGATGAATGGGGCTTTGCGTGTGGATTTTAATTACTGCTCTGTCGAGGTGGGAATTGGCCATGCATTAAATTGGAATGAGACACATTTTTCCCCTCAGCAGGGGCGGGAGGAGAATGGAGGGTAAAAGGAGAAACTGGTTACTGTATATTAATTGAACCATCCAATGGCACAAAGTTTGCACATAACACTTTTGCGCAAGTCTGACAAAAAAGGGGAGCATGGAGAGAAATATTTTTAGATACAGAAACAGTAAGGATAGAAACATTGACTATGAGGTTCCTTTGGATTTCCATCATTTAGAAAAAGAACATAACTTACTCAAGAGAGGAATTTGTTCTAGAATATCATTGCATTAAGGTGACATATTCAATTAGGCCTGGTGGCTTCTTAATTTTTGAATTGTGGGAAAGTATTTAGCCAGTCTACTGTAAGTGGAGGAAGTGAAAATAGAGGCAGTGCACTGCAGGGCTCCGGCATGGTGGGCAAGGGCATATGCAGTTATGATGAAGGTCTATCTGTGTCAATTACCTCTGATTAAAAAGGACATTACATAGGTCAAATTCCATTTTGCAGTCTGCCGGGGCAGCTTAGCAGCATCAAAGAAATGTGAGCTTTGAATCCATTCACACATGCACACGCACGCACGCACGCACGCACGCACGCACGCACGCACGCACGCACGCACGCACGCACGCACGCACGCACGCACGCACACACGCACACACACACACACACACACACACACAGAGGATGGCTCGTATTGCAGGCCTGGTGTTCAGTGGACTAAGGAAAGCACTATATTATTTCCAATATCAGGAAGTGAATAAAGAGCCAGTCTTTTCTTTACCACAAGCAGCACATAAGAAATGGCTGATAAAGTGTGAATAACTTTGGGAACATATTGTACAGATTGTACAGCATTACAAACATACGAGGGATGAATGCTTAATGGTGTGTAGGTTAAACATATCCTAATGACTTATGCAAAGCCATGTGACGGATTCATTTTCATTAGTTCATGTGATACTTTAAGTCATGTCATGTTTACCAACTTTACGGGTTTATGAGGATTGCTTGGACACGCCATTGACATTACATTACATTGCATTTAGCTGACGCTTTAATCCAAAGCGACTTACAATAAGTGCATTCGACCAAGAAGATACAAACTTGAACATTGAACAGCTAGTGTTGTGACGTTGTTAGCTGGTCTATCAGGATGCATTACTGTAAAAGAATAACAGTGCTTTTATTGTGGCATCTCGGGGGGGAATCTATCATGCTCCTAAATAAAATAGCTCATTCTGTAGTCCATGTTTATTGATATTTCCCATTTGTGTTCCACACTTCATAAGGAAATTATTCAAATAGTCCCTGGTGCATGGTGGATCATGGGATTGTGAGGACTAAGAAGTAGCTTAAGGTGTCCCCTTAACCCGGTCATAAAAGCGAGGGATACATTTTATCTTCCGCAATTGCAGCAGTGTTTGAAATGTTTGAAAAATCAGTCAAGAAAAGTCGACTCTGGACCCAGGCGCAGTAGTGCACTGTTTTTTGTTACATGTATGTGAGATTTCCTGTGTTGTTCCTCTCTACTATAAAACCCCACACATGCATTACATTAATTTCCCTCCGGCAAGTGATGTGCTCCGTTCCCCCTGCAGACTTGGTCATGTACAGTGTTTGCTGTATCAGTAGCGGTTTGCTTGTGACACAAATACGCTCATGTGAGATCAGATGTGATGATGGAGGAAAGGGATACATGTACACTTGTTTGCTGCTCCAACAAGCCACTCCTGTAAGTTGTGGTAGATCAGTGCAGCTGCAAGACAATACACTAGATTTGGATTTGTATTCCTAATTGGATTTAGTAAACCGTCCAGTGCAACATGAATCATAAAATCAAGCAACTCCCACAGCTGCACACAGCATCTCCAAAATAACAGGCATCCAAAGAAACTGCAGACAAGACATATTACATTACATGTGACTTACATACATTCAGTACTGTGGACAATCCCCACAGGAGCAATTTGGGGTGAAGTGTCTTGCCCAGGGACACAACGACATGCTGACTGCAGTGGGACTCGAACTTGCTACCCCATGATTCGAAGTCCAGCACACTATCCACTGAGCCACAGTCACCACATATCGTATTGATAAGTCCTGGTCTGCAGTGACTTCATATCAAAATGTACAAGAGGCTAGAGTTACAATTTAACATGATAAAATGTGTTCCGACAATCCCTCATACAGCACTAACCTTTTATTTCATTCATAATAAGGCGCTCTTCATGACACAGCCTCATCGGGGAAGATGGACATTCCTTCTGCTTTGAGAGTCAGGTTAAAGAAATACAGTTCTATCATAAAAACTAACAGGAAGTAAAGCTGATAAAGATCTTTAAATATGACTGTATGTGTACAAACTGTATTACTCTTTTGAGTTATAGCAATTCAAGTACATAATGTCAAACCCAGTTTATTTAGGAGCTTTTCTATACTATCAACATTGTTTAGGTCATCTTAATGGAAGCTGACTTGAGACTTAATGTGACTCGTGTCAATCGGATATTGGTGGTGTGAAACTAAATAAATCACATTTTGAAATACTTATCTGGCCCCGAAGTAGCCACAAAAGGATAGAGCTGAGTGTAAAACCCAATCATCTCTCACATTTCCTGTCAGTTATTTACTGTCTCTTGATAAGAGCGTGACGTAAAGTGCGAAGTGCCTCCAAGTCAGAGGTCTCATCTTAAGTGCTTTGACATGAGCTCAGCTTTTTTTTAAAGGATTCATAAAGTCCTCTTCTGTTGGAGATCAGCATGCAGCTCTGGAGCAAATGGAGCTGTGATTTGATTGGAGGTTGGAGGTCAACACATGGTCATCTGTGGTCAGCTGACAGGCCGAGATAGTCTCTGATAACAGGCCAGACGGGCAAAGGACAGGAAAAGCATGACTCTGTAAACAACACAAGACCTCGAGAAATATCTGTCTATTTTGTTCTTGTTTGTTCCTTTTATAATTGTTTGCTTTTTCTGACACTCCTCAGAAGTGTGTTAAGATCAGCTTCTTCAACCAAGCACTTCTCTGTCAGTGAAGCTAATGCTCCAGAGATTAATTATTGATTTGAAGGGATCTGTATAGCATTGCTTCCTTAAGAGATTTGAGCTTCTAATTCCTGACAACCGGGATGTTTTGATGAATTTTAAACGTTTTTTGGTCCTTATTAATGCTTTGTTACTGACACTATGATTTTCCATTTTTCTTTCGTCTGTCCTATCACAAATAATATTATTGTAAGGATTGTTATTATTCTTATTAAATATATTTTATATAAATTAAAAGACAAACACTAGTCAGCGACCATAGTGAATAAAATAAAACTCCATTAAACTTCAGTCACCAATCAGATTCAAATTATTGAAGGCAATTTTTCTGGAACATTAAAACATAGTGAATCTATTGGATTTGTTCATTAACTTTTGGTTAACATTGCTTTCATAATCCATTCAAGTTTCGTTTAAACTACAGACATTTTCTACAGATTATTTAATTGAGAACAATTATACTTCCGCTTCTAAATCACTGTCTTTCAACTTAAAAAATATAATTTCATACAATTACAGTTTGAAGACAAGATTCTAGATTTAACTTAATCTAGTGAGAGTCATTTATTCTATCAACCTTCTTATCCTATCAACCCAGCTCTAATCCTGAGATTATAAAAGGAATCCACTGTCACTGAGTACTTTATTCTTTCCTCCATTTCCCCATACTGTCAACTTTTTCCGCTTCCCTTTCCTTCCCCTCTGCCTCTGCTTTTCCCTCCCTTTTTCTTCCTCCCTCCTCTGTCCCTCCTGCTCTCCCTCTCCTCCTCTGCTTGTTAATGGAGTGTTGGCAGCGGGCCAGGGGAAGCCTTGCTCTGTAGGTCTTCCCTCCTTGGCAGCGGGCCCAGTGTGTGTGTGTGTGTGTGTGTGTGTGTGTGTGTGTGTGTGTGTGTGTGTGTGTGTGTGTGTGTGTGTGTGTGTGTGTGTGTGTGTGTGTGTGTGTGTGTGTGTGTGTGTGTGTGTGTGTGTGTGTGTGTGTGTGTGTGTGTGTGTGCTGAAGCTCTCTCATAATCAGTGCCATTCAGCACCTCGCCGGAGTGTGTCCGTGTTTACACGAGAGGGGTCAGGGAGCAGGCAACAACTTTCTCTCTCTTTCACTTCCAACACACACACACACACGCACGCATGTACGTATGCACACACACACGCATGTACGCACGCACGCGCACACACACGCACGCACGCACGCGCACACACACACGCGATCGAGATAAAGTGTTTTTGTTTTGTTAGACTGCAACCTGAACCATCTCCTTAACTAAATCACACTCATTAAGGATATTATTATTATTATATTATTTTCATGAAACCTTTTGGAGCCCCCCTGGGGAGACCAGTCTTTCACTTTGAAAACCTCTGACTAGCTTTCTGCACAGAAAGGTGGCGATAAAGCTGAAAAAGTCTGACGGGGTAGGAAACAAAAGCAGGCACATGATCATTTAGGTTTCACAGAAAGCATCAGGGCAGCCAAACTGTAGAAATGATGACCCCAACATCAGTCAGAGTTTACTGGCTCAGTTGATGAAGTACGGGATCACTGTCAACATTTGGAGCAATAACTTAAAGTTTTTCTCCAAAAGAGATGACATTTGTTCTAGTAAAAAATGTTAACTCAGAATGTGTTTTTGCATGGCTAAAAGTAATTGTTTACAGTTTATAGAAAAATGTGCTGACTTGTAATATTGTTGTGTTGAGCGAATTGGTATTCATATTTTTGAAGACCTTGTTCGGTATATATCCCTTACTCCCATCTCAAACATGGCTTCACTTACCCGGCTGATATTTGCCCCATGTGCCACATGTAAGAAGAATCCGGAACTTAACGGCTGTCCCTGAATGTGTCGCCAACAAAAAAGTGGATATATTTGATGTTTTTTTAACTGTCCTTGTTTGTTTGAAGGCTGATGGACAAACAGTTATGACACTGCGTGCACATATATTGATTGCATTACAGCTTGCAAATAATCTCGGGCTGTTTGAGTCAGCAGAAGCATGTTATTGACAGCTCTCAGCAGGGCAACCTGTACCACAGGTTTTAATGCACAGCTTTACGATGCTCACATTGACAGGTATTGTAAGGAAGTTCTTTGCAGCAAATATTCCCCTGGCATGGAGGAATGTAGTCTGTTCTCTGTCGCGATCAGTCTGTTGTCTCTCTGTAATCTGTTATTCTTTTTTCTTGGTCTCTAATTGCTACCCGCTGCACTTCCCCCCGAGGGCCTGCGGGCCATTCCCTTTATTTGCATACTATAGGAGTGGATGTGTGAGCAGTTGAATTGTCTGTTTGAATCTCAAATAGCCCAGGGATACACTACTCATCACTGGATGGCAATTCTGCTTCTTGGGAGAAATGATAAAACATCTTCAACTGTGACACTGACAACCTTTTGGGACTGTCCAAACACAATTGCAACTTTACAGCGTTCGGAAGGTATCATTCATGATCGTGGTAACTGACTTTGGTGTGTTTTTATTGACTGCTGCATGACCAGTGGCCCCTCATCTACTGGTTCCTCGCAATATATGTGTGTAAAATACAAAAGGTTTTACGGGTATTTGTATGCGTCTATAAGTGTTTGTGAGCAAACATATGCCGAAATGAGAAGGACATTTACATTGGGCATGTGAGAGAGACACATAGGCAGAAAGACAGACACATATGGATTAAAAAAAAGAAAATAGAATTACATATTGAAACATACACCTGCACACAGCACCATTACTCTAATTTGACCAGCATGACTTTCTACCCTGGAGGTAAATGTGCAGGCGTAAAACAAGTCACACAATTGTTGTTGTAAATTATATTCAATAGACTGCTGTGAGGTTTTTATTAGTTGTAATGTAATTGAACATAATGTATTCATAACTAATCACATTTATTATGATTGAGTGTCAAACATGTGAGGGGACAGCTCCTGCTGTGACACATGTGGCTTACTGGATGAGTACATGTGACTCATAGAGGCAACTCAAGTGTTTTCTCAAACTGCATGCCTTATTGTAACTTTTAACCAGAAACATAAAACGTTGTCTATAATCAACATAGGCTAAATGTGTTTTTCTCACTGGTTGCCTTTCTGCTCTGCACGTCTTTAAATTATAAGAAATACAAATAATGAAAAAGATGCAAGAACAGTCATGCTCATATTAGCAACATTCAACAATGTTTAATATTTGTATATAATGTTTAATGTACGTTGAAAACAAAGGATGATGGGCGAAAGAAAGAAACCCTTCCTTTATGTGGGGGAAATTCAATTGTTGTTATCATTTTTCACCAATTACATACACACAGGCCGGAAATACACACACATAAGTAAAGGCCCACTAAGCACAGATTCAACATGTGTACAGGGAAAACACTGTGCAGCTTCACATGGTGTCAATATGTTTTACAATATTGGTGTAGTGGATCAGAAGAATGCAAACAAATGTGCATACCACAAACTTGGCGAGATACAGAGTTGTGTGTGTGGGGAAAGGTTCCAGCCATAAGTTGCCATGGCAGTGAACAGAGGAGTGACAATGTGATGGTAATCAAATAAGGACAAACACCACAGACCTGTGTGAGAAAGATAGTCAACTAGAAGACTGCACATAGCTGAAGAGAGGGGGGGGCGAGGAGTCAGCCTGCAGTTAGTGAAGGAGAACAGTGAGAGAGAGGAAGCTTGTAGCTTCATTTCAGATCTTACGTGAATGAAAAGTTAAAACTGTTGTAACAGAGCAGAAAAAAGAACCGCTCAGCATCACATGGCACACTGTTGTCAACAAGAGTCGTCACTCATGATTTAAACTGATCCAAATGTTTAAGTTTGACATTTTATAAACATTTTTAAGTTTGGCTTGAGTCTTTAGCACAACGTATGTAAGATGTTTTTCAAAGTGGAGTAGGTTTGAACCAAGTTGCATCATGCACTTCCGGTATATAGTCCTGATTTTCTTAAATGATGAACTTCAGTTGAATATAAAAACAGGAGGATCAAACATGTATAGAATATGAAATTGTTGAACAAAGGAGCAAAAGTGCAATCATTTTGTGGTTGGCCATTATTCTGACTCATATGTTGTCCTTATAAGGCACTGGTGCCATTTAGCTCTCAGAGCGGTCCACTCATCGGCAATCTGCTTAAACCAACTGGGTCACTTGCACCTAATGAGATCAAGGAAGGGGACCCAATGCTTTGAGCTTGAGATCCCACCAACCATACATAAATACAACACTATTTCCTGAGCTATTTAGTAGTTAGTGTCTTAAATCATACATTTGTTTTAGACTTATGATACAATGTGATGAAAGAACCCGTTTAGCTTAAAAAAATTCTGCTGCTGTGAATAAATGACTGCAAATAGACGATTGGGTCTTAGAAAAGGTCCAAAACACTTGTCCTTTCTTTTTCCTACGCTGTTGTTCAAGAAACAGCAGTATTGAGCTTAGAGCTGGTTTAGTAATTCTCCAAGCAGATTAGGATGCCTACTGCATGCTTGCAGGGGATTGGGCACACAAGCACACAGGTCCAACAATACAGCGAGACAGATTACCTCCACAGTGCCACACGGCCGAACAGAGCTACAGGAAAGACTTAATACTGCTAATTTCTCCCTCTTATACTCTTACATATAAGATAACACAGGCATTCAGAAACACACACGATGCAACTATTTCCAGATATGCTGCACATGCATGTTGTAAACACACTAAAGCATACATGCAAGTACACACACCAACATGAACACACATGCACACATACCATGCACTCAAGCGTTTGAGCCTGATCATCTGGGGCTGATCTCTTCTGTTTGTACAGAGGTCATATTGCATTCTAAACAATACATAGTATTATCAACAAAAACAATGACATGAGCGCTCACATTGAAACTCAGAGATAATCTCCTCTCGTGTGCAATGTTTATTTAAAGAGGGAAACTTTGGTTTGAATGGTGCATTCAGTAAGTTGTTTTATATTTGTGTGACCATTTAAAAAAACCCTGCTTTACTCATGTCTGTTTTATGATCTCCTGCAATCCTCAGGTGTGTTTATTCAGCTGTAGGTTGCAGAGAGGCGCACACAGAAAGGAGAAAGAGTAATATATAGTTTAGAGTGGGAGAAGCACAGCATATATTCAAACCAAATAGTCCTGTGGCTGCAATGCATGCTGGTCTGTACGCACCTGAGAATATGGCATGTATTATTTCTCAATATGACTTTCGAATACATGTTTAAATGTGTTTTCTTTACAATATTCGAATGTTTTACATATTCAGTGAATACATATGTGTGTTCCTCTAAGACCTGTTTTCTAAATGATTCCTCTGAGTCTTAGTTTATAGATAACATGTACCGGTGGGGCTTACTTAAATATATAAACCTTGTAAAAATAAATACACCATGCAGTCTGCAATGACTGCAATTATTACATCAGGACCTCCTTTAGTTAAACTGATGTCTCTTTACACAGACTGTTGTAGTATCTCTTCTCATAAAAAAACCATCATCACAAGGATGTGGTGTCAGAAAATCATACAAACAGAAGCAATAGGAGATTTTTATGTGAAATTAGTTTTATAGCCATAGGTCCAAATGTCTTTCTTTACCCTCTAACCGGTTTAAATTATTTGTAAAGCCTCCTCCACAGAGATTTGAATCCTGGTGAGGAAAAACGTAATATTTTATTTATCTTTACTGGCTGTAAAATAGTAACCTTCAAATATATTGAGTCTTAAAATACACATAATATAAAAAGTAAACTTCCTAGATGCAAGATTTCCATAAACTCTCACAAAAACCTGCAGCCGTAGCAACATCTCTGTCTATATTATGAGCACAAGTATTCATTTAAACTGTGACAGAAAATGTCTCATGTGTTCCACCCCCATCTGCTCTGCTGAGGGAAAAGTAAACACAGAGCTGTTGGCTGTGATTCCCTCTATTATTCCCAAGACTGTTGTTTCCTAGCAGAGGTACAACACTTCAGTTTCCTTTAAAAGAAATCAAATTGGAGTGTGCTGAATAACATCGCATTCTGTATATACTGCAAAATTGCCTGTTAATGGACTTCAAATCGTTCATATACGCACACATTAAGGGTGCTGGTGCTGTGTTGGTGGAGGCTCTATCTGCATGTGCACATGGAGCAGGTCTGACCCGGTCTAAAGGCCCAGAGTCCCAGAGGGCCAGCGAGGGTCTCGGGGCCCCTATGGCTGAGAATATGTAGGTGATCTATATTCATTGGCCAGCTTCGTAGAGGCCTGCTGTCACGGCCTCCCCACCCCCCCCATGGCCGACCAGACCAGGGACCTGGCTTGTGTGTGTGTGTGTGTGTGTGTGTGTGTGTGTGTGTGTGTGTGTGTGTGTGTGTGTGTGTGTGTGTGTGTGTGTGGTGTGTGTGTGTGTGTGGTGTGTGTGTGTGTGTGTGTGTGTGTGTGTGTGTGTGTGTGTGTGTGTGTGTGTGTGTGTGTGTGTGTGTGTGTGTGTGTGTGTGTGTGTGTGTGTGTGTGTGTGTGTGTGTGTGTCACTAATGAAGGCTGACAGAGATGAATGGAGCTGGACCACACGGCTTCCAGCAACGAGGGGTCCAGAGATCAGAGCGCGGAGGGAGTTATCTGCATAAAAAGGAGAGAAAGAGAAGGAGAACATGTGGGCGAGGAGAGAAAAATGCAAGGAGAGAGGGGAGACTGTAAGGGTGAGGAGACAAAAGGAGAGAGGGAGGTGAGACTATAACATGAGAAACTAGATGGGGGAGGGTGCAGGTGTTGGACTAGATTGGAGGGAGGCCATCTGCATTGGAGGTGAGGATGGAAGAGATCATCATCATCAGACAAGAGAATGACGTCTGTGAAGCAAGACAAAATCAAGTGAGAGAGGAAAGAAAAGTGGGTTAAAAGATGCACCTGGACCACGGAGCATGCCGTGATCGGACGGAAATAGAAAAGAGGGGGGAGGAACAACAGGGGAGAGGGCAAGCAGTAAGAACAATTTGAGGAATGGGGGCTGGTCCCATTAATGTTAATCAAACAGCCCTGACAGATCCTAATGAAGGTTTCATAAGAAAGGTTATTCATGATTTCTCCTTGGGCTCTCATTGTAACATTCCCAGAGCCGGACTGGCGAGAGCAAAAGTGTTCATCTGTACCTATACCAAATGAATGTGTCAGCAAATGTGTTTAAAATAAAACATTAAAAAAAAGAGTTTGGTGAAAAGTTAGGGTGATTATGACGATGATGTGATTGGGCCTTCTGCATTTAAAGTCTGAATTGAACATCTTTGCCAGATATGTGCCCTCTGAATGCATGTGTTTCATTTGCATTTTATTTTTGATTGACTGATTGCCAAGGGATGTTTAGAGGCTGCACAATTACACAAGTCAATGTAATTATGCAAGCGGATGCAGATTCACTCTAGTGAATTGACGCAAAGAAATGCCTTTGGGAAGTTATTGAAATATTCTTTGTCTAAACTGATTCATAAACACACTTGATGTGGTTGGTACATGGACAAAGACTGCCTAAAAACTCAAGTTTCTGTCAATAATTAGAAGTATTGCACTCTGAATACACCTCTGTGAGAAAGAATACTAATACAACTTTGAAAGGCTTTTTGAATGGCTACTAGTTATTTTGTGTCATTATGATTTCCTAAATAGACTGCGACATTGCATATGGGTGGTCTTAGATTTCTAGGGTCTGTGAATATTGAGCTTTGTAGAGTGATGGGACCTTGATACCACCATGGCTAGCTACAGCATGTATTTGAGGTGATTATCCAGCGGGATGTAATGTGTAGCTGACAATGATGTAAGGAACAGCTACAAGATAAAACACAGCACCTAAAGACCTGTACCGCTGTGTAGAGTATAATGAGTGTTAGGGAAAGTGTTGAACACTATTTTTTTTCCAGATATCCAGACCAGCTCTTAGTGTGCCACATACCTGTAACGGTCATGATAATGATGTTTTGCAGGCGATGTGCACACAGTACTCCGTTCCCTTTCTGCAGGGCATCTGAGGTGGCAGCATTGATGTGTTTATGTACCATGTGCACCATGCTGGTTCCCATTATGGACCCGGGGCTCTCTCACCTCCCTCCTCCGCTCGCCACGATTAACAGCACTCTCCTGTCAGACTAATGAACATGCCAGAAAGCAGAGAAAGAGAAAAGAGCGGGTTGAGTAAGAGAGAGGGGGTGGTTATGAAAGAGGCGGAATAAGAGAGAGATTGCAAGATACTAGGAAGGATATTAATAAGGGAATGAAGTGAAGGGGGACAGCAAAAAAGGGGGCGATCAGAGGGGATGTAATTTCACATAGTCAGCCATCAGATCTTATAGCGATCAGGTTTTATTATGACAGCAGGGAGAACAAAGCCTCACAATGAAAGGAGATGCATATGCATATAAGGGGGGCACACATCAGCTAATAATGTAAACAAATATTGACTCTGAAAATGTAAGTCTGTGTTGTGGGAGTGGAGATACTCTATAAGTGAATGAAATGATCCTTTCTAGTCATCTCAACAATATAGTGCACTTTGCCGTAATAACTGAATTGGGGCACAACAGTGGATTGATTCTCTATCATGTTTCATTTCTCTATTCTCCTTAGTACAAAGGATTCACTTTTTCTACAACTCTAATCACATGAGAGAGCAACTTCAAAGCATCAAAGATGGTTTTTTCAACATATTTGACAGTGTATTATGAAAAGAGCTTGGAACATAAGATGAACCTTTCTACTACATGCTGAAGTGTGTTTTATATGTATGTTTGTATGTTGGAGGACCAACAGGCTGTATGTGTTCCCAATGAGTTAACAGCTGGGAGTGGAGAGTTATGGTGTATTTTAAGCACAAGATGCAACATATCAATCTACTTTAGGCTACTTTCTCATTTTCTGCGTCAACACTTACTGTTTATACATACTTTCCTCTAACACATGTAGTGTACTTCCTATGTGCACAATGAAACGATTCATGGTCATAATAAAGAGCTGCAGAAATGTTACACTCCGCAGGTAAATGGAGGATGGGAGTGGGTTATTCCATCTTCTGAACAGCCTTGAAGCACACAGACTGAACGGTGAAGCTTTCAACGTTGCTGCAGGCAGCCTTGAGTGAAACAATGATGACACGATTATAAACTCTGATAGCGCTGCAGATGTTGTGCTTCTATATTCTGTGTCAAATGAAAGAGAACCAAGGTAAGATGATAATGATGACCCCCGTGAATGGCCAACCAGTAAATGCCTATTTATATTGCAAATTAATGCATGTACAATGTCACAATTGAGCACTTTGACAATTAATGTTCATGAATGATGATCAGAAATAATTCCATCAGCTTGATAATAAATCATTTACTACCGCTACCATGTATCTGGGCTGTATTAGAGGGGGACATTCATAAAATCAGGAGGGAGGGGGGTGATGGAGGTTGCTGTGGCAACCCTAATGACACCTCCCCACCCCTATCAATGTGTGCTGGTCCTTTCCTCAAGATACTATGTAATTGCTGCTACTGATGCATAGGTTGGTAATGCAAACCATTAACCAGGTGTGTATGTGTGGTTGATGTTTCAAGAGACTTGTGTTCTCACAGTTAAGATTTGTGATCGCTGCCAAACACATAGAATTGTCCATTTTTTAATGGAGCATGTTCTCGTTGTCTGATTGCAGAGTGTGTACAACTATAAAGAGAAAACCATTAGCACACTATGTTGGATAACCAATCTTTAAAAAGTCTTACAGAGTGTGTCTGAATGAAACCCAGTTAATGTCAGGTCAACTTCTCTAAACTGAAACGTTCTCATGAGCCAAGTAAATACATTTCAGTCAGACAACTCACGTGTTTCTTTAACATGTTTATTAGAAGCAGCATATAGTTGAGTTGGGCGACTAGGCTCGGGTCTCATCACTCCATAGATATACATAGCACGATGAGTGATGATTAAATAACTAACCCCCGAGCCTACAGGTGGAAGCTGGGGTGGAAGCTGGGGTGGAAGCTGGGGTGGTGGTGGGGCAGGCAAGCAGCAGCGACGTGGAAGTAGCTGCAGCAATAGCAGTAGCAAGCAATGCATAGAGAGATATCTGACAGGTTAAATAGAGCGGCACATTAAGGAGACTCTGTTTGGTTGGTTGTAGAGTGGCAAGGGGCGTTATGTATGAATGCAGCATAAGTGCTCGAGTTGACTGCCTGAACTAGCTCGCAGGCTTCGCCCCATTTATTTTTGCTGAATTATCTGTGTTTACGCAGACGTGTCTCACTGTGTGTCTGCCCTAGTGTCAATCTGCAAACACTATGCTGTCGCTATGAGTTCTCAGTTTATCTGCGGGCAGGAATACTATGACTATAGTCTTTCTGCCATTTAAAAAGTTGATCATTTTATTTGCAATTCTTGATCAAAAAAAGACAATAGCTTTTTCCTGTGTGAGCAATAGGAAGGCGTAGGGATGCTACGCTCATATGCCTCTGATTGGGATGTGATGACTGAGGAGCTGTTAGTGTGAGGAGAGGCTTAGACCCATAGGCTGATTACTGATTACCACAGTTTTGCTGAGTATGCTAAACCACATAGGCTCAAGGTGGGCTGGGTCACTATGGGAAGGGAAGGGTGGGTGATGTGGATTGGAGAGCGAAGAAGGGGACAGGGCCACTGAGACCCCACCAATGGCGCATTTCCACTACACGGTCGGCCTCGGCCACACTCGGTACGGCTCGGTACGGCTTGGCCGCGTTGGGCCTTAACAGGGCCGACTCACTTCATGCTGCGCTTCCATTACAGTTTAGGAACTGGGGTAGTTACTATAGTAACGCAGTGTAGGCGGAGCCGTGACGTCATCTTCAATGAGAACTCCAGAAAACACAACACAGCCGTTAGCTGTTAGCACTCAGAGCTCACAGCTCCTTATATATGTTCAGAAACTCGACAAAAGTTAAACAAGTACACACCACAGACTGCCTGTGTCATGGTGAATACAGTCGCTGCTTTATTTATGTCTGTATAGGCCGTTGTTGTGAGTGTGGACGGTCGGGGCATATACTGCGTTAGCTTAGCCAATCTCCATCTAGAAAAACACGAATTTTAAAAGGTTTTTCGCCTGCCGTCTGTCTGCAGACTTGCCAAAGCATTAATTCATGGTTTTTACTAACCGGTATCAGTATGTTGTTACTTCGGCATCATTTTGAAACGTGTATTACAATTAAATCACGGTCAAATATGTCCATCTTGTTGTAGTTCTAGCCCTCTTGCCAGCGCTCCTCTCTCTAGTTTAGCATACTCAGCCCGACTCAGCCCTGTTTGTTGGCCCCGATAGAACCACAATTTTCTAGGGCCAGAAAAGAGGGGAAAAAGTGGCCCCGCGCCGTGCCGCGCCGGAACGAGGCCTAGTGGAAGCACAACCAAAAAAGGGGACGGCACGACACGGCACGCTTAAAGCGAGCTACGCGCTGCAATGGAAATGCGCCACAAGAGAGAGATCTGCTGAGGTGGGCCAAGAAAAGCCATTACAGGCAAATAATCTCCCCCCGTTTCCTCCTGCAAAGGAAACCACATGAGAATACTCTCCTTATAGAGGACACTTACCAGGAAATTACATCATTTGTATGTCACTGTAACATTTGGTGCAGTGGTTGGGAGTTTTAGCGCGTGCACAGTTGATGTTTAAAGTGTCAGTCACAGATACAGAGCTTGATTCCTTTTGAACACTCGAAGAAAAAGGCCAAACAGGAAGCCTGGAGGAAGTAGCTGTCAGTATGTTTGGGATTGTGAAGTCTAGTCTTGAGGGGAAGAGACTCAAAACGGAAACACAAAAAGAAAATGTGCTTTAGTACGGAAAGCACAAAAAAAAAGCTGAGTTTACCTTTAGTCCAATGGTTTACTGTGTGTGTGTGTGTGTGTGTGTGTGCGTGCGTACGTACGTGCGTGTGTGTGTGTGCGTACGTGTGTGTGTGTGCGCGTGTGTGCGTGCGTGCGTGTGTGTGTGTGTGTGTGTGTGAAGACCCTGAGTGAAGATTATTAAATCCATTTGTGTGTGTGTTCTTCTGTCCCCTTGAGGTAGTTCATGATTTTATTGCCCGTCGACTTATTGCCACAGTGTAACCGTCCAATCGCTGGGGGTGAGACCGTAATGAAGTGGCCTTTTATTGTTTTAACTGTCAAAGTCAAAAGGCCACTTCCGAGCTGCAGGACACAGCTTTTTATGCATATGGTGTGCATGTGTTTTTGTGTGTGTGTGAGTGTTTGTGGATACCGCTTTTTAATTTGGCAGAAGGCTTGCAGGCAAACACACAGGTGTTTTTGCTAATAGGTCTAATCTACCTATAACTATTATGATTACTTTTCATTTGTAAAGGGTTTTTACATGTTTTTATTATATATGTTCTATTTTTACTGTTAGCCACTGTTTTTCATACACATTTGTCTTTATAAACATGAATTCTCAGACAAACAAAACTTGCTTTTATGTAGTAATAATTACAATGAACAACAAATGTGTTCATGTCAAAACTATTGAAAGTGAGTTCTTGGCACGACCTCTCTCATGTTCAGTTAACTATATATATTTACATTTCTTTAAGGATTTTTGTCTATGCTGCACCATAATAGAAGTTATTTTCATCGCATTGAGGTGGTGGCCAAAAAGACAAGAATAAAATGAAATATCTACAGTACTTGTCTAGATACTATAGGGTAAGTGAGATTGGATATTTGGTTGAATAATTGATTTGTAACATTGACAATAGTAATGCAGATTTTAAGTTGATGAAACTAGAAGCTGCATAAGATGTTATAAATACATACAACAGCATGGTTTAGCTGTTTGATGTAAAAATAAATGGTATTTTTTGGAAATAGGCTAAAGTATGCAAAACAAATGTTATGATTTGAAGTGGAACCATTGAGCAAAACTGCATGATCAGATTACTGGAAATATGCTGTATAAAGATCACTGTATGGCAGGAAAAGTATCTGTTGTCCTGAATGAGAGCCATCAGGGGCCTTCAAATAGAAAAGACCGATGACACCACATGAAGAAATGCCACAGTGGAGGCCGGCCTTGTGATCAACAGCCTTACTGCCACACCAAATCAATAATCATTAACACTGTAACTATGTCATGTTAATTACATACGTAACATGTTCAAAGCACAACACAATCACACAAAAGAAAATCTGAAATGTTTTCTGTAATCGATTTCACGGAGGCCTTCTTATGACTCATTGTATTAATGCGTTTCTAGACATAGATCATCCACACTTCTTTTGTGCTCATCTAGAGAAAATTGATATAGCTGCGGAAGCACAAATTAACATTAAATAGATAAGCTGCTCATCTTTCGCTCATGTGAAATCTGGAATCCACTCCTATGTTGCAAGCCACAGCATATTTACCCTCCTTCCTGCTGCCTGCCACACACACACACTCACACACACACACACACACACACACACACACACACACACACACACACACACACACACACACACACACACACACACACACACGGTATGGCTGCCAGGCAGGGTGGAATTACCAGAGATGTGCTTCAACTTGCCCAACGACATTCCCCAGAAACCATGGCAACCTAGGTATAGTGGGAGTGTGTGTGTGTGTGTGTGTGTGGTGTGTTTATTTGCCTTTAAGGATTTCCAGTGCCCATCAGCCTCACACACTTTCACTAACTGCACCGACCCTCGCTGGACCAACTCCACGTCTTTCAGGAGCTGAATAGGGTCAAGCCTGCATGGCAACAATCTCTTCTTCCTTTGTGGCGCTCTGGGATGCTTAAAAGAAACCAGGAGGGCATAAAACTCAGGCACGGCCGCACCCACCCCACACACACACACACACACACACACACACACACACACACACACACACACACACACACACACACACACACACACACACACACACACACACACACACACACACACACACACACACACACACACACACACACACACACACACACACACACACACACACACACACACACACACACACACACACACACACACACACACACACACACACACACACACACACACACACACACACACACACACACACACACACACACACACACACACACACACACACACACACACACACACACACACACACACACACACACACACACACACACACACACACACACACACACACACACACACACACACACACACACACACACACACACACACACACACACACACACACACACACACACACACACACACACACACACACACACACACACACACACACACACACACGGAGAGCTGCAGAATGTGGTGGTCTCGTGGGAATGGAGGGTAAGTGCAATGCAACCTCAAACTGACCCTTGGTTGATTGAAGGTGCATGCATTTGTGCACACACACATACACACATGTGCACACACGCGCACACACTCAACTAAAGACAGATCCAAGCACAAGGCTTCAAAGGGGAATCCAGCGTCGCCATTCAGCTGGATCTGTCTTCAACCCTTTCCAATAGGTGGCTGGTTGATACCTGGGTTGTGTACAGTTGAACGTGGATTCCTGTGCAAGCCTGGCTATGGGTGAGGAGGACAGCTAAGGGTCAGTTTACACATCTCTCCCTCTCTCTTCCTCTCAATTATTCATACACCATAACATCCTCTCATGCACCCAGCCAATCACCATAAGCCGAGAATGAGGAGAGGAGGCTTGGGGGAGGGCACGGAGAAACTTGGGAGTGAAGAAAGAGCTGATGAATCCTTGGGCTCGGCAAGAAGCTGCCACTCACTCATTCACTGTGGGCTCCATTATCTCCTGAAAGGTATCACACACGGAAGTATCTGATTCCACAGCAGGCACAAACTGAATTGTACACACACACACACACACACGTACACGCGTACACACGTACACACGTACACACGTACACACGTACACTCAGTACATATAGCAACTTCACCCCCTCACCCTATCCCTCTTTAGTGCACATATACAAGCATGCTTGAGGAAGCCGTCACTGAACAATACTGCCACAATTGCTGTGCAAGCATTAACATAGTAATGGTGTGTTGAATACAGGGCGAGGAACAGCTCTTAGGTTATTAGACCCACTCCTCGTGCCTTAAATCAAAAAATTATCCTGTTCAACTGTGGCTGCAGGATCATCCTATGGGACATTTTTTAAAGGGCTCACTGATATTATTCATGTGATAGATGTAACTGTACGTAAAGCAGGCGTACTGTGTCAACACATTTTTGTATGTGCAAAGGTTTTTAGCAGGAACGGATAAGGGTCCTTGCCTGGATTAAAAAATTAAGTGAGCGACAGTAAAATGCTGTCCAACTTTCCAAATGGCTTAAAGCACATTTAAAAACAATTGGCTAGGATTTTTAGGTCAGGGTGGGTTAAATCAGCATTAGGCGGACCTTATTGAATTTCTGTGTGGGAGGAAGCAGAAAAGCTTCCACAGGGATCAATTTTAAAAGACAATGTAGGCTACTGTATGTGCAAATAAGGACGTAAGGAAGGAACATTCACAAACCTCAGTACACCTTTTCATTCGAAAAGATGTATATTTTCTACCATGATCATTATTTTATTATAAAATCATTGGAGAATGTATTTAAAAAGGGTTAGGTTTTTATACATTAAAGTAGGCTATACTTCATGTATATAACTGTTGGAGTGCCCCTTTAAAACAGACTTTAGTGTACAACCAGTGGCGGCCGGTGGTCTTTTTTTTTTGGTGGGGCTCTTGACGTACCGTAAGTGACCTACCCGGGGGGTTTCCCCCCGGAATTTTTTTTCGAGAAATGACCCCTTAAATGATGACTTCTGGTGATGTTAGAGGGGGGGGGAAAGGAGAAATCGAGGCTTAAAAATATGAGAAGACTGATCAATACCTCCATAATCTTCAGTGTGGAAAATATTATTTATCAACCTGAACATCTACTACTTTACCAGGAATTTGTGTTCTCAGAACTAGTCTGTTTTTTTCTTTCTTAAAACTGTTCATGTTTTATGAACCAACACCTTCACCAAGTAGCTTTACAGTGAACTGCATGTGAGATATAAAATTAATAGCATCTTTACAGTAGCATTAATTATAAATATTTAAGTGGTTCAATACAAGTCACTACAGCATTTCAAACTGAACTGTGAATAAATGCAATTTAAAAAAAATAACCACAGCACAAAATGTCATAAATTGTGTTTTTTCTTTGTTTCTCTGAGGATTATTTACAAACAGGCTTATTTACATATAGCAATAACTCAGAAATGAAAAAGCTACATCGTCTAACATGAACAACCACTTAGCATAATGATAATATATGTGTTATGTACAATGTAACTGGCAAGGCTAGAGCAAGAAAGAACATAAAGTTTGCAAAAGGTTTAAATAACTTCAAGTATCTGTCTTCAGATTACGTGGAGGTTTTAGTCCGATGGGAAGCAGATTTTAAGCGACACCGAAGATAAACCAAAAATGTGGTGGAGCTGCAAACCGTGTAGTGTTGCTGGGACAGAACAGGAGCTATAACCGTTGGAAAATACATCACAGACAATGCAACAAACGTGGAGACAGAACAATCACTTCTGTGATAAATGCCCACTTATTAATAAACTTCTAACAACCATGGGAAACCTCCTCTCTACATATAAAGTGATATCCAAGCATGGGAAACAAAAGACAGCATTTACCTGTTTGCATCCAGCTAGCCAAGCCTTTTTTGTGTACCAGCTACTTGCGAAGCCTCGTGTATACGTTTTGTCTTTTTCCCGAGATTGCTGCGATATATTCAAATCGGGTTGGTCCGGTCCAAGGTCTTTAAGCAACAATTTATCTGCCAAACTTCTCCTTTCGAAAGGATTGGAGATTAGCTCTTGAACAGAATTAGGCGGGGACCGAGGTCCGGAGACTCCACCTGCACACGAAGCCATCCTCATCAACTACTGCGTCAACCGGATACGAGTCACTGTCCAAACTACTCACAGACTGCACTGGGCGCTGACATTGGCGCCCGGTGACCGTCATCTTTGACGACGCTGATTGGCTGAAATTATATTTTCGCGGCATAGTTTACATGTTACAGATAGCAACAGTCAGCTGCTAGTGGCTGCTGCTGCACTGGTTGAAGGCTCCTCTCTTAGCGCCCAGACGAGAGAAGGTGCATGGGCAAGGCCAGGCAGGAAACATGTGACTTATCAGTAACTTTAGACATCGTAACACAATTTTAAACGAGATTTTATTGTAGATTATACATTTTACTGATACCAATTATATAATATTTACCTTGTTCATTAAAAATAAAAATAAAAATATATATTTTTTTTTAAACATATTTTTTTTTTTTAATTTTAATTTTATTTATTTATTTTTTATTTTTTTTTCAATATGGGAAGAGGTGGGGCGGCGCCCCTAGCGCCCCTATGGACCGGCCGCCACTGTGTACAACCCTATTGGTCGATATATACCATAAATCAAGAGCTTCATCATTGGCCAACAATATGATATTTAACAACATGGCAACATGTCGTTTGTGTCATTTGGTTCCAGTCACTAGTTGAATTGAATTGATTTATTTAAAACAAGGGACAGTGTACATTAATCAACATATTAAAAACATGTAAATGTACTCGAATTAGCCAAAATGCTAGTTTTCACCAATAGTCCCTTCACCAATAGTCCCTTCGCCAGATGGTACTTTTTTTTGGTATAACAATATAGTGGTGTTTTTATTCTTGCTTTTAGGAAAAAGCAAGAATAAAAACACCACTATATTGTTATACCAAAAAAAAGTACATATTTACAATAGACGACATCACTGAATACAGGTAAGGAGCAAGTCATAATAATAAAGAAAACATTCACAATACGCACTCATACACACACCTACACCCACACATCAGTGCTGACACTGTTGGTTATCAATGAGCTACTTTTTAACACTGTGCTTGAATGAGTAGATGAGGACTCTCTTATAGATTGTGGTATTGAATTCCATTGATGGGATGCGTTGAATGAGAAGACAGCCTGGCTAAATGCACTTTTCCTAAATGGGATGGTGCAGATTATTACCAGTCACACAACAGCTTGATGTCCCTAATACATGGCTGTTTAGATTTCATGCAATTTTGTTGTGAGGAGCTGTGCAAACTGCCTAATCACTGTTCCTCCCTGGGGTGAGGCTGCCACTGACCTGCCTCCCACAATGCACTGTGGTGGCTTCAGGGTAAAGGGTGTAGCTCTGTGCCGCAAGGGAGCTTTCCTCCTGCCAGTTAAAACATAGCCATTACCTTTATTCTATTACACTCTCCTTCTCTTCCCTGGTCTTCCTCTGTCTTTGAACACAAAGTGAAGACACAAAAGAGAGTGGAAGAGGGAAGGGCAAGAGCGAGCAACAGAGAGAATTAACAAAGGTTTTTAAATGAATAGACTGAATTATGGGAAAAGAGAGCAAGACAGAGAAGTAACCAAAAAGGGAAAATAAGAAAAAAGACAAAAGAAAGAAAAAGAAAGTGAAGCAGCTCAAATTCTGTCCAATTACAGAAGGAGCTCAGGCGTAAAGTGAAACGGTCAGAGGAAGGAGGAGGTATTCCCTACTAAACTAATGTAACAGGACAGAGAGCAGGAAGGGGAGAGGAGAGGAGGGTGTAGGACAGAAACTGAGTTATTCAGAATTATATAGAACAATTATTCAAATGTATCCAACATTAGATCCAATGGGAGAACCGACGTGTCACTTGGCCTGTATTTGCATGCTGAAAATAAGCCAGAGACAAAAGATTAAGCTATAATGTCGTAAATACTAAAAAGAAGGCAGGTCAATTCATGAATAAGCTTCTTTTTTTTATATAAAGAAAGTGTATTATGTGCTATTCTGTTCCGTGTAACTAAAAACATAGGTAAAGAAAGTAAATCAATTAAAAGAAAGAGAAAAATATGTTGCTTTATTTACAAGCACAAGCTTAACACTTATATGAACTATATGAACATTTTTGATGTTTTGATGGGCCGGAACACACACCATCTTGTAACAAACCAACAACTAAAAGCTTATTTTAAAGACCAAAAGTCATGATGTAATAACTCCAAATCAACATGCAAAGTGTGTTATGTCTCCTTTTAATCAACAGTATGATTATTATCTTTCCATGTAAAGCCCCTTCTCATCTGGGCCTTTAATGAGGATCAAAAAGGAAACAAAAGGAATTCTTCTGAAATTGAAATACGTGGCACTTCACAGACTCACTCACTGATCTTCACAGCGACAGATATTCAAAGACTCTTTCATGCCAACACCGTTACTCCATTTAAATTATTCTCCTCTGAAATTACATGTTTTTTTATATATTGTTCACATACACGGCTTTGACTTGTACATTTGGTCAGGAAGGACTGATAATTGGAGAATAAGGAAAGCTTTTAAGCAGACATGAAATAAAGTAATACATCCTAGTTCTTTTATAAGAAAACCCTATTGTGAATGCACATATCTGCATTTGAATGATTTGTGTGGTCAAATTCAGTAGCATGTTATAAAAGCCAGTAATTGCATTCTTATGGTCTCCACACAAGCTTATCTGTGTGTGACTGTGTGTGTGTTAATATGCACACTGATTAACACAACGTCAGCCAGTGAATGATAAATTAGGCAAGTTTTAATTCACTCAACAACAAAGGGAATTACAATAAAAAAACAACCGACCACACACACAGACAAACACACATACACACACACATACACATACACACACACATACACACAGGGAAAGAGATAAACAAATTAGTACAAAGGGGAGGAGATTAGAGACCAAATGAGTTTACCCATACGCCATGACGCTGATTACTCCGAGACAAATACCTTTCCCCTCATGATATCCTGCCACTGTTTATGACCTGATTGTTCTACATGGCTCGTTATGGAGGACAAATGAATAAGAAACGGAATGACCTCACATGTAAAGGACACTTTGTGTTGTGGAGGGGCTGGATGGTTGCCATAAATGTGGCTTTAGTGGCTTTGAAGTCTTTTTTTTAATTAATTGATTAAATGCAAAAATAGAGTTCACAATATTCAAAATCTTCGTGTCATAACTTCAATTTAATGGTTGAGTCTAAATAAGAGCGACAAAGATTTTAATTTTTGCATTATATAAAACTGAGAAAAGCAACACATTCTCACATTTCACAAGCAGGAGCCAGAGCATATTTGGCAGAATTGCTGTTTATTAATTTTCCCCTTGATTTAATAATAAATAGATTTTCAATGTTCATTTGGACCTTGGGAACAGCCAATGGCAAAACAAAAATCCCAACTCAGGTTATGTTAAGCTCTGCTGTTCTGTATTGCTTATATACACATGATCCTCATCCGCAGAGAATGACCCTTGTTATAAATGTATTTTCTGAGTACTTGTTTTAAATTGTTTGGTAAACTGCTGCGGAACCAAGGAAAAATAAATGGACAATAATTAAACATCTGTATGCTGCAACAGCTGGGCAAGTTTAACTGCTGAGAAAGCTTGTCAGTGTGACAGCATCACTCCCTATTGAATGTAGTACACTTTTACATCAGTTTATGTAAGTATTCGAATTCTGATTGTTTAGATCTATAATCACTATTGTGATTGCGGCCCCTAAACTGTGGACCGTTCTTCTCCTCCACATTAGACAGGCTCCTACACTGTCCGTTTTTAAATCTCGTCTTAAAGCCCACCTCTTCTCCTTAGCATTTTGAGAGCGCTGTGTGAATCTGTATTTCTCTGTACAGCACTTTGGTCTGGAGGTTTTAAAGTGCTTTATAAATAATGTTAGATTGGATTGTGCCCTCAAAAAGGCTGAAAAAAGCATTCACTGGCATAAACACTACTTTCTATATATATATATATATATATATATATATGCATGTGTTAAAAATGCAATAATCACTCGGAAATAAAGACATAAGTAAGTATTCATGAATATATCATAGACCTTTCAATATAGGTGTTGAGAGTAGTTGTTGTACATGTCCTTGGAAATGCATACCTTTTCAAAGCTTACAAAATAGGTTCCTAAAGGAAACAGATTGCTCTTAAAGAAAACCACAGCATCAGCTGACAAAATAAGGGACAAAACTGTCACTCTGACCAACAAAAAACAAAAGCAGAGACCCCTCCACGAAGCAGGTCAGCCAGTCTCTAATTCTTATTTAGCCCTGAAAATGGGATAATGATGATAATGAGTATGATTACCAAAATGGACGTCTTGGAGCACAATAATCTAAACTGTCCATCACAAAGAGAAAAAAGGATCTGTGCATTTCCAGTGTGTGCCTGTGTGTTACAGCTTACAGTACTACTCTGTAAATGAACTGGCATTAGCATGCTCTGAAAGGAGCAGGGCCGGGGTTGAAGGGAGCAGGTGAAAATCTCACTTTGAATCATTTCCCCTCCCGGTCCTTGCCATTGTTCCTGTCCTCACACATGGCAGAGGCAGAAAGAAAGGATCCTATTATTCTGGCCCAAGCCTGTTCTCCTCGTTTATCGTTTAAAGAGGGGGAAGAGCGGGGAATATTCTGATGGAAAGCAGGGCCTCTGTGGCAGCCTAGCAGTTGTGTGCCAGCTGAAAAGACTCGGCGGGCTGGAGCTGCGGCGGTGCCCACCACCTGCTGAGCTCTTTCTCCTTCATCTCTCCCTTCTCGCTCGGCTCTCTTTCTCTGCCTTTCACCGCCAAGCGCCCGGTGACTCAGCAGTCCAGGTTCAATTCAGGCTGAGGCCTCATGAAATAAAGAAAAAAAGAAGGGTACAAAAAGAGAGAAAAAAGATTAATTTCTTGAGTGGGAGAGAGTGAAAGGGGTGAAAGAAGCAGGCAGACACATAGGTACTGTATTTTGTTTGGCGTTGAAAGAGAGGCCTAAGCTGCACCTGGCTCTGGATTTAGAAGTGATTTTCATGGCTGTTGCAGAAAGACAAGGTTTCTGTAACTCTCTTGGAGAAAATAACAATTTCGGGAAAGCAAGAATCACGACCTGCAACTTGTAGTTTGTATATCTCGTGCAAGCATTCATCTGAGGCTAGTTTGGCCTTGTCTTGTTACCATACCTGCAACACAGGCCTTGGCCATACTCCCCATGCTCCATAAACAGACCCACAGAATTTAAGATCAGGTATTGATGCTGAGAGCGTACTCAGCCCCCATCAATACTGATGGGTTATTGATGAAGGGGTGAGTGAATCCTTGCACTGCACCATCATGAGACCAGTACTGCCTGGGAAACATGTGTAGTATGTGTAGTGTGTGTGTGTGTGTGTGTGTGTGTGTGTGTGTGTGAGAGATGATATAATGAGATAGAGCTAAGACAAGGTGTTGTCATATATTTGTGTGCACACTCACACAGCAAAAATCAATGAAATTCCACACAAATGGAGATATATACATTGCCTGCAGCGTTGCACTTTTGTGCCAAGACACACGTCTTCCCAGTGGGATGGACAGGATCCACTGCACTCTCCCCCGGGGGAGAAGAGAGGGAGGAGGGCACGGTTAACTACATGGACAGAGGGAACGGCCCCACAGGCAGAGCCAGGGAGATGAAAAGATGCAACTATGAAGAAAAGGCAAAGTGTTAGAATGGCTGGGACAGAGCTTTGTGTCAGCCGGGAAAGCAAAGTCTCTCTCTCCTCTGCTCCAGGAGCAGCATCTCATAACGGCTGTATATACAATCTGTGGCTCCCAGGCATGAATTCAGCACATGTTAATAATTGATGTGCATCAAAACATTGAAGATATATTCACATTGATCAAAATGCATACATTCAACTTGTGGAGGATCCACTCTCTCTTGGTTTTTTTCCTGGTTTGTAGGTTTCCTCATTCTTTACAGCAGTGGTTCTCAAACTTTTTCTGTCAGGCCCCCCCTTTGGAGAAGAAAAAAAGTCGGGCCCCCCCACACAAGTCAGGCTCAGTGGTGGCACCAGAGATTTCTTTTGGGAGTGCTGTGGGGTAGCTTGACGTTTCATAGAGGGTGCTCAAACATGTAGGGTTTCCCATTAATGTACCGGTCGCTACAGTGGAATGTTCTACTGCAACAATCCCCACGCATATACACAGTGTACCCGTGACTGTTACAATGAAGGCTCGATAATCAGCTCACGGCATATAGGTGTAAGCAGGGGTAAAGTGCTATTTTTATAGGTGGTGTGTGGACCTCACATAGGGGGGTCCGGGGGCAAGCTCCCATGGGAAGATTTATTTTTAAATATTGAAGTTAAATGCATCAATCTGGTGCACTTGAAGAGCAAAATGAAGAGATCTATGGATACCTCTCTCAACACCCATATGAAACAGAACTGTAAACAGATTTACTTTTTCTTTATGGATATTTTACAAATCACCCTTTTAAACTTTATTCTTTTTTTACTGTCATATAGTATTTCATACATGTTTTTCATTTATTCTATATAACTATAATGATCATATAAACGTGTGCCTCGGAAATAATTGTTTACATTAATGGTGACCAAAACGTTTGAGTCCCACTGAGATAACACTGAGAGAGTCCTTTAGCTCACTGAGTCTCTCAGTCTGACAGGAGAGGACTCTCCTCCACTTTGTTGTTGAAAAAGCTCCTTATATCCGTTAGCGTAGCTCGCTAGCACCAAAAGCTAACAACAACGATCTCCGGTACCGGTGCGCTCTCTCTCTCGCGCTCGCGCACGCACACAAAATGGCTCGTTCCACACACACACAGAGCCGAGCTTTAATGAAACACAGAGACCCAGACGTAATAGTACTGTATCATATTATTTTCGAATCAATAATTTTTCAAATTATTATTTTTTTTATAACCATTTTTCCTCCTGGTCTCTCGGGAACCGCTGCTTTACAGCAACAGCAACTTTGGACCAATAGAAAGACATTCAGACTCTGCATGAATAACTCTCACCGATATTCACCTTTTTTTCAAACTTCTGCCTAAAAATCAACACAGCAACATAAACACAGATTCCATGTAGTGGTTAAACTACTCTTAAACCCAAATGTATCTTTATAAAATCCTCTTATTTAGACAAGCCTTCCTTGAACGTACAGAACATAAAGATTTTCGCAAGAATCATAAAGCTACAATAGAGTAAGCTGGGAATGTAAAATAGGGGAGAGAAACATGCTTTTTAGATCAATTTTAAAATAATAAAGGACACATTCTACGGGGATAAAAGTTATAGTTTGGGAAATACATTATTCATTATGATGGAGAGCACGACATTAGAAGATTGATACCACCCTTTTCTGTGAGACAGGTATCGATCTTCTCATATAACTATCAGCAAGAAGGCAAATAAGCGTATTTCCAAAAATGTCAACCCGGGTCCTGTCTCTCACACAGAGGTTAAAACAAAGCCAAGACAAGACTAGAGTTATTCTGCCTAATATCAGCATCTAGACAAGAGAGGTCGTCTGGCAGTGGAGATAAAGGTGGGTGTGGGTCCCATCTCCCTCGCCCACCATGGGCAGGCCAGGCATCTCTGCTCCACATTCCTCAGATAATACAGGGCCATCCCAGACGAGCAGAGGCAAGCCTGGACCCACCTGGGCAGACCCTGGTAAATTCCTCTCATGCTCGTAGACCCACTTGGATAAGAAAAGCTGGGGAGACGTTGGGGCATTTCTAGAAATGTCTCTTTGCTCTCCACCAGATAACATCGAACCAGCTGAGCTTCATGCTTGTTCTGTAGCAGCCAAAACAGCACTCGACATGGCAAACACTCCAGGTCTCTGCTGTGGGTAACGTCCACCCTGTGCCGACCCACCCACCTACCCCCCCCTCTGCTCTCACTATTGTGTTTACTTGGCGCTGATGCTATGGAAGAGAGGGGCTCGGGTGGGGGAGGGCAGTGTAGGGCTACCGACACCAGGGCCATTGTTTCTAAGCGACCCCCATTCAGGGTCATTTAGCATGTGACACCTCTGGGGGCACAGTGCCTTGCTAATGGCACAGAAGAGCAATACATGTGCCAGCTCCCTACACTGTGACCTGAACCAACATGATGAGAAACAAAGTAGGAGAGATAAGGAGGAAGGAAGGTGGATGGCACGAGGAAGGCACATCTACAGTCTCAATATTAACGACAAGAAAGCAACAGCATGATGGATGGATGGCAGTGAGAGAAACAGACATAAAGCATACCAGACGCTTCAAGGAGCTCATCTACATACCTGAGGAGGGCGTGTGCCCCAGTATGTGTGATCTATGAGAGTGTGTGTTTACCATAAGTGATGGGAAGGTCAGCAGCCCTCAGCCATGGGCATTCCTGCCTGGGCATCAAAAGGAATAGGAGAAAGAGACACTGGGGGAGGGTAGAGGTATTGATACAGTGTTTACCACAGCTGGGTCTGTCCCAACTACAGGAGAGGAGACGTCAGGAGGAAGCCTAGTAGGGTGAAGGCCACTGTGTCCAGTTTTCAGATTTTATATTTGATATTTTTCGGGAAATACACTTTTTGACTTATGTCTAGTGTTAGATGAGAACATCAATACCATTTGTGTATTATCCACGAAGCTGTAGCTAGCTAAAAAGGAAGATTGAATGCAGGGTGACCGGAGGGTAACAGACGCAGCAACTTTGTGAAAAATCACTAAAGGTATTTTGTAGTATTTTGTCTAACCCTGTACCTCACAGCAGCACATTTCCCCCATTAGAATGTAGTTTTGAGACGCTCAAGTCAAAGGATTAAGCATTTTTGGCCAATAATTAGTCGGATCAAGGGGAAAAGGTACTTCTTTTTAAGGGGGCTCTCAATTAATCCAAACAGTAAAAATGGTTCTGCTGAGAGCTTGTAATACAGAGTTGAAGATGATTGTCAGTTGTGCAGCTATCATCTTTGGGATAAGAGAATCAGCAGAATAAATACCAGAGAATTTAATGACTAGCACTGGTTTCTTGGTACAAAACATATGATCCAATAATATGCTAATGGTATGTGACAGCTGAAGATGATCAGCTGATGTGAGAGGACTTGCCTAAAATAAGGCTCTGCATTATTTGGCCTATTTTAATGTATCTTGGCAACAAACTGTTTTAGGTGCCCCTCACTGAGTGATGGGAGCTTTCTTGTGACCACTGAAAGTAAGTGTAGTACCCCCTGTGTTTGGCTTTTTTCCTATCTTTTCAGACGCTCGCTCATGAACTGTTAGCGCTGTGTTACGCATGCCCACAGCACCTCGCTGGAACGCGCACAGCGTAAAGCAAATACTTTCGTTGATCTGTTCGGCAAAGTTAGGTTTGGAAACGATATCATTTCCTTTTGGCATGCATAACACGGCATAATACCGGAGCCCCGCTGCGGGAAAACTTTGGCGCTGTTCGGAGTTTGTTCTAATCTGTCAAAATGACGGACGGCTTTCAGATTTTTCCGTCATTGTTAAAAAAAATCCGTCATAGACGGAAAATATTCGGTTAACGCGACCTCTGCTGGGTAGTTTATTTAGTTTTTATAAAATGATCCGCTGATTTACAGACGTCTCTTTCCCCATGTTAGTCAATGGGAAAAAGTATTTCTGGACCCAGTGACGTCACGGACTGATACGGAAGTTGTGGTACCGCCGTTTGGACACTACGAATTTTAGGCACCGAGTCCGGCGCACTTCCTGGGGGCTTGGTGTGGACGGGCACGTTTCTTGAGCCAATTCCGTGTGGACGGAAGACTTTTTTGATATCGAATTTGGTTCGTTTTCGTCTCCGTGTGGACGGGGCCTAAGACAAAGTATGGAGATACAAATAGGCCAGAAAGTCACCACCATTTAAGTGCTGGTGCATCAGTGGCAAAAAAGTATGATTATGCAATATAGTTAAGGAAATACCCAACACAGAGTATATCAAAGGAAAACTAGTGGTCACAAGTTGGTCACCTCGTCAACTGCTTAAAATACTCTTGACAGGAGGTTTGCAAATACTAAAAGCTATAGATAAAAAAATAACCACAAAATTAAGTCAATATCTCTTTAAAACAGTGTTTCAGAAAACATATAATTACAGCCTGACTGGTTTTCAAGTGTTATTTGTCCCCACCCTGTACATTGTCTATGGAGAAAACCGGATTTCACTTCACACAAATTAATTACTCGTACACAACACGTCACAGGCATGTTCACAGAATGTGCATCAACTAACCCAGAGGCACACTGCACAGGGTAGCAATACCTGAAATATGGCAAGAAATGCGACCTGTGAGTGGGGAGATAGAACCTATTATATATGATCTACAACAAGGATCCCTTACACAAAGGCAGAAGGAGACTTGTTCTCGAGACAGGAACACAAAAGACAGAAACTCAAACATTCTTGGTTTTCAATCAAGCTTTTAATGAAAAGATCATAAAATAACAGTTTCTTTCCTCACTGCTGTACATTAAGACTGCAAGGTTGTGAGTGCTGAGGTCAGCTGTATTACACTTTTATGACACTTTGAGTTTGCGAGCCCCATCGCTATGCACGGCGGTGGCTCTGACCTGAATACGAGCTCTCTGAGGAGTGGAGATAAAGAGAGAGCCCTGCCTGGGTGCTGCCAAAAGCCACCAAAAAGGGTCACAGAACCTCACCTTTAAATACTGCTGTCTGCATGTTCGGTTGTGTATGAAGTCTAGACGGTGGCATTTGTGTGTGCATGAGTGGAGGTCTATGCGCATACATGCCAGGAAAAAGTGCACCTGGGTGTGTACACCTTTGCATGTGAAGTGTGTTTGCCAAGGGGGGAGGGCCTCTCGTCCTTTAATTATTCATCAGCAAAGACCCTACATGTCCCTTCCAGAGCCTCTCAGCCTACGGAACCTGATACATTATTGAGAGGATGATCCTGAAGAAAACAGATCATAGAGGAAGCATGATACACCCACTTCATGGGGAGCTCCACTGATCAACTCTTCAAGTACCATTTTTTAGCAGCTAATCATGTCTTCCATTAATGTAGTGCACACCAAAGTGACACTGTGCCGTGGTAAATTAGAAAAAACAGATGTAAATTAAGGTTATGTATGAAAATATGCTGCTACAAACTCTATTTCAAAAAGGATTTTTTTTTTTGGTTACAGTTGGACGGCAAAAAAAAAAAAAAAAAATAGTATAAATCTTAGAATGTAATGGCAAGACAGCACATTTCTGTAAACACTGAAAGTTTTGAGGTAATTTGGTGTTTTTCAGTCACTACTGCACATCGTCACTGGAGGTACAGTAAATACTGACGTGAAATGTCAAATGCAGCAGAGCTGAGGATAAAGTCGCCTAGGCAGTAACAGAGATTACAGAGGGTCAAAGGGCTAAAGCAGGAAGTCAGGTGTATCTGAGATAAAGCAAGGGACAATAAAGCTGAGAAATGCTTCAATGGCACCAGAGGCCATTTTAAAACTGGCTTTGGTTAAGTCTGCCGAGGTAAGTAGGAGCATCTCCATAATAACTGGACAGACCAGCCCCTCTACTACAACATGCCTGGAGAGGATAGTCACAACCCTACAAGGTGCAACAACGATAATACCATGAAATGAAATGGAAACGTGAATATGTAGAGCCGAGTACACTCTCTGCGTTTCCTGCTTTGTATATTCATTTTAAAGCTTTTGTAACACTGCATAATGATATGATATTTCAACAAACACACAGGAACAATGATGAGGTAAGAAGAGAAAGACAAAGAGTAAACCGTCAGTTAATGGGAACTGATATGAAAGCGCCTGGGTCTTCCCAGAAGCTTTGAAAAACATACAAAGTGCACTTAGTAAAGCTATCTCACCCAACGTTTCTAAAATCCTCCAATGTAGAACTAATAGACACTAAAAACAGATACATGTAAATAAGAAAGACGAAGTGGCGAGTCGTTTAAGACAAGAAATGTAACAATAGTCATGAGAACACTGCGATTCAGCAGAGAGAGTTGTTATGTGCATGTTTGTGAATGTGTGTGTTTTTTTAAATGGCAGCAGCATGGCAACACCCAGGGAGAGCAGGCTAAAAAAGATACAGTAGCCTCCGTTCTGCACAGGCAGGTCTGTGTCCTGCCTGTGTCCACAGACACACACAAGGGGTTAAAGTTCAACTCCCCTGGTGTGCAGTCATTCAGTGAGAACTCAAGAACACATGGGCAAAAAACACCCATAGTGAATCACATGAAATAAAAACCATACAGACTGTCAGGTATAACTGAGAAAGAACATATTAAATGCCATAAACCATTTTCTTTGAGTTGGAAAAAAAATCAGTTCTCCCACAAAAAAAGTCAACTTCACATATTGTGGTTAATGGCTATGTCTTGTGTCTCACTTTTGATTCTCAGCTTGAAATCCTCAAAACAAAAAAATAACAAAAAGGGGTCCTGCCTCCACCTCAGTCTCACACACTGAGCACATTCTTTGCAGAGGTGAGGGCAGGACCAGAAATAAATACATTCATCACTGACAATAGACATTTGATAAAAAAAAAAGAACACTGTCAATAAGTGTTTGCACCAACTTTGTTTGAGGCCCGGCCAGCCAGAGGTTTGTGCTGCTTTTACTCACAGAACACAGGCAGCTAAGAAAAAAAACATCATAAAGCAGAAAAATGACAATAACATTCACAGTTAAGACTATCAGCTAAGCCTGTTTACATGCAGTGAACAAATCAAAGCTACATTCTCCAAATAGGTTTCGTGAACCGCCAGCATGAGAGATGTACCATGTTACTAAAACCACCCAAAACATTCTAGCATCACCCACCCACCCACTACATCATGGGACCCTCACAGCAGAGGTAGTCCTCGAGTGCATTTGGGCAAACGGAGTCACAAAATGTAGCTAAAGACCCTGTCTAACAATGCTTTTTGATTAATACGTCAAGGACGCACTGCCCACCCCCATCGCTGCGGTCCCATCAGAAGACAGGCCAGAGGGCAGGGGGACCGGGGCGCAGGGTCACCCCAAAGCCAGCTGGCAGAGAAGGGGGAGCCCCTAAACCACTTGCCCCTCCCCTTAATTGAATATGTAGCAGTTCACCCCATGTTTGACGCTATGCTTTTGTTATGGCAGCAACCTCTGTGGAAAAGCATCTTTAAGAATAAAAAAAAAAAACACAAAATCACCTCTCCGTCTGGCCGAGCCTCGATTGAGGTCTGTAAAACTGTAAAAGTTTATGTAAACAATGAGATAAATACATGTTTCTTTTTAGAGCCACACATGGTTCCATAATCATTCAAATGTGCTTTGGTTTAAAAAATAGTTTGTGGATTTGGGTATGAGCTTTTCTTTTCTTTTCTTCTTCTTCTTCTTAGTTCTTTATACAACTTTGAAACTATTTCTGAACATACTGTGTTACTAACTAAAATGTAGACTTGTTTCAAGCTGCCTCGCCTTTGTCCAGGCTCTTTGTGTTAGTTGAAAAAGTACCCCCCCGTTTGTCTTAAATACGAAACTAGTGTTTTGCTTTTCCCATGATTAAAATACAGAGAAATCGATACAATACTATGTCTTACAAATGTAGCTGAGAGTCTGCATTCGCAGATGCAGAACAATCCCTGAAGTATTTGAGTAGTAGTAGTACTAGTAGTAGTAGTAATAGTAGTAGTATTGTCACAGTTTGGAGTTCGTAGTTTTTTTTCTTCGTTATGTCAAGCAAGCAAGCATTCAAATGCAGCTGCAAAGTCTTTTGCAGAGATGGCTAGAGATCTTGATGTATAAAAACACCTTTTGCATGACAGACATTATGCTGTACTGCAGTAAGTGCTGACAAGTACAATAACGTTTGAAGGCAATGCATTGTGGACTCCCTCTTAAGCTAGAAGAGGTCACAAGCAACAGTGGATCAGGCGATAAATAACATGTTTGTGGTTGGGTCGGGGAGTGTGAAAAATTCATAGATGTACCATGCAATCACTGAACAGCAACTGCTTAAACAGCAAGACACCAACATCCAACATAACCAAGTAACAGCCCCGGGAGTCCAGGACGCAGGTACCTTTAAACGGTAGTGATGTTTGTGTAACTGTAGCTGCATCCCTATGATAACAAACATTTCACAGACCATAACATGAGGACGAAAGAGGAATACAAAAAATCAAGAAGACAGTTAAACCAACATAATAGAGGAATGCCTATACCAAAAACTTGTAGTGAAGGTTCATGCTCCACAGGGTAACTGTTAGAGTAGATACACTGGACAGATAACAGAGTGGCCATTCCCAACGCGTGGTTGCTTATGATGAGGTAAAGCTTTAGAGGTCTTAAATAATTTGAAATCATTCTGTGACATAATGAAATACAATCAGAAACAGAAGGATGCCGCAGGAGACCGATGAGTTGTTCAGCTGTCCAGTGCATCTCTGCTTCTCCCTTCTTATTACAAGTTTTCACAAGTCTGGCTCAAAAACTAACAAGCAACTTGAACTTCACATTAAAATTCTGATTATAATTCCTATCTTTTTTGTCTTTTTCTTTTTTTTTTTGGTCTGAACAGAACACATACAATGTCATCAAGTCCTGTTTTTAAAGTCAGGGAATATAAAGTGATAAGGACTCTGGATACAAACGAAAAGAAAACATGTTCAGGGAACACGTTTTTAAACTTCACCATTTCGTTAGGTGGTAAAGTTTAATTATACCGGCCCACCAATCAGCACAAGCTTTCCTTGCAAACCACAATAACCTTCCTCAGTCTCAGAGTCATTGGCCAAAATTCCATCAAAAGAGTGGATTTCTTTGTCTGGACTTAGAATATAATTCATAATTTGTTTTATACAGCAAAAAGGAAATCAAAAAGTGAAATAATTTAGTATGCTATAAATCTTAAGTACATCTTTTTAAAACTTTGGTTATGAACTTGTCTAGCAATGTTAGTTAGCTCTGTTCTCCTCAACATTCATAAGATCTTTGGAACACTATACATCTACACTAACTAACCACTAATTGCTCCAGGCAGGAAGCTACAGTACACTTTGAGGTGGAGCCACACTGACCAGGGCACCCGAAAAGCTATATTTGACAAGTAAATACAACAGCTAAAAACAATATTAATGTGTAAAACCTATGAGCATCAAAAACCTGTGTTGAGAGATGGGCAGGTTAAAGCATTAGGTGAAAAGTTACCATAATCTACACACTTTTTACAATTAATTACATAGGAACTTTCAACTAATCAACATAGAGTTCGTAAGAATAATCAGAGGTAGCGAGGTCACAAGCCTATATAAATAGACTTTTCTTTTTTCTGAGGGGAGGAAAGCTATACAGACAAAAAAATAAACGTACCCACTGAACATAACGTTCAGTCTAAAACCCCTTCTCCTTAGCCAGCCCCCCCCCCCCCAGCCCAAATCCCTCCCCTCAACAAGAAAAATCCCAAGACTTTCCAGTTTAAACATTCACTGAAACATTACAAGCTCTTTAAGTAAATCAAGTACCTCAAGGGGTTTCGAACCAGGATTCTCTCCTGGGAGCACTAGCAGGCAAAACCAAAGACATTGAAAATCCTCTCTGTATTACTGTGAACAGCTGTATACAGGACTTTGAGTTTTCATGGTCTGTGAAAATAAAAACATAATCCAATGTCATTCCACCTTTTTTTAGGTCTTTCAGTTAAAGCATGGAGATGGTCCCAAACCCAGTTACCCCTCCTCTTACATACAGATCCCCATCACCAAAATAACAAAGGATATAAAGCTGTCAGGGTAAAAATAATCTTTTGCTGAATTATTGCCAGTATTGTTTGCGCAGGTTTTTGGTCAAAATAGCACTGGAGTTCAGAGGGGACTTTTGAGTTCATCAGTATGAGGACCAATCTGAAAAACTCAATGCTCAGGTAGAAGAGAGAAAGGCTGCTGAGGGGTACGAGGCGAGGGGGCTTGACTTTATATCAGTACCCACATTCACATTTGACAGACTTGTAATGCAGACCAGAAGTCTTTGGAGAGAGACAGGAGTAATTGTCCCTCTAGAACTCCTGAGCAGGTGAGTAGACGTTGCTTGGTATTAATGATGACATGATCCTTGCATCAACAGTTCCCACCGTCACCAAGAGCCCACTGTGGCTAACCGCTACATCTTTCACTTGGCCATGGCATCGTAAACTGGAATTAATATGAAGAACTGTGAGTGTTTGCAAGTGAATGTGGACATGTGCGTTTCTTTGCTGTTGAGATGGAAAAAAAGGTAGAGAACTTTTTTCTATTCCCAGAGTTCTTTGGCTTGATGCGTTTCTAAGAGGGTGAGGTGTGCATTCTCAGGTGACTGATGAGGTTGCGCTGCTGGGTGAACTTCCCCCCGCATAGCTGGCATTCATACGGCTTCTCCCCAGAGTGTACACGCATGTGCTCTGTCAGACGGTACTGGCGTGTGAAGCGCATGCCACACTCTTCACACGCAAACGGCTTGAGGCCAAGGTGGCTGCGCATGTGGCGTGTCATGGTGCCCCTCTGGGTGAACATTTTGCCACAGATGTTGCAGGGGAAAGGCCTGGTCAGCCAATGGCTCTTTTCATGTTGTCTCAGAGTTGCGGGGTCTTTGTAGCTCTTACTGCAGACTGTACACTTGAACGGACGCGCTTCAGAGCCAAAGCTAGAGGGACCCACGGGGGCAGAGAGGTCCTCTGCCTCCTCCTCGTCTTCCTCTTTCACAAAGGTCCCTCCCTCTTCTTTGATGTAGAGCTCATCCTCATTGTGAGTCTCCACGTGAGCATTGAGCTGCTCAGAGCTGGGGAAGCCCTTACCACAGGGAATGCACACATAGAGGTTGTCCCCAAACGCTGGCTCAAAACCTTCTTGTCGGTAAACGTAGTTGGCGCTGTGGTTTCCCCCTCCTGTTCCTCCTCCACCTCCTGCACTCTCTCCGTCACTTTGCCCGCTTTCATCAGTGTGGTCTTGGCCATTTTCCCCTCCTTCGTCCTCATCTTTACATTGGAAGGACTGGTCAGAGGAGCGTCCATCTTTAGGACCCACAATCACCCCGTTAACAAGGGGCCTTTCATGATCCTCAGACTTCAACCCTGATGCCTCTCTCTTAGGCCATTCGTTCTTGCGGGCACCTTGCCGAGATTTCTTCTGGGGTGGAGGGCCATCTGGCTGGTTTTGGTTGTCCTCTGAGGCTTTGGAGGAGGAGTTGAGCTCCTCTGAGCCGGTGTCGACACCTGGTAGGGTGGTAGAGGAGTCATCCAGTGAGGCACTGTTGGTTGTGGATACTGAGGCAGATTGAGGGGACTCTTGGGATATGCTGTGTGGGCTGAGGGCATCAGTGGCTGTGCCAGCAGAGGGAGGGCTCTTCTTGGAAAGATCTAGTCCAAGGTCTGGTTCCCCAGCACTTCCTCCACTGCTGAGATTTCCATTACTGCTGCCATTCCCCCCATTGCCATTCCTCCCAGAGCTGCCAACAAACATTTCGTCATCTGAGAGCTTGTCCCGAAGGCCTTCATCTGGCTGTGGCTGGTCTACGTCGGATGGGGTCGGAGGATAGTGGTTTTTGGGGCCAGCTGGGGTGGAAGTGGAAAGGCGCTGGTTGTTGAGGCGTGAGCGGCTTTGGGGACCTGGAGTGGAGGGTTTACTTGGCAGGGATTTCCCACCACTGCGCTTAAGCTTCTTTCTGCACAGAGCAGCGAGGTCATGGAGCTGGAGGTAGCTGGCTGCGGTTAAGAGGGCAGTGTAGTTCTGTTCATTGCTCTGCTCTGAGGAGGACATGAGCTTCCCAGTGTAGATGAAGTCCAGAACTTGTCTGAATACAGAGGGGTTAACCATCTCTGTGTCGAGGTTAATGAGGTTATCGTGAAGGACCAACGACTTGAAGTAGATGCTGCTGGCCGCCAGGATGTTCTTGTGGGCGCGGAAGAGTGCATTCTCCACCACGATGATAACATCACACAGGAAGCCCTTGGCTCTCTGCTGGTTGAGTTGCAGCAGCAGTTGTTTGGCATGATTTGGCAGTTCCATTTCCACCTTCCTTCTTTCCTTCGCTCTCTCTCTCTCTCGCTCTCTCTCTCTCTCTTCCTACACGAGCACCACCTGAAGCTGAAAGAAAAAGGCGGTTAGTTTTACATTATATACATTAAGAATTAGACCATGATAAATGATTCTTCAATACAGTTTTAAGAGTGACATGCTCAAGTTCAGAAAAAGCTTTTTTTACCAAGCAATGAGTTGTACGAGATAGCAAACAGGGCTTGCATTGTAGAAAATGTTATGCGTTTGTGCAAGCTTGGTTACATTTTTTGTTTATTGCAGCCTTCAGTAAGATTAAAAATAAGTGCAGTAAGAAAAAACCATGACAGTGACAGTGGTTGGACGTCTGATATTTATAACTATTAATCTTCATGTGTTTTGACTCCAACTGTGAGTATAGCAATCCAAGCTATTAGCTCTCACAGAATTAGTCATCTGTTAGCATGGCGTGCCACAAAATGAAACAACTGCTTAGAAACTGGAACCCTTCCCTTCCTCCCAACTTCCCTTTTAAACAAATTGAAACTCTACATGGATCAAGTTCTGATACACCTTGCCACTGTTCTGGCACAAAGGCCAAAGGGGCGTAGAAGAAGAAAGGGTAGAGTGACTACTTTCCTATGGTGCCTCCCCTCAGCTTCTCATCCCTATCACCGCAGAGTAACTCTAGTTTCGGTGGGGTGCCCTCTTTGGAAACCCGGCTCACTCTAGCCTCCATTAGGTCATGGTAATGTCAGCCCTGCCCCATTGTCTAGAGGTGGGGGTCGGTGCCACAGCAGGGCCGGGGGGAGGGATTAGGTGACACCTGAGCAGGTAAAACTACACAGGAGCTAGGGCAGAGACTGGGGGGGGGGGTGTGTGGCTCAAAGAAGAGGACAGCAACACCTGATCCTCCCGAGAGGCCCTCATATGGAAATAGGGCAGATGAATCTCATTTACTGTTAAAACCATGTTAATGACCTATTCTGTACCAAACGGCTCTACTTCTAGACACTGAAGAACACATTTGGTTGAAGAAATGTACTGCAATAACAGAGCTATAGCCAGAGCTCAGGAGTGATGTAACTGTAGCAGAGTGTGTCCTTTACTTGTGTTCATGATGTTCCTAAAGCCCTGGGCATGCTGGGAGTATGGACACACATCTGTAATGCCCCCGATCGGAGCAGGTTATATCGTATTATAGGAGATTACACTGTAATGCAGGGAAATGCTTAACTCAAGCCATAAATACATTTGAAAATGTGCCATTTAAACCAAGTGCCAACCTAGATATTTTTCTGAAAATCATGTTTCCTAATGTGCAGCAGAAGAGAAGGGAGTGGTTTCTAAAGTCAGCTAGAGAGACTGGAGCTTAAATGCAAATACACACCACTAAACTCATCTTTTCTCAAAACTCCTGCTGGAATAACTCATCTGAATGTATCAGGCTAAAGTCCGTACACTAAACCGAGGGCAGGTGGTACAGCCTTTTTTCCAGTTTCAAATAGATCTGGTGTATACCATCAAGAACAACTGCACAAAGGTAGAAGGTATGCCATCAGCACAACCTTAGTACTGTGCTCTTTACCATTCAATTGAGTGTAAATACATTAACCCGGCATGTTCTTAGCTATTCTTCCTCAAAGAATGTGACATTTCCAGCACAATATTGATGCATCATTACATTCTGAAACAAAATATTGAGTTAAGGCCCTACAGAAAAGCTCTGCACCAATCATTGTCCACAACCTGATGAGGGAATAATTGCAAACCGCTTTCAAAGAAGGTTGTAAGACAGGATGAGAAAAATCTATAAAGGGAACACTGAAAATCATATAAGAACAACAAGGTGAAGATTGTTAAATGGAGATGGCTGGCTGGTGTATCAGAGCGACTCTGTTGGAACAGTCATGCTAGCTGATACAATCAGCTGGAGTGATCATTCTTCTCAGGTCCAGGCCTGGGCTTGTCTCCTCCGCTTTGACACTTCTACTCATGGTCTTCTTCTTCTTCTTCCCCTCCCCCGTCTTTCCCCTGCTCCGCTCCTCTCCTCTCCTCTCTCTCTCTCTCTATTACCTCCCACCCTCACCAGCCTCTCACCGGGCATGCAGACACATCCCAGGAACAGTTCGCTGTCCCCAACATGAATTATAATGAGCCATTCTGGAACACATCACCAAGATATGCATTAAATTGCAGAATGTGCTGGAGGGGTGTGTGGCGCTCAGCCCTGCAGGCGGAAATGGAGAAGAGGGCTGCTAGAAAGAAGGGCCTCTGCTATGATGCCAGCCAGGAAGCCATATATCAGTCAAGTCTCTCTCCCTACATACACACACCTCTGCAGGCTTTATGGGGGGGTTTCAGGAGGCTTTTCCAGCAGGCCGACATAAAAAGGGGGCTGGGCTCAGAGAAGAGAAGCAAGCTCAGGAGAAAAAGCCCTCCCCCACCCCTTCCTCTTCTCATCCCTCGTTCTCTCTCTCTCTCCTCCTCCCTCCCCCCCCCCCCCATCACCCACAGCTACCCTCTCCCCCTGGCCCCTCCAGTGCTGTGCTGTGCCGGCTGGATTCCAGGGAGCTGCTAATGGATTACGGCTGATCTATATGCAGCTAGGGTGGGACACGTGTAGGCCCAGCTCCCCTTCCAATGGTGCTGCCCAGGAAGGCAGGCTTAATACCACAGGAGACGGATAGGCCTGCACTATGATGGCAGCTCCATCTGCGAGTGCATGGCCCTTCTTGCAGTCTGTAGAAACATGTTCAAGACCAGGTGTAGGCTGGTACAGCATTGCAGCCTCACAGTTATCATATAAGGTCAGTAGCTGGCTTGTGTCCCTGTATTTCGAAGCCCCTTCCTAAAGGCTGGCAAGGAGGTTTAGAGATAGCAAGTTGGCTGCTAAAAGGAGTGCTGTTAAAAAACAATACCTGCCATCACCAAATATGGCCCTACATACCAATCAAAGACAGCTCAGGGGCCTCATTTATAAAGGGATATACGCTCAAAAAATGGCGTACGCCAGTTTCTACGCAATGTTTGCGATTTATAAAATACTAACTTGACGGGAAAATGTGCGGTCCTCGACGCAAACTCTAACCCATGCGTACGCACTAAGCACAACAACGGGAGAGACGAGAAACTGCGACACCGTTGGCAGAAGGAAGAATGGAGAGAAATATGTGGAAATAAATAAAATGTTACCTCATTTATCATATGAAGAATTCATTTTTAAACATTGATTAAAGCCAATCTTAAAATGATGAAACAAACGCCTGTTTGAGACTCCTCATTGCACACAAAAACATAACTTGGAGAAATAAATAAATACGGATATGTTAATTAAAACCACCTCGAATATGTTGTGTTAATGTTATGAAATGTTTTCTCATAAATGATGCGGTAAGCAGGAGGACAGAATAACGTCTAAACTGACGCCGTTTTGCATTTCTATAGGTTGTAGATACGAGCATGGTTTTATATACTATCACGTTTAATCGTGTTTTATGCCGTTTGCCAAGACTTGATAAGTCGCTCGTAAAACACAGGAGTTATGGAAACTAAGAACACCTATGTGGTAAATTGTACAGCTAATATAACACAACACATTAGTTGTATTTCCTTTAACTGGTGGATTATGGATATATAGTTGCTGATCGACAGCTGGAACACAAACCACCAAATACAACACAATAATTCAGATCCAGTCGTCATGACTCCACTCCGGAGGGATTCCCCGATCATTTCTTACAGTTTCTCATCAAGGGGGTGTCTCCTGTCCCCGGTACAAACACACTGCCTGAGGAAGGTTATGTGTATTTTTTTTGTCATTAACTTTTTTCGGACCACTTATTTATTTATTTTGGTGACGATCCGACCTCCATGCTGCTACTCTGGTTCAAACTGCATCCACCAAACAATATGATTTATCTCGACCTCCCCACAATAACCTAAATCTGACACGGTGTGAGATGTCTTTTTTAGCTGTTCGGTCGTAATTTCCTGCGATCTTCTTCATGCAGTCAGTCACAAATGAATGAATGAATGGGCGTTTCTTTGACTATTTATAGGCAAATATGGGCGTTACGTGAAGCCTGCAAAAGCTGCGCCGCATTTCGAGTCGATTGTGATTTATAAAAAGGGAAACAGGCGTATGAAGTGCCGGTACGCACTTCCCTCGCCGGTACGCAATGTTTTGTGAATCGGAAAATGTCGGAAAATGTCTTTACCTATTTTTTTGCTTTGTACTACGTAAGCAACCTTCTCATGTCAATCCTACGCAAGGCGTTATAAATGAGGCCCCTGGGCTTGTACTACAGACCAGGGTATAGACATTGCCCTTCGTGGACAGGATCAGTTTACCTTCTCTGCAGCATTAAAGGTCCCATGTAATGGCAATTTCTACTGATCCAGTAATGATTCCATTGTTGAGGTCAACTAAAATAGATTTATATTGTGCAATTTTCCAAAATCGCATTGGTTTCTCATACAGCATTTTTTCTCATTTAATCGTTTATTTGGCAGGGACAATGCACAGTAATGAACACTCAAAACATTAAAATGTATCAAGCGTAACAGTGCCAGATTTAGCTTTGAGCTCGTATGTGTATTCACTCTCTGTCTCCTGCCCCCCCCTCCCTATGAGCCCAGTGGCCGTCTGCGAGACAGCGAGACGCAGCCAAACCCAGCCCGAACACACACACACACACACACACACACACACACACCCGCAGCCTGGCTAGGAGTTTGTGTGTGACTCACAGCCTTGCCGCGTCCCGCCGTCTCAGGGAGGAGAAATCGGCGGAGCTGCAGCTGAGAAAAGATTGAGTGTGTGTGTGTGAGGAAGTCCGCGGATTGGTCAATTTGGACCAATCCACGGACTTAACGTAACGGCTCCGCGGATGTAACGTAACGGCTCCACGGATTGGTCCATTTGGACTAATGGGTCCATTTGGGTATGGGCACATCACTGTACCCAGGAAGAAAAAGAGAAATCTCCAACGAGGCGTTTTTGGGGCAGCATCGACAGGTCTTTTCTGTGTTAGAGTTTTACTCGCTACAGGGTGTACTTTGAGGGTTTGTGACTCAGCAGACCGTTTACATGCATAAAAACCTTCATAACACACAAGGGGACAGGTAATAACCGGAAAGCATGACATGGGACCTTTGAGCTGTTCAAAAACTGACTGTGGCTTAATGATAGAGGGGGGACACCTAATTTCTAAAACACAGCACCCTACTGATTAGCCTCCACATTGACTTGTGTCAGTAGTCTGCTGATGAGGAGATGAACAGACAGAGTTGTATACACAGACTTGACAGGTGTGATCAGGATAACATATCCGTGTAGATCCAGGAGGGACAGAAAAATAGTCAGCATCAAATGCCAACTCATACTACAACTCATTTTAAGTTCCATGTGCTTTACTCCATTTAATTTTCCACTATGGACAGTATACAGGGATATTTAAAAAATGCAATCGCTATTGACAGTACCCGGGCTTTGTACAGGAGGTCCCTTTAAGTGCTGATTACAATTCTCCCCAACCTCTGAGGCCTAGGCTCCACGGGAACGAAAACGGGTTGAATCCGCATATTTCTCTTGCGTATAGCCCTTTAAGCTAGACGACGCCGTAACGGAACGGTAGAAACGGACCCTGCAAACGACAACGGGTCCAAAGGTGGATAGATCTGGGAACGGAGCGCTCTGGGGGGTCCAACGGGGCCGTGTGGTAGCCTATACAGTCATCCGTTTCTGATAATGACGACGCAATAGCCCCGCCTCTCCCCACCTCTGCTGCTCACCCCCGCAAAAGTACACTGCACACTGAATTCAGATTATTTATCTTTTTCTCGATATGGACATAAACGCGAGTGAAGTCTAATCTGACAGGACGGAGACACGCAGCTCCTCCCGCTGTGATGCAGCGGGAGGAAAACACACACTTCAAGTCAGATCATCACCCTTAGCTATTTTAATTACCTCTCAAACTACCTAAACTAGTTATAAATATGTTTATTTTTACTGTCGAGTCATCATTACTGGATCAGCTGCTGCATGAGACAGACACTGACGCTGTCAGAAGAGAGGAAAAAGAGACAGGCTCTGTGTATTTTATTATCATATATCATTATATCGTCGTTATTCATTTGTTTTAAAGCTTAATAAATAACAAAGAAGACCTTTGACAGGCACTTTTATAATTTTGTCCGGAAGATTTAAACTTTAACACACGTTGACCGGCGAAAAACTCTGCCCGGATCCCTCGGCCCCCACCGCGGAGAATAAACAGAAGTGCAGCCATGACAACCATGCTTCTTCGCTGCTTTTGTGGAGGAAGTTACAGCTCCACGTACAGGCTCGGCATATGTACTGCAGCTTTTCCAGCGGTTGGATGTAAACGGAGCTGTCTCGTGTAGCTTGACACAATCTTTTTGGCATTTGCGTTACTCCTATGCGTTTTGCCGTATCCGTTCCCGTGGAGCCGGGGCCTCAGTGGTCTGCAGTGTTGCAGCTTCAGCTCAGCTAGTTTAGAACCCTTTACGAAATGCTACTAAAAAAAAAGCTGCATGTATAAGGTACAATCTACAACTTGTTCTTATTTTAAACCAAAGAAGTGCAAATTGAGTTGAGTAGAGGTGTGTTGCACTATGCAGTGGAAACATGGCTGCAGTGCCCCACGCCGTGAGTTTAGGTGAGTCTGCTTTAAATTAAACTGGTTACACCAGTGATCTGGATGATCTGGTTTTACTTAATTTGCTGGTGACTGTTATTGCATCTTTTTTCCAAGGAGTTTATAGATTAAACAGCAAGCTAGTAAACCTTTCAGAGTTGGTGTTCATGCAGTGGGCTGTGGCACTAATCTCCTGAACAGAGGGTAGAGAGCCAGGAGAGAGGGCAGAGGTGAGGCAAAGTCCTGTGGCGCAATAACAAACACACCCTACTACTAGGAAAGGTAATTTGCTAAATAACCAATAGAAAACAAGATCTAGGCTTTTAAAAACATATTTAACCCAGGCTTTACTGCAGGGTTATGGTTCACAGCCATTCCTCTCAACAATACATAATAATGACTTTGTATAACTGTGTACAGGGTCACATAGATCAGAGGGTGGGCCGAGGAGACCAATGTGCAGGTAAAGAGTGTTTGAAACAGACAGAAAGGCAGCCAATCCTGTACATGAGCGCAAGGTCTCCCTGAGTGTGCACACACACAGAGCCTGTTAACACATGCACACGGCACACACACACACACACCCAGAGTATGCTGGTGGGCAGGGGGAATGGGGGAGGGGTTAGGGGGATGGTACAAAGCCAGTTTGAAATACAAACACCGAGCAACCACCTCTGAGCCATTCCAACATGGCTGACGCTGCTACATGGGTAAGGCTGATCCACGCAAGACTCGTGGGTACTGGGTTTCAGGTCTGCTGGAGAGAAGGGATGGCTCACCACATAATGATAATATTAAACTTACAGCTGTGCTTTTAGCTACCTGCTCTACATGTTCCTTTACACCTGTGTAATATATGCTGCACCGGAAGAAATGCAATAAACCCATCTCTAACGATTGAGTAATATTTCAGTTTGCAGAAACATTTCAGGTCGACATTTAATATGTTTAAATGCACACAGAAAATATGAGCACAAATCAGGAAATTAATATGTTTCTTTATAGTAACCTGGAAACCGTAAAACCTGCAGTTAAATGCATGTTATCAGTTAGTAATATCTCCCTTTATGATTTTTATTTAACATCATGGTGTATAAGTATATTATTAGTGAAAGGGAATTGTTTTCCTTTTTTCAAAGCTTTTGGTTGGGGCAGGCTGTGCAATGCATCCTGTGTGGATGCTCAACCAACATTATGATGTGGTATTGTGGCTTACTTATTTAAGTTTCTATTGGCTACATGCAGCACTTCTAAGAGTAATGATGTTTCTTTTATCCTGCCACACCGCTGTCACAGCAATACCTCCACTCTCTGATGTCTTTGTCATGCACACATAGGTAAAGAAAAACACGTTAGAAACCCTTTGTAATTTATACGTGTCGAATACATAAAGTGAATTCCAAAAATAAACCATTTCCAATTTTGGGGCAAAGTCAAACTAAACAGGCCGTATAGTCTTGTTTATCTATTTATCTGCAGCAATGTGGTGCGATGAAAAGCAGAATATTCAGGGTGATGCTCGGACCAGAGAAAACAGAGGGTGAAATAAGAAGTGAAATCACCAGCTGTGGCCTTTCCTTGGAATACAACCTGCTTTTTATTGTGTCTCCATGGCATGTGGTTGAATAGAACTGTTGCAGAGCATCTGCTGGGATTTTGAACACTGATCAATTTCTGGTTATAATCTCTTCAAAAAAGCTGCAGGGGAGACGTCCTGCTATACAAATGCTGAGAAACATGAAGATAAGAAGTTAATGCTAATTTCTACTGTCTTAGAGAAGTGGCTTTCTATACATTTTTTGGATACAAATGCTAGTGAACAGGTGAATGAGCCTAGTACTGCATAGCTTAAGGGGGGGGGGGCGGCACATGAATTACAGTATCTATTCCGCAGTCTGGGTAGAAACCTTCCAATTAAGACTCATTTTCTGTCAGGCAGTTCAGCCATGTTACAGACAAATAAGTCCTGCCCAGGGTGCATTGGAATGAAAGGAGCCCCGTCCATTTCTTCACAGGAGGGGGCCAAAGGTTGCTGTGAACCTCATATGTACTAGGGCTGTGCTGCAGAAGAAGAGTATATTCTCTCTCTATGCCACACACATGCATACACAAACATATGAACCATCTTACATGAGCACAAGTCAACCTGTAATCAAACTCATGACTGAATTCATGCACTTTTGTCAAATGAAAATGCCTAGTAGTAAATGATAACTTTTCCTGCAGCAGGGCATTAACACCATCGAAGAAGAAAGACTTGTCTTAAGATTTCCCTCAAAGGATAAAGCAGTCGCCTAAGTCTCAAAATGTTTTTCCTACACCACAACATGTAATTTATTTATGTATTCTGTGGTGTGCATTTCATCCATAGCTAGACAAATAAGCTACAGCCAAATCTAGAGGGCATAACAGGTACACAAGTATACTTTATGAAGTGGGCAAAAATAGCATGTACAACCTCATACATTTATTGTTGTCAGGTTTGGATGCAGTTGCCTAACGTGTGCACAATCTCCATATGGAAAACCCTCATTTAAAATTAACCAAACGTTATTCATCAGCATGTGACAATTTAATGTCATAATTAAATGAATAAAATAAAAGTAGGACCAGGGCAGAATGCTAGATTTAAGGCTGGCTCCAGGTATGGGAGTATTTGCAGGCAGGGGTCAGGGGTCATGTGAATAAAGCTGAAAATACAAAGCTAAAAGACAAAAGTTCTGTACACTAAAGCACAATGTTTTACTAAAATGTATATTCTCTGGAACGGTTTTGTTTGATTTATGGTGGCTTAGGAGATTTCCCTTTATGGTTCTCAGTACTTCTGCAAAAATGTGTGTGATGAGTGTTTCAATATTTTATTGGAAATATGGGTTATTATGGAGGACATTGATATATGTAATACATTTGAATGATATCTTAAGCAAAACTGTGCCGTGTATATAGATATTCATTTCTTAGAACTGTCAATAACCAGAAAGCAACAACATGACAGGAGCAGGTTAGAGTCACTAAATAATAACAAGACGACATAATGTATATTATTTATCAACAAAAGGATAATTTTGTTCGACTGACATGAACAGATTCAGATAATAACCGATAGAATTGTCTGACTAAGTGGGCGTTTTTCAAAAACAGTAAAGGGGTAATGCCCTCTCTCTCTATGGGTTTATGTATCTATGTTCAGTGTCCTCAATGCTGCATCAAAGTGCCCTCTAGAGTAATTAAATAAAGACCGAAATAAACACTGAGACTTTCAATGAGCCTACCAGCAAATACTGCCGATCGATGGGCACCCACATATTTTGTATCCAACTGCGTACCCTCGCCACAAGTGAAGTAATCATCAGCTCCACTAACAAGTGAACATACTGTATGATTGGTATGATGAAGTGGCCTCTGTCTTGAGATAATCAACTTTATTGATGAGATAACCTCCCCTGTAAAAAGCAGCAGACCCACATGACCTGGAGCCTAATGCTTTGACTAAGGACAGAGGGCATGTTGGGTAAGGAGAGATCCTGTATGGTCCAAAGTTTTACAGAGCTGCCACCCCCTCCTCCTCCTCCAGCCTTTAAACACTGCATAACCTTCTGGCTATCAGCACTACATTCCACAGACTGTTTCTTCTTCTTTAAGAACAACAACAACCCTGCCCTGAGGTGCTTCAGTCACTGCACCAACCAAACTGCCCTCAAACAGGCAGCACAGCGCAGAACAGAACAGGCGGATCAGTTTGGATACAACAGCCTAGCACAATCTATAAGTCCTCTGCAATCATGTCAGCAGAACATATAGCCTAAGTAGCCTTACTGCGCTGTGCTGCCCACACACGCCACTGTAAGCCACATTCACAATGTACACAGGATACCGTGTGTTGTCAGTGAAGAGACATGTAGGGTGAGGCAAGACCAATGGGCTGATCATGAGGATCATGAGGCACACATACACACATACACAGGCCTCAAATTACCCCCCAGGCCCCCCTTTGTAGTCCATAGTAATCAATGAAACTAGTCACACTGATCAGTTGACTTGGTCATTTTAATGCCACTAAATAAACGTGTTTGACAGTTATTACTAGACCATGCATGTAGCAACATTTAATGTATATTGGACAACAGATACAAAATGCTTCCAGCAGGCTTGGTGAAAAGCAAGCAACAGAGTAATTCTCAAACTTTTTTGTCACAATATCCTTCTCATTTCTGTGTTTTAGTTAAGCTATCAGCTTGCTACTTATCTGCCACAGATCATAAATAAAACATGTTTTAGTGTAACATAATTGTCCACTCTTTAAAAATGCAACACAGTATAATCACTCACACACATTGTTCCTTTCTGAAATGAAGAACGGGTGTTTCTGTTCATAAGAGAGACTGTGTTTAAAGTAGTATCAAATTAATTCAGCACTGAGCACTGTCAGTCTTCAAAGCTGATAGCTGTTACAGATGCAAGATTGTCATTATCAAACAAACAATACACAGCACAGCCAAGAGCCCTATTCAAACTTCACAAGCCTCAACAAATTGGACTATGTGCATTAGGTGTAATATGTATTTTGATGCTGCTCAGAATCTTTTTAACTGTATTGTACACTTGAGCTAACTGCTAAACAACTTTTAAGACTAACAAGCAGAGCAACTGCTCACTTCAACTGTACTTGTGGGAGGGTGTAACCAGCCAAAATACAGTCCTATGATCTTCATATTATAAGTTACAGCACCTTGTAACCCTGAGGATAACAGGTTGTGAAAATACAAAGATTTATCTTAATATTGCTCTTAAATTGTGACAAAACTTTCCCAAGTCAAGATTCTAAAAATGCCTCGGCTTTTATAGAAACCAGTGAAATGTTCGGTTTTGAAAAATGCTTCTATGCTTACTTCAAAACATAAGTATATGACAGAAACTTCCCTGGATGTATCTAATCCAAAGAATAATTACAGTTCACTTTGTTTGATTAAGCTACAAACAATACTAAATGCACCTTTATGTCATGCATGACAAAAACTGAAAAATAACAAAACGTATTTAAGTGGGGTCTCTTGCTTCAGCTAGGGCAAGACGTATTACTCAAGGAACATAAGTGACACATGTACAGTAATACAAGAATACATTTGAGACAGTCATCAGTCTTATCAGAAGTACATAGTGTAATTGTTCTTAGTTGAAACTATGCAAAGCTAAAGAGACCTGAGGTGGAAGTGTTCAAGCAGAATTTCAATTTGGCAATAGAAAAACGGCAGCCAGTCAAAGGAACCCACATTACTGACATTCCTGTACCTCATTATCTTCATGCCCCTTGGTACTTTAACAACACTAATCACCTGAGAAGCCAAGCTGCCTTTGCACCTGAGCAAATACATAGTTTAATAAACTATTGAACGATTTGTTGTTGTCTTGAGTTCAATATTAATTATCAAGTATTCAACATACAGGAGTTTTCTGTTTTATCAGAATACTAATGAACACGGGAATCAATATCATGCAGCACTGTTTCTATAAGGCAGTTTTGGGTCACAATGTAATGTTACACCCACACTGTAGCAGATCACAAAGATGGTCGATGTATAGCAGTAGCCCACCTATAGGCTATAAGACATATACAATTCAATGCATCGATACCATTTAACCGAAAACGTTTCAAATCAGAAAACTACCGAGTCTAATTGTACTTTAGACAATCATGTTATATTATTTGTTAATTGACTACCTAAAACTAAGCCTACCTACATAACAATGCAAGCTACACTATAGGTATCGGCTGTAACATATGATTGTAATGAATATTGCGCAAAATGTAGTGCGTAAAATCCTCAAAGTTATCCATGTTACTTTACACAATAAGTGCAAGTTACTGCAATTAAAAAAAACTCGATGTTATGATTACACGAGACATATCGTTTGAAATGAGAGCTGCAGCTCATTTGTCTTCATTTCGGTAAACAATTCATTTAACATTTTGATTAGAAAACCAGAGAAAACGAGATAAAGTGGGGTTTGTGAGGCGCTGCAGCGAGCCGTTTGTGGACCCTTTCTGTCGCTAATGTGCTTTGCCATCCTGGTGAATATTTGGTCCTCACTTGTCCCGTGGGGCATCTCTTTTATGCCCACGACGTCAAAATAAACGCCACAACATTTGCAAAGCATGTTAGCGGTTTCCAGATGAATCTGCGATAAACTAAAACAAATAATGTTGGATTTGTCGGCGTGCCAAGGAGGCTGGTAGAGCCAGAAGAGGCACCACCAGAGACCCTTTTTGTTGGCACGCCGTGGAAAAAACACCACCGTAACGCCGAAAACCCGTGCGATCCTTGCAGCAGCTGGGAGAAGGCGATCCGATCAAAACAAACACGAAATCAACCCCGTTGCGCATTTACTCCCCACCTTAAAGATAAATAATGTCTTTTAAATACCTTATTACATCGGTAGGATCGTTCTCAAGCGTTCTTTACCATCCTCTTGCTCATCTCACAGCCTTCGGGACGCCATGTTGCAAGCTTATGACGTTAGGCTTCCTCACCCCTGACCCACATTTGAATAGAAACCAGCCCAGAGTGCAGCAGAGGAAACATCCCACTGTGGGAGGGTTTGGCCACTTTCTCAGCCCAGGACCCCTGGCAACTTTACCTGCAAGATGGCAGGGAGAGAAAGACTGAGGGAGGGATATATTATATTTAGGCCTTCTTCTCCCAGCAGCACGACTCAGCCATACTGCTGACTGCAGCTCTACGCTGCAAAAAATGTCTGACAATTTATATTGGGCAATGTATAGGCCTGCTTCTCTGATTAAAAAAATTATAATTAAACAACCCAATAGTTTTATGGGAGGGTCTTAGCGAAACCTGCAGGTTTCGAGTGCAGTTTCAACAAAATAGTAAAGGTGTCAGTAGGCCATGACTTGAAATACAGCGCCAACGATGATCAGATCATTATATGGTAAACAATATGTTTTCTTGTCTGATTGTAACCGGTTAAAATATACCAAGCTGAAGCTGGTTCCATGGATACGGATTATGTGTACTAATGTATTTTTTGCAGTGTGCATTATGTTTCTATACAAGCTCACGAGTCTTCAATATTAAACTATGCAGTTTCAATATGCACTTTATTCATTCCTATATTGCAATCATAGAAAACTGAAAGAACCCTGTTCACTTTGAAATTAGAATTATCAGCTGCATTTAAGATAAAAAATGCAACTGGAGACTTTAGATTTGAGTTCAAAGCCTCAACAGTTCTCGAGATGATTAATGGTCAGATGATTTATGGGTATCAGCAGAAAATAGAGAGAGATGGTTTTGGTTCAAACATTGGGCACCAGATGTGCGGAAGTGTGACGATCTCTTGGCTCCTCCTCTTAGCCCAGAGGACCCCAACCTGCCCTCAGCCAATAGAAACCCGGATACATGATACATACAGTTACTGGACATTTATCAATGAGATGACTTTGATGATGCCACCTGGCTGCCAACAATAATTAATATTCTTGCCCATCGCGTGCACGCTACTGAAGAGGCATAGATTGATCCATATAGTGTGTCACTTTAATCTGCCATGCTTAAAGTTTATGGTTCACATTCCATGGATATCGGAGTTATGGCGCTGTGCCAAAGTGCTCTTCTGACCCGCTGTGGTGGCCACGGAAAGTGCATCTTCTGCGGGTAGCACTTCACTGAGGTGTGTGATCAAGGTGCTCAGATGGCCTGCATGTGGTTTTGCATAAGCCTGGCCTATAATTGAGTCTCATTCACAAATAATTGCACTGGATATAAGGCAAACATGTGAAACAAATTCAATAAGATATACCATAAATCAAATATCTAGCCTACAATGACAACTTCTATATGAATTCAGTGAACACATGCGACCAATATCTTCACTGTTATTTCACCGTGTGCTACCTTTCAATGACAAACAATTAGCATTCACTGCAGCAAAAAATTGCGTATTAATTCAAGGTTACAGCTTGAATTATTCTTATCAGAAGAATCATTTATAAAGGCGTGACACACTTAGTTATCTGCATTTTTCAGATTTTATTGTTTCAAAGAAGGAAATTATAAAAAAAATAGGACAGGAAAGCCATAAAGCCTACAAAGTAAAAACAACGATTAACAACGATATCAAAATACGTTCAATTCGATTTGAGGACAACAAAGGAAATTATAAACTTTACACATTGTGACTTCATGATGAAACAATTTCAACATCTTCCAAGAAACACAAAGCCTGAAAATGTCCTTTAACTATACGTTTGACAGCTTGCATTAATAATAAAAACCCATGAGTAGGCTATAGTCTTTAATACGTTTGGTTGGCATGGATTTAAAACCACGTTAAATTTGACATCAATCATATTCCTTAAACAAACCGAAGGGACTGTTTGTATAATAAAGCCAAGTGGGGACAACAAGACAAATACATTCAAGCAAGATTCAACAAAAATGAACATGGGAAAACATATGCAACAAGTCATAGTTGTGGCCATCCATAATGAGCTAGAATATGCATTTCAACAAGGCGTAACAAATTTGATAAATATTGACTACATATAAATCATAGCAACCGATTTAATTCATTCTGGGCTCAAGTGTGTCCAAAAATAAATTAGATGGGCAAATGTAACTATCATGTAGGCCTACTGCAACTTTTGCTTACACATTCAGACTCGTCAAACATCACCCTCTTCTTCCTCCTGCAGCAGTGTCTCCACACTCTGGTGAGCAGCGTGGCTCTGAGCGCAGAGCAGCCTCTGATGTACAGGATGGGGGTCAGAACAGCGTTAACTCGGGGCAAAATGCGCAGAGGGTCAGTGCCTTCATTTCTGAAGCTATAACAGGTGGAACCAAAGAAATTGCAGACAATAATGTGACTGAATATAGGAAGCCACGTCCCTAAGAAAAACACTGCCACCACCAGTATGAGATACACGGAGGAGCGCTTGTTGTCCCTCTCCTCAGAGGGCGGCTCCCTCCCTAGCTGGAACCTGGCTATAATGAACAGCCTAACATTCAGCCCTATCATTATAATTACCGTGAATATGTTTCCTACAAACGTGCCCATGCTCGTGATCCTCTTGGCCACCCCAACTGTGACCAAGTTGTGCGCAGCCACGATGAGGAAAGCGTAGACCCAGTAGGCGAAGATGACCAGCAGGGTCCGGTTTCGGGTCATGTGCTGGGAGTATTTAAAAGGTGATACAACCGCGTGGTACCTGTCGGCCTGCGCGGCCAGGATTGCCATGTAAGACAGCCCAAGGAATGTGGGTACAATGTAAAAAGTTCTCGTAGGTGAGTCGTAGCTATCTCTCACGTCAAGAACACCGGCATAATAATAGGACACACCGGAGCAGATGTCACTGAGGCAGGTGCTCAGCATGTACATGAAGCGGTTCTCGCTGCACAGAGCCTTGTTCAGCAGGATGGAGAGGGACACAGACACGTTGAGGAAAATGATAGATGTAGCCAGAGAAATGCTGAAAAGAAACATCAACACATTGCCAAAGCTTGTGAGGGGCAGTACAGGAGACAACCCCTGGCTGCTGTTAGTCATCGGAGCAGAGAGAACATGGGGTTCTTAGTACAGCAGAGACACATGTGTGACTGCAGCTGAGGGCCTTTCATTTGCTCTTATTTATATAGAGAGAGGAGGCCCTGGCCCTGGGTGACTTGAATTTCCATGGACAACAAGTAAACAAGCCCTAGTAAAAAAAAACAGAGGTTAACAACTTGTCGACATATTTAGAAGCTATTCAAATTTGACTAAAGAGTCCTTCAGCTACTTTTTTCGTGCATTGGTTTCAAGTTCCATTATGAACCGTTTACAGTCCTGACTTCAGTGATTATAAAAAATAAAAGAGCAGCATCCCTCTGCTCTGGGTCTGAGTTCAGGAGCATCAAGAGAGGCCTTTAAGCATGTGCAATAAACAAATCAAATCAATGTAACCTTATTTGTACCTATATAATAGTGCATCTAAATTACCCTCTGATCAGGTATCACCCTATTTTGATTGAGACTTATCAAAAACTTAAGCCTCAGCTGCTTTTATATAGATAATTGGACACTGTGTCTTTATGAAAGGTGCATGCAAAAACCTGAAAACCAATACTAACTAAGCATGTGTGTGTTTTTCCTATTCTCTTGGAACATTTTGATCTTCAAATATATTTTTGGAATATTCACAGGGGAGACGGGAGACAGTAAAACATGGACAATGATATAGTGACAATTGAAAGTTAACCCAAATTAAAAGCCATATTAAAAAGATAGGTTTTGAATTTGCTTTTAAACATTTCAAGGGAGTTTGCTGTTCTAAGATTCACGGGGAGAACACGCACTCAAGTTTCTGCCGTTATGATTTTGGACCAACAATTACAATTTCTGTTTTCTGCTCATTCTGTTTTAAAAAGTTACTTCTCATCCACATGTTAACATCATTGAGACAGGTTAAAAGTGCATTAAAAGAACTTGGGTTTTCTGGCTAAATAGAGACATACAGTTGCGTATCATCAGCATAACAGTGATATTTGACATCATTCTGATTAATAATGTTGCCTAGAGCTAGAGGGAGCATGTACAGGGAGAACAGGATAGGTCCAGGATGCTTCCTTGAGGAACACCATACTGAATGTCGACTGTATCTGACACACAGTCTCCCAAGTTTACAAAACATATACAAAACATGTCTCTGAAGTGTTTTGCTCAAAATACTACACAGATCATTGTAGCATGCCGTAAACCCCTCTGTTTCAGCCCTGTTTCAAAAGTGCTGATTCTGTGTCTGTACACTCTAAAAACGAATTCAGTGGACCTTTCACCTCCACTTAATTAAATGCATGGTTGCAAGATAAAAATGTGAGTTAATTGATTTAGATACACATTTTAAGTTGCAAACATTCATTTATAAGTTGTGTTGACGTAATAATGTTGGTAATTACATCAACTTAATATTGTGTGTAATTTGAACTCTGATTTCTGCGTTAATTGACTTAAAACAAAATTCAAGTTGTAGTAAGTAATGCAATTGGCTTGACAACTTAATTGTTCTACACCTTGAGTTAAGGATTTCAAGTCCACTCCCACTTAACATGCCTGGACAAGTTCCGACAGTTAAGACAAATAGAAATATACAAAGGAAATGTTAAGGTGAGTGTCATCTTTTGTCATTCAAATACAGTAGATAGCCTTGTAGTTGCACTGTATAGGCAAATTGCTGTTTGACCAAAATTAGCAGCCTTTGAACTGTGAATAGTTATGTGAGAGGATACAAAGTAGTAGAGGCTACTGTGAGTGTACAAATACTTTGGTTACTATATCACTTTTTATTAAAAAATGAATCTTGGTGAAGCAGATCAAGGACATGCTTCTTGAGGTAGGATCGTTATTTAGAGTTGTCATTGAAATGCAAGTTGTTGGCAGTCACCCATTCAGAATATATTAATTTAGGTAATTTCTCTTTTTTTCCTTCTTCAAAAATAGCACAATACAATTGAAGTACGCAGAGAACTATAGCCACCCGCTGCCTTGTCGTGTACCTTGGAGAAAAGGAAGAGGACCTTTTCAAGGAGTTTAACAACGTAATTAAAAATCTTGAAATAAAATAAAATCCATGGGCACAGTGACAAAAGCACTGCTCTCTGTCAGTTACATTTTGAAGCATATTGCACTTTTGGCCACACCCCAATCAATAATATCTTAGCATGGATAGGTGTTGACAGCAATGGCATGGGAAAAGGATTGTGTACAATTTGAAAAGTGGCTTCTGCTCTTCACTAAACCAGTTCAAATATTGTATTGAACCTGCGAAAAAGATGACAAGGTACACTTAAACTTGCACGGTTGTGATTGACAAAATCTGTCCACATACATTTAAACACTAGGCAAAGTACTCAAAACCACCTCTGTGTGTCTTCAGGACCACATTGCCATGATGACACACACATGCAGACTCAATAGGTGAAAACAATACCAGCGTTGCTTTAACAGCTGGTAATAATGGCTCTGAATTAGCTAAGAGTGACAGTTTGAAAAGTATGCAATTACCTAATTCATTATCTCTTATGCGCTAACCTATTATTTAATGTGCTTCAAAAGGACATGAATATCGCCATCATCATTGACCGGTCCACCCCAGGATCTGACCATACGATGGCAACCATCGTGGTCGAGGGAAACAAATGAATGAGCAAGCATTCTGCGTTAAATGTGTTCATACTGTTTCAAATAATGACTCTCGGCAGTGTAAACATCTTTGTTACATCTTTTGTAAAATTGATGTGTGTGATCTGCAGATTAGTGGCCATTGAAAGTTTGTTACTGTAGTTTTACAAAAACTTTACAGATTTTACATATTTGGCACTGGTTTTAAATATGCAAAGGCCTCTAACTTCGATGTGATGGCAGCATTTATTTGCTGTGTCCCCATTTCCCATGGTAATATGGCTAATGTGTTTATTTATTATTTGTGGGGAAATTTAAATTTGTGTTATTTATCTTTTTTTTCAAGATTTAAATGAAGCTCAGCGCAAGTTCTTTCAGGAAGACTGGGTGTATATACATTCACTCCGCAGCTGCATATAATCAGCTCATCACAGGCGTTCTCTTTAACCTATTACATTTCACCTCATTCTCCAGCAGCCAATCAACGTGCTGCAGCCAAACTATAAAATGGTTCTCCTCTCTCCTGCAGTCAGCTGTGATTTCAGGTGTTCATGCACCTTATCATATGGCATGTGTCAATACATGTTCAAACAAAATGAATTCTCTCCTGATTGAAACATCATGTGTTGAAATAAACAACTGCAGTTCAAAATAAAAAGTGAATTGCCTAATATTTTTGTTGTGGAATCAATTAATTTCTTTCTTTAAAGGCAAAAACATGAAAAAGCTAAAAAAAAAACTATTGAATACAATATATTTGGAGCAACTTAATTTATAAATGGTTGTCAACTTAAAAACGTGTGTTCACAATGATGGTAATTAAGTACATACAACTTCAAATTCCTTTTAAATCATGTGGTAAAACTAGTCGGAACAACTTAATCTTTTGAGTAATCAACTTAAAAACTTGTGTTTATGCTACCAATTATTAAGTAAGTGGTAATTAAAAACACCTCTGATTGTAGAGGAAAAGCCTTCTCCCCTAACTCAAATAACTTTGTTGCTTTAAGACAATTTCATTAGAAGTTGTCTTAACTCAATAAACATCGATGCAAACTGTTGCGTTGATTTTCTTTGTTGAGCCAAGGCATTTGTTTTTAGAGTGTAGCTTTAAATGCAAACGAGCTGCTGCTGGCCACCCGTTATATAAAATTTAACTTTTTTGATGTTTTTGAAAAATGTTACACATCTTTCTGACATTATTCGTGTAACACAACGTTTAAATCTGATTCATACTTTTAGAGATATTAAACATTGTTCAGACCTTGGTAAAGAGGCCTTCTTCAGATTTTAGAGTGCGTGATGTCACAGCTAGAGTGGAGGACAGATTTAATTTTACCTTCATATTTTCTTTTAAACCTGCCATAATTCCCAAACCCTACATTCCTGAGACATAATTGTTCATGACAAACGTAGGAAAACATCTCGTAGCTTGAAAAATTAAAAAAGATTAAGCAAAATAATTAAACAAAATGCCTCTTGAGGGCATGAAGTGACAAACATTTTCAACATGTCTCCATTAAACCCCATTGTAAGTTCAGCCTCATCTTTCCCCACCACAGCAGCCGCACACCTTTAGTTCATCTGCCAAAAAGGCCACATTATTAACCCGAATGTACACAAAAAGTACACTTCAGATGCTCAAGTTCCTTGACATGCTTCACGCTTTGAAATTTCACCGATATCTGTTACGGTTCTTCAACAAAACGTTCACATGTAAGAGGTTTATCTCTCATTCAGAACAATGCAAATGCTCTCCTCTCACTGATTACTGCACATCACCATGGAAACCTTTGATCTCTGGACACGTCGTTAGCTCAAATATAAACACCTGTATCATGGAACACGATGATGTCATAACTCCAACTGACATGCTCAGAGCAGCAGATTTCAGATAATGGTTAACAAAGCTCTACATCAAATCTGATGTTACGTAATGTGGTGTTACTATGGCAACGCATCCCTCGCCATAAAACAGCACCAGACTTCAGATAATGGTTAATGGTCCGACCCTCAACAGCTCTATGTCAATTATGGGGTGTCTTCATATGCCGTTTCCCTCACCATAAAACACGATGTCGCTGTAACTCCAATGGACACGGTCCGATCGTCCCCCAAACTTCGCTTGTATATCACCGGTCCATGCCTCAACAGCTTTACGCCAAATTTGAGATCTCACCATAGGCTGTTGCGATGGAAACGCATCCCTCGCCATAAAACACGATGTTGTCGTAACGCATATGAAAAGGGTCAAAACAGCACCAGACTTCAGATAATGGTTAACCGTCCAGCCCTCAACAGCTCTACGTCAATTATGGGGTGTTATCATATGCCGTTTCCATGGAAACGCATCCCTCGCCATAAAAGACGATGTCGCTATAACTCCTATGAAAATGTGTGCTAACAGTCCAGCCGTGAAGACATCTACGGGATAGTTTTGAGATTTCTTCAATTGCCGTTGCCATGGCAACGCAATGCTCACCATGAAACACGTTTTTTTCATAAGTTCAGTGAAAATGCTCCAAACGGCCCACAACTTCACAGGTTTGGTAAAGTTGCAGCCATCAACGCATCTAAGCGTATTATGGGATGTCATCAAATGTCGTTGGCATGGCGACAGATCATTCGCCATCAAGTTAGTTCAAAAGTTTGCAGTTCAAATATTCTGCTGCTTTTCCAAGCCTTTTTACTTTCTTTTCTTCTCTCATCACACATTCAAGCCCCCAGTGTTCATGTATCATTTCAATCTAAATTCTTCACTTTCTTCTTACACATTACATTTCAGCATAGCAGTTTAGCGTCAGCTTTTCAGCAATTGCATTCTCTAGTTTTATTTTTGCCTTGCTCTCATTTTACTCCATGAGCACCATGAGTAGGTAACCGATTATGCTGTTATCTGTCAGAGAGGTTCTTGACCACAATTTTGAGCCAGATGAAGAGGGAACCCGAAATAGACGAAGATGTCTCAGAAATGGAAGACAATATCGATCCTGATTTTGATCCAGACTCTTTTGAGATGGCGAGGAAGAGGCCACTGAGGAAGAGGCAACTGAAGAACACCCTTCCCCCAACGTGAACCACACCTGCCAGACACACAGACACACACACACATTCACAAACACACAGATGACTATTCTTGTTGATGTTCTGATGGTCTTTGAATTTGTTCTGTTTTGAATGCTTTTTGTTTTTACAATAAATGTTAATTACATCACAAAAATACAAAACAATACATGATCAGTGTGTATTCTTTGTTTACTGCAGTTGTTCATGTATAGCAGTAGTCTGATACATTATTTATAATTTGAAAGGGTGTTAAATACAATTTGGTGATGATTCATGTTTTTTTTTGTTAATGTGAGAGCATTTAGAACAGGACCGGTCAAATTTGACCGGGAACACCAAAGTAAGGGGGGGCAAACGAACACAACAGGAGGGTTAAAGGGCATGCAGATTATGAATTTACATTGGGTTCGGTAGTTGACTGAATAGTATGGCTTTTTTCAATGTGTAAATAAAACACTTTTCACTTAGTAGTCACTGTTGCTGGAAAGCTGCGAACAGTATGTCACAGATCAAAATAGCTTCATGCAAGCAGAGATTTTTGAATGGGTTCACTCAACTGTGAGTTTCAGTGACTATTATGACACTGGTTTGCATTTTTATATTTATAGTTTATTGTGCTTAAAGAAAAAACTTCAGTGAATGAAGTATTTGAACTAAAGTATTTCTACATAATTGTGTAAACTGTGAGTGCCTATTTATGAGGACGAGGATTTACTGCCAAGAGCAGAGAAAAGTCTATTAGAATCATAGTGGAGACATGGTGCATTGCTCTCTCTAGTGGCTGAAATATGAATTGATTTAGTCGAATATGGTAGGATGAAAGCTCTCATAGGTCATACTGTATGATTCAATGACTAACAAGTGGACAGACTTTAATGTAACCCAGCAATAGGAGAGGAAATTATTATACAATCGAATGGTCATCACAGAAGATGTTTGATCAATACTTTATGAGAACATTTTTACTAAACATTTTGCAATAAGAACCTGGGCTAAAATAGTGTTTGTAATGGTTTGTGTTGTTGTAATGTTATGTGTGTTGGATATGTTTTTATGATTTAAAACTTATTAAGATATGACATAAATCAAATATCTATGTGCAACTTGAATTCAGTGAACACACACGACCGATCACAGTTATTTCACCTTGTGCTACCTTTTAATGACAAACAATTAACATTCACTGCAGGAACAAATTGCGTATTAATTCAAGGTTACAGGACCAACAGCACCAGAAAGACGGTGAAAGCTTATCAGAACAAGTATTTATAAAGGCATAGACACACTTTATTTGCATTTTTCAGATTTTATTGTTTCAAATAAGGAAATGAATTAGTTTATATCGAAAAATGAAGATGTCACGACACAACAGGGAAACGATAAAGCCTACAAAGTCAACCTTTAATTATTGACAACCTTTACTTTTTTAATATCGTAATTTATACTATAACATTCAGACAGGCAATAGATAATCTGTTTATTTGCAACTGACTATGTAGAACATGTGCTAGGACGTTCAGACTATAACTTTAACAACGATATCAATATACGTTCAATGCGATTTGAGGACAACAAAGGAAATGATATAGCTTTACAACATGTGACTTCATGATGAAACATTTTCAACATCTTCCAAGAAACACAAAGCCTGAAAATGTCCTTAAACTAGGTTTGACAGCTTGCGTTCATAATAAAAACCCATGAGTAGTCTTTAATACGTTTGGTTGGCATGGATTTAAAACCACGTTAAGTTTGACATCAATCATATTTCTGAAACAAACCTCAGGGACTGTTTGTGTCATAAAGCCAAGTGAGGACAACAAGACAAATACATTCAAGCAAGATTCAACAAAAATGAACATGGGGAAACATACAAAAGAAAAAAAGATTCTGTAGTTTGAGTTTAGGGCCTAAAGTGGCAATCCATAGCGAGCTAGAATATATGCGTGTCAACAACAAGGCGCAAAAAGCATGATAAATATTGATTTAAGTAATATAAATCCGTTTTTCTGCAGCCGATTTAATTCATTCTGGGCTCAAGTGTGTCCAAATAAAAATGTTATGGATTTAACTATCATGTATTGCAACTTTTGCGTACACATTCAGACTCGTCAAACATCACCCTCTTCTTCCCCCTGCAGCAGTGTCTCCACACTCTGGTGAGCAGCGTGGCTCTGAGCGCAGAGCAGCCTCTGATGTACAGGATGGGGGTCAGAACAGCGTTAACTCGGGGCAAAATGCGCAGAGGGTCAGTGCCTTCATTTCTGAAGCTATAGCAGGTGGAACCAAAGAAATTGCAGACACTAATGTGACTGAATATAGGAAGCCACGTCCCTAAGAAAAACACTGCCACCACCAGTATGAGATACACGGAGGAGCGCTTGTTGTCCCTCTCCTCAGAGGGCGGCTCCCTCCCTAGCTGGAACCTGGCTATAATGAACAGCCTAACATTCAGCCCTATCATTATAATTACCGTGACTATGTTTCCTACAAACGTACCCATGCTCGTGATCCTCTTGGCCACCCCAAGTGTGACCAAGTTGTGCGCAGCCACGATGAGGAAAGCGTAGACCCAGTAGGCGAAGATGACCAGCAGGGTCCGGTTTCGGGTCATGTGCTGGGAGTATTTAAAAGGTGATACAACCGCGTGGTACCTGTCGGCCTGCGCGGCCAGGACTGCCATGTAAGACAGCCCAAGGAATGTGGGTACAATGTAAAAAGTTCTCGTAGGTGATTCATAGCTATCTCTCACGTCAAGAACACCGGCATAATAATAGGACACACCGGAGCAGATGTCACTGAGGCAGGTGCTCAGCATGTACATGAAGCGGTTCTCGCTGCGCAGAGCCTTGTTCAGCAGGATGGAGAGGGACGCAGACACGTTGAGGAAAATGATAGATGTAGCCAGAGAAATGCTGAAAAGAAACATCAACACATTGCCAAAGCTTGTGAGGGGCAGTACAGGAGACAACCCCTGGCTGCTGTTAGTCATCGGAGCAGAGAGAACATGGGGTTCTTAGTACAGCAGAGACACATGTGTGACTGCAGCTGAGTGCCTTTCATTTGCTCTTATTTATATAGAGAGAGGAGGCCCTGGCCCTGGGTGACTTGAATTTCCATGGACAACAAGTAAACAAGCCCTAGTAAAAAAAAACAGAGGTTAACAACTTGTCGACATATTTAGAAGCTATTCAAATTTGACTAAAGAGTCCTTCAGCTACTTTTTTCGTGCATTGGTTTCAAGTTCCATTATGAACCGTTTACAGTCCTGACTTCAGTGATTATAAAAAATAAAAGAGCAGCATCCCTGAGGGATGCTGCTCTGGGTCTGAGTTCAGGAGCATCAAGAGAGGCCTTTAAGCATGTGCAATAAACAAATCAATGTAACCTTATTTGTACCTATATAATAGCCTAGTGCATCTAAATTCCCCTCTGATCAGGTATCACCATTTTGATTGAGACTTATCAAAAACTTAAGCCTCAGCTGCTTTTATATAGATAATTGGACACTGTGTCTTTATGAAAGGTGCATGCAAAAACCTGAAAACCAATACTAACTAAGCATGTGTGTGTTTTTCCTATTCTCTTGGAACATTTTGATCTTCAAATATATTTTTGGAATATTCACAGGGGAGACGGGAGACAGTAAAACATGGACAATGATATAGTGACAATTGAAAGTTAACCCAAATTAAAAGCCATATTAAAAAGATAGGCTTTGAATTTGCTTTTAAACATTTCAAGGGAGTTTGCTGTTCTAAGATTCACGGGGAGAACACGCACTCAAGTTTCTGCCGTTATGATTTTGGACCAACAATTACAATTTCTGTTTTCTGCTCATTCTGTTTTAAAAAGTTACTTCTCATCCACATGTTAACATCATTGAGACAGGTTAAAAGTGCATTAAAAGAACTTGGGTTTTCTGGCTAAATAGAGACATACAGTTGCGTATCATCAGCATAACAGTGATATTTGACATCATTCTGATTAATAATGTTGCCTAGAGCTAGAGGGAGCATGTACAGGGAGAACAGGATAGGTCCAGGATGCTTCCTTGAGGAACACCATACTGAATGTCGACTGTATCTGACACACAGTCTCCCAAGTTTACAAAACATTTTCTGTCGTACATTTAAACACTAGGCAAAGTACTCAAAACCACCTCTGTGTGTCTTCAGGACCACATTGCCATGATGACACACACATGCAGACTCAATAGGTGAAAACAATACAGCGTTGCTTTAACAGCTGGTAATAATGGCTCTGAATTAGCTAAGAGTGACAGTTTAAAAAGTATGCAATTACCTAATTCATTATCTCTTATGCGCTAACCTATTATTTAATGTGCTTCAAAAGGACATGAATATCGCCATCATCATTGACCGGTCCACCCCAGGATCTGACCATACGATGGCAACCATCGTAGTCGAGGGAAACAAATGAATGAGCAAGCATTCTGCGTTAAATGTGTTCATACTGTTTCAAATAATGACTCTCGGCAGTGTAAACATCTTTGTTACATCTTTTGTAAAATTGATGTGTGTGATCTGCAGATTGGTGGCCATTGAAAGTTTGTTACTGTAGTTTTACAAAAACTTTACAGATTTTACATATTTGGCACTGGTTTTAAATATGCAAAGGCCTCTAACTTCGATGTGATGGCAGCATTTATTTGCTGTGTCCCCATTTCCCATGGTAATATGGCTAATTATTTATTATTTGTGGGGCAATTTAAATTTGTGTTATTTATCTTTTTTTTCAAGATTTAAATGAAGCTCAGCGCAAGTTCTTTCAGGAAGACTGGGTGTATATACATTCACTCCACAGCTGCATATAATCAGCTCATCACAGGCGTTCTCTTTAACCTATTACATTTCACCTCATTCTCCAGCAGCCAATCAACGTGCTGCAGCCAAACTATAAAATGGTTCTCCTCTCTCCTGCAGTCAGCTGTGATTTCAGGTGTTCATGCACCTTATCATATGGCATGTGTCAATACATGTTCAAACAAAATGAATTCTCTCCTGATTGAAACATCATGTGTTGAAATAAACAACTGCATTTCAAAATAAAAAGTGAATTGCCTAATATTTTTGTTGTGGAATCAATTAATTTCTTTCTTTAAAGGCAAAAACATGAAAAAGCTAAAAAAAACTATTGAATACAATATATTTGGAGCAACTTAATTTATAAATGGTTGTCAACTTAAAAACGTGTGTTCACAATGATGATAATTAAGTACATACAACTTAAAATTCCTTTTAAATCATGTGGTAAAACTAGTCGGAACAACTTAATCTTTTGAGTAATCAACTTAAAAACTTGTGTTTATGCTACCAATTATTAAGTACAGTAAGTGGTAACTAGAGAATGCATTTCCTGAAGAAATTGCTAGTGGGAATGCTTTATGCTGAAAAGTAATGTGTAAGAAGAAAGTGAAGAATTTAGATTGAAATGATACATGAATGTGGGGCTTGAATGTGTGATGAGAGAAGAAAAGAAAGTAAAAAGGCTTGGAAAAGCAGCAGAATATTTGAACTGCAAACCTTTGAACTAACTTGATGGTGAATGATCTGTCGCCATGGCAACGGCATTTGAAGAAATCTCAAAACTGTCCCGTAGATGTGTTCACGGCTGGACTGTTAGCACACATGTGAAGTTTGAGCACTTTTTGAACATTTTCATAGGAGTTATAGCGACATCGTCTTTTATGGCGAGGGATGCGTTTCCATGGAAACGGCATATGGTGAGATCTCAGATTTGGCGTAGAGCTGTTGAGGCATGGACCGGTGATATACAAGTGAAGATTGGGGGACGATCGGACCGTGTCCATTGGACTTACAGCGACATCGTGCTTCATGGCGAGCATTGTGTTGCCATGGCAACGGCATTTGAAGAAATCTCAAAACTGTCTCGTAGATGTCTTCACGGCTGGACTGTTAGCACACATGTGAATTTTGAGCACTTTTTGAACAGAGAGAGAGAGAGAGAGAGAGTTTGTGATACATTATTTACAATTTTGGAACACCAAAGTAAGGGGGGGGCAAACGAACATAACAGGAGGGTTAAAGGTGGGGTAGGTAATTTTGGAGAAACCAGCTCGAGATCGCTAGAATTTGAAAATACACAGCCGGAAAAAATCTTCCACTTCCTTACAGAGCCCCTCCTCCAACACACACGAACGCGCACATGACCAATGAGGGCACGAGATAAGTTTGTGCCCCGATGGAAGGCTGACAGGCAGGTCGGCCATCCAGTTATTTTAGCCGGGCCGGCTAAAATGATTGGTCGTACTTTTTACAGTATCACTGCTTCCACAGATGACATTTTTTTATGGATTTTTTGTCAAAGCACTTAAGATATTTATTGCTATCGGGATGTTAAGAGCATTCCATGGAATATAACAAAAAGTGTATCTCGAGCCAGTTTCTCAAACTTACCTACCCCACCTTTAAAGGGCAGGTTATGAATTTACATTGGGTTCGGTAGTTGACTGAATAGTATGGCTTTTTTCAATGTGTAAATAAAACACTTTTCACTTAGTAGTCACTGTTGCTGGAAAGCTGCGAACAGTATGTCACAGATCAAAATAGCTTCATGCAAGCAGAGATTTTTGAATGGGTTCACTCAACTGTGAGTTTCAGTGACTATTATGACACTGGTTTGCGTTTTTATATTTATAGTTTATTGTGCTTAAAGAAAAAACTTCAGTGAATGAAGTATTTAAACTAAAGTATTTCTACATAATTGTGTAAACTGTGAGTGCCTATTTATGAGGACGAGGATTTACTGCCAAGAGCAGAGAAAAGTCTATTAGAATCATAGTGGAGACATGGTGCATTGCTCTCTCTAGTGGCTGAAATATGAATTGATTTAGTCGAATATGGTAGGAAGAAAGCTCTCATAGGTCATACTGTATGATTCTATGACTAAAAAGTGGACAGACTTTAATGTAACCCAGCAATAGGAGAGGAAATTATTATACAATCGAATGGTCATCACAGAAGATGTTTGATCAATACTTTATGAGAACATTTTTACTAAACATTTTGCAATGTGAACCTGGGCTAAAATAGTGTTTGTAATGGTTTGTGTTGTTGTAATGTTATGTGTGTTGGTTATGTTTTTATGATTTACAACTTCATGTCCATGCAGACTCATTTGGAGGAAGACCCTGCCATGGCCCTTTGTCAATAACTGGAAATAGGGTTACAGATGGTAAATCAGGCATTTGTGAGAACAGAATGATTTTGAATTGCAACTGTGTCATAACAATGAGGCCTAAAAGGATTTTGACCATCTTGTCTTATTTCCAGCCCCAGCCCCCGGATAAAAGTTATGAACGATACAAGAGACACAAAAGGTATGAGAACAATACAATACAATAAACATATATAGCAGACTTTCCATGACCCTGAGGACAACATCATTTGACCTTTGACCTATAATGCTGCAATAAGAAACATTTGGAATACATCGGAAGATGCCCTTATATCTGACTCTTTATTGATCTGATGTGATAAGTTCCATCAGCTTTACAACTATATACGGTGTTGTGGACTGTTACATTTGGGAGCTGCTCACGTGTCTGGTATGGCTGGTTTAAGTAGGCCTACAGCAAGTTTTGGTTATTGTTGAAGACCAATCTTAATTTAGTAACCATCTGAAGATATACTCTGAAGAGGTAGTATTTGGGGAAAAAGTTATTAAGATATGACATAAATCAAATATCTATGTGCAACTTGAATTCAGTGAACACACACGACCGATCACAGTTATTTCACCTTGTGCTACCTTTTAATGACAAACAATTAACATTCACTGCAGGAACAAATTGCGTATTAATTCAAGGTTACAGGACCAACAGCACCAGAAAGACGGTGAAAGCTTATCAGAACAAGTATTTATAAAGGCATAGACACACTTTATTTGCATTTTTCAGATTTTATTGTTTCAAATAAGGAAATGAATTAGTTTATATCGAAAAATGAAGATGTGACGACACAACAGGGAAGCCATAAAGCCTACAAAGTAAACCTTTAATTATTGACAACCTTTACTTTTTTAATATCGTAATTTATACTATAACATTCAAACAGGCAATAGATAATCTGTTTATTTGCAACTGACTATGTAGAACATGTACTAGGACGTTCAGACTATAACTTTAACAACGATATCAATATACGTTCAATGCGATTTGAGGACAACAAAGGAAATGATATAGCTTTACAACATGTGACTTCATGATGAAACATTTTCAACATCTTCCAAGAAACACAAAGCCTGAAAATGTCCTTAAACTAGGTTTGCGTTCATAATAAAAACCCATGAGTAGTCTTTAATACGTTTGGTTGGCATGGATTTAAAACCACGTTAAGTTTGACATCAATCATATTTCTGAAACAAACCTCAGGGACTGTTTGTGTCATAAAGCCAAGTGAGGACAACAAGACAAATACATTCAAGCAAGATTCAACAAAAATGAACATGGGGAAACATACAAAAGAAAAAAAGATTCTGTAGTTTGAGTTTAGGGCCTAAAGTGGCAATCCATAGCGAGCTAGAATATATGCGTGTCAACAAGGCGCAAAAAGCATGATAAATATTGATTTAAGTAATATAAATCCGTTTTTCTGCAGCCGATTTAATTCATTCTGGGCTCAAGTGTGTCCAAATAAAAATGATATGGATTTAACTATCAGGTATTGCAACTTTTGCGTACACATTCAGACTCGTCAAACATCACCCTCTTCTTCCTCCTGCAGCAGTGTCTCCACACTCTGGTGAGCAGCGTGGCTCTGAGCGCAGAGCAGCCTCTGATGTACAGGATGGGGGTCAGAACAGCGTTAACTCGGGGCAAAATGCGCAGAGGGTCAGTGCCTTCATTTCTGAAGCTATAACAGGTGGAACCAATGAAGTTACAGACAATAATGTGACTGAATATAGGAAGCCACGTCCCTAAGAAAAACACTGCCACCACCAGTATGAGATACACGGAGGAGCGCTTGCTGTCCCTCTCCTCAGAGGGCGGCTCCCTCCCTAGCTGGAACCTAGCTATAATGAACAGCCTAACATTCAGCCCTATCATTATAATTACCGTGAATATGTTTCCTACAAACGTACCCATGCTTGTGACCCTCTTGGCCATCCCGACTGTGACCAAGTTGTACACAGCCACGATGAGGAAAGCGTAGACCCAGTAGGCAAAGATGACCAGCAGGGTCCGGTTTCGGGTCATGTGCTGGGAGTATTTAAAAGGTGATACAACCGCGTGGTACCTGTCGGCCTGCGCGGCCAGGATTGCCATGTAAGACAGCCCAAGGAATGTGGGTACAATGTAAAAAGTTCTCGTTGGTGAGTTGAAGCTATCTCTCACGTCAAGAACACCGGCATAATAATAGGACACACCGGAGCAGATGTCACTGAGGCAGGTGCTCAGCATGTACATGAAGCGGTTCTCGCTGCGCAGAGCCTTGTTCAGCAGGATGGAGAGGGACACAGACATGTTGAGGACAATGATAGATGTAGCCAGAGTAATGCTGAAAAGAAACATCAACACATTGCCAAAGCTTGTGAGGGGCAGTACAGGAGACAACCAATGGCTGCTGTTAGTCATCGGAGCAGAGAGAACATGTAGGGTTCTTAGTACAGCAGAGACACATGTGTGTCTGCAGCTGAGGGGCTTCTCATTTGCTCTTATTTATATAGGAAGGAACTTTAATTTCCATGGACAACAAGTTAACAAGCCCTATTTGTAAAACCCCAGAGGTTAAGAACTTAAGAACTTTCTTGTGCATATAGGTTTCAAGTTCCATGAACCGTTTACAGTCCTGACTTCAGTGATTGTAAAACATCGCTTTGCTCTGGGTCTGAGGTCAGGAGCATCAATAGAATCCTTTAAGCATGTGCAATAAACAAAACAATTTAAGTTTATTTTGATTCCAAGCTTGTCAAACAGTTGCCTAAATCCTCTCTAACAGGGCAGATTATGAATTCACATTGGGTTTGGTAGTTGACTGGATAGTTTAACTTTTTTAAATGTGTAAATAAAACACACACTTTCTCATTTAGTAGGCCTATCACAGTTACAAATATATTCATGCAAACAGACCTACTTTTGTATAGTAAACTTAACTGTGCGTTTCAGTGACTTTTATTACACTGGTTTTCTTATATGTTTTGCTTATAATTGATTGTGCTTAAAGAGAAAACTTGAGTGAATGAAGCAGTGAACCTAAAGTATTTCTACATCATGTAAGTAAACAAGAACAATAATTTGCTACACTGCATATATTGAGTATGAGCTTAGTTGGAATCAAAACGTTAAGAAAAGCCTTTACAGAATGAGATGACTGACTACTGCCAAGAGCAGAGAAAAGTCTATTAGAATCATAGTGGAGACATGGTGCATTGCTCTCTCTAGTGGCTGAAATATGAATTGACTTAATCGAATATGGTAGGATGAAAGCTCAGATTGGTGTGTCCGGGCCTTTAACAGATCGTACTGTATGATTCAATGACTAAAAAACGGACAGACTTTAATGTAACCCAACAATAGGAGATGAAATGATTATACAATCGATTGGTCATCACAGACGATGTTTGATCAATACTTTATGACAACATTTTTATTAAACATTTTGCAATGTGAACCCGGACTAAAAGTGTATGTTATGGTTTGTGTTCATGTTTTTGTAATGTTATGTGTGTTGGTTATGTTTTTATGATTTAACACTTCATGTCCATGTAGACTCATTTGGAGGAAGACCCTGCCATGACCCTTTGTGAACAACTGGAAATAGGGTTACGAATAGTAAATCAGGCATTTTTGGGAACAGAATAACTTTGAATTGCAACTGTCTCGTAAAAATGAGGCCTAAAAGAAATTAGACTATCCTGCAGTGTCAAGAGAAAATTTGAGTTTCTCAAAACACAAATTAATTTATGTTTAAATAATAAAGGGTCAGTTATCTTGTCTTATTTCCAGCTGCAAAGCACATAATGAAATACTTCAAATCAAGGTAAACGTTAAATACTTTAAAAACCAGGACAACATCAAACACTTTAAGCAATTAAATGCTTTTTTTAAAAACAACAATACAATAAACAAAACACAATATTCCTTTCATGACCCAGGACAACATCATCTGACCTTTGACCTTTAATGCTACAATAAGAAAAATTGGAATACATCGGAAGATGACCTTATAAGTCTTTATTGATCTGATGTGACTAGTTCCATCATAAAGAGCTTTACAGTTATAGTACATAGACTGTTCCATTTGTGAGCTGCTCTCACGTGTCTGGCATGGCAAGTACAGCACGTTTTGTTTCTTGAAGACCAAGCTTAATTCAGAAACCATCTAAGAAAATACTCTGAAGAGGTAGAATTTGGGAAAGTTAATCAAACAAAAATGATAAAAGTAGATCCTTGAACACGAAGACTTTAGAATTAAAGGACATTGTGTTGTGGAAACCAAATGAAGCAAAACAAGAGACTGCTGATCATTTTGTGTTTTCCATAAACAAACCCTCCTGAGGCTCCTCTGATCAGGCCTCATTTATTCTTTCCATATGTCTGACATGTGTCTGAAGTGTTAACATGTCACATCTGCCCTTTAGAGAGTATAATGTTTGTTATATGAAAATCAATCATCTATAAATACAAAGGAAAGCTGGTCTTCTGGCGAGGTGCCAGGATGCCCCTTAACGCCACCATCCCTCTGTCGGTGGATTTCGACACTCCGGAGGACTTCCTCGTCTTCATCTTCCATATTCTGTTCGCCACAAGCGCCGTGCTGGTGGCCGGCTCGGTGGTGATCGGGATATCCTCCACCCGGTCTCTGCGGCGCCAGAACCGCTTCATATTCATGCTGAACACGAGCATCAGTGACACTCTGACCGGCTTCTCGGTTTACTACCTCGGCCTCTTCGACGTCCAGGAGGGCTATCCCTCGAGGAACGGGACGTACTACATTTTGCCCTCATTCCTCGGTGTCAATGTGTTAACCTTCCTCTTTGCTCAGTTTGACCGCTACTTCGCTGTGTGCCATCCTTTCTTTTACAACCGTTTCATAACAAGGTCTTTTGTGTTTGGAATTTGTGCGTTTTGTTGGATTTACACATACTCCATCCTCACCGTGCAGAACATGGTGCCTATATCAGAGGCGGCCAAAATAAACGCGTTTGGTGTAATGACACTTCAGATTATAGTTCTCATTAAAGTGTTGATGACTATTAAATTGTACATCATAGCCAGACACCAGTTGGCGAGAGAGGTGCCCAGTGCGGAGAGAGACAGCAAAAGGGAGTCGCTGCGCATCATTGTGTTTGTGGTTATTTGCTTCTTGGCTCTGTGGTGTCCATCCTTTGTCAATATAATTGTTAGACAGTTGACCAGGAAAGGTATGAGGTTTAGAAATGAAGCCACTAACCTGTTTGCTATCCTGGCCCGGCTGAACGCACTGGTGACCCCGGCTGTGTACATCTGGGGGAGCCCGGCGCTGCGGGAGGCCGTGTGGATGAAGGTGTGGCGGAGGCTGTGTCCCTGCCGGAGGGTCAGGTGAGAGTCGGTCTGTGAACACTGTTAGATTTCAAATGTCAGTATGTATGTGTAATGCGTGTGTTACGCAACGTTTTTAATCATATGAGTTTTTTTTGTTTTTCCAATGTTGTGTGTGAATAACAAATATTGTGTGAGAAAATAACAGAAACTCTCTCTTTCTCTCCTCTGTTTTTCAGAATTGGCTTGAACGTTAATGGCGAACAAATGATGAGGCATCATAAGGAGATTGGATAAGTGTTCAAACCACGCGACTGAAGTGGACATGACACGTGCACGTAATCACTTTTGAATGAATGTGAGTTCTCAATCATCACGTTTTGAAAATGACTGAAAATAAATCCACTTGAGAGATCTTTATATTAAAGATGAATGTTGGAGCTATAGCACCTGTTTTGGGGGATAGGTGAGGAGAATGTAGAGATCCCTCGCATTTCTCGAGGACAACCAATTACAGTTTGGGGCTTAAACCCCAAATTCTTCATTTGGAAACTATTTTTTCTAACATGAAACTCACCTGTGATACTTTATAAAATTAAAGTTATATTTAGAAAACACGTGTTGTACAATCTGACTAATTTCTTACGTTTATTTCAAAATCTGTGTAATCTGTGTCTTTATTTTCTGGAAAACTCGTGTTCGTGCAGATGCTCACGCTGCAGGTTATGGGAGATTGTTGTTATCTCTACTCTTCATTTAAACTGTTTAATTCGTTGTTGTTTTGACCATGCATCTTTCCTATTCAAGAGTATAATGTTTTTTTTTTTTTAAAGAAACATTATACTCGCTTAATTACATATAATTATAATGATATATGTCATTACAGACCATGTCAACGTTTAAGGTGAATTAACCTCGAGCAGTTTAGATATTTAATAGGCCTACTATGATGCTCATTGATACCGATTGATACCCAGATATGTTATACGTTTGGTACAAAGGCATTTTAAGCAGCACAATTGCAGTGAAGTTTATTAAAACATGTAAATGGAATTTCAAGCACATGAAACTGTTTAACAGACTCAGTCTTCCCTTAAGGGAAGTTAGTAGCTTCCCTGTCTTTTGCATGTATTTGTAATGTATACAGGTGTGTAACGATGTTTGCCCATGTGCTGATGGAGCTGTGTGGGTTACTCGCTGTGTAGATTATGCTTTACTCCTAATGTTTGAAATGCAGTGGCGGATATAGGCGATACATTGTAAAATGTTGTCGGTTTATTCTCATGTTCCGTACAGTTTTGGTATTTCTCATGATTGCATAGCTGCAATTGGGCCAACATATTCAATCACAATCTGTAATTAAAAGGGGTTAAGTTGCACTCTAACCTGGTACATTCAGTAATTGGACTTATCACATTTAAATCATGAAATTAAAGTTTCAGATTCTTGCGTAAGACTTGGTGTTTTTTGCTGACTTTGCAAAATGATATTACTGTGGTGATAGAATAACATCAATGTAAAGCTTACTGGGTGATTATAAAACGCTATTAACTGTGACAGAGGACATCTCCACAACTGCTGCCAGCCGCAGGTTCAGGACCCCAGTCAGCTCCCCTTTGTTGTTTTAAATCCTTCATTTTGAATGTTTTCAGGCGATTACATCGGTGTATTAAGAGGTATAAGCCTTTCCTTTCATTAAGGGAGGCCTCGTGGAAAACTGTGTTGAGCAGTCTGCTGCTGCTCCCAAATAGTTGGCTGCAGGGAAAACATATACTTGATTTGGATTTTGGAGTGTTTCAACTTCATTTGCTCCATTTCAACAGATTGTATAACCATTTACATTGAAACTACATTAAAATGTTTATGAAAAGTCAAATATTGAGTTCAAACAGCAAAAAGATTTTAAAAACAGTGAAAAGCTATAGGCCTTTCAACTGCAGATATCTTAGTTTTCAGGCTCCTTGTTTTATGTGGGGTTTTTTGTTCAATCCTGTGTAACTAAAAACATGTTTTTTGTTCTACTTATTAGCATCATCAAACACGTTTCGGCGGAATTAATGAAACGATAATATATATCATGTCTGTCAAGTATAGCAACATGATACAGTATCCAGTTTAGTGGCACACTTGATGCTTTGATGTGATTTTGGAGATTTAATTCATGATTTGTAAAATAAACAATTCCTCACAAAAAAAGGTCTGAGTTTACACAAGCAGTTGAGGACCTCAAGGTAAATTAAAATAAATCTTAATCAAGGAAGACTATTGCAAAACAATGCCTTCATTTCAATTCAATTTTCAATCTTGGGAGCCTTTTAAATGCACCAATAAACAGAATGTTAAAATACCCCTGTCTTGAGAACGGCTTACCAAGGCAGATCAATGCGATTGTTTCTTTAATAAGTGTCAAATGGGATCTAGAGAACTCTACAATTAATGTAGCAACCTCTGATTGTATAGTTGCAGTTGAATTGTTGTGGAGAGGCAACACAATACAGATGTAGCAGATACACATGCTGGCTCCAAAATTATTATTATTTTCATTTACATTTTGTATATCTAAAGAAATTAAACTAAACAAAGAATCTGCCTTGCTTGTTATGCAGTTCTTCTATGTCATTCAGTAATATTATGGCAAACATGTTAGGCTTCTAAAGTTGCTAAACTATAAGGGTTGCTGCAGTTTTTACCTCTTGATGCTTCTGGCAAATGGGTTTTTAAGCTAGACCAATTCATATAACAGTCCAACCTCATTTTAGGCCACAACCAAAAGTATTACCACTCAAAGTAAACATTGATTGCAGATTGTTCATGATTGTACAAAGTGGCCACTAAGTGTTTGGCTATTTTTATTTAAAGAAAATTGACATGACATATAACATGCAGCAGTTGACTGCTGACTTCACGTTGTAACTCTTGCATAAAAAGGCTAGCCTTCAGAAACATTTGCGCATAAAGATGGTCCCCGCCAACATCACAGACTCTATCTCAGGAGGAGTTCCTCTATCGGTGGACTTCAAAAGTCCTCAGGACTATGTCATCTTTATTTTCCAGATCGTATTTGCAACGGTAACTGTTCTGGTAGCCGGATCTGTAGTCATCACCATATTGGCCACCTCGGCGCTCCGCCTCCAGAACAGGTTTATTTTCATGCTGAACACCAGTATTTGTGACACGCTTGTTGGGGTCTCCGTGTATTATCTCGGTCTGTTTGATGTTCAGGAGGGATACCCGCCTAGGAATGGAACTTATAATATTTTACCCTCACTTCTAGGGGTCAATATTCTGACATTTTTGTTCGCACAGTTTGACCGCTATTTTGCTGTGTGCCACCCATTCATCTATGGTCGCTTTGCTACAAGAGAGTTTGTGATAGGCATTAACATCTACTGCTGGGTTTACAATTCGGCTCACTTGTTGGCCAGGAATTTGCTGCCATCTTCCAAAGCAATGCAGATGTACGTAATCAGCATAGTACTCTTTCAGCTGATCTTGGTCACCAAAGTGGCCATGACTATCAAACTGTATGTGGTTGCCAGAGTTCAGCTCGCCAGAGAACCTCCCAGCGCCGAAAAAGAGAGCAAGAAGGAATCATTACGAATCATCATCTTTGTTGTCATAACCTTCTTGGTGTTGTGGTGCCCCTCTTTTGTTAATATAATCATCAGATTTATAGGAGTAGGGGGGCTGACGTTTAGGAACGAGGCCACTAACCTGTTCGCCATCATGGCTCGTTTCAACGCAGTGTGCACTCCGTCCGTGTACATCTGGGGTAGCCCGACACTGAGGGAAGCCATGGTGAAGACCGTGTGGGGCAGAGTGTGCCCGAGATGCAAAAGGAGGTAACACTGGGGGCAAATGCATATCTGCTTATACAGCATGTTCAACAAGTATACGTACGTGATCTTTTCATCTGTTGCTCTTCTAACTGTCTTTAACTCCTTTTTCAGAGTCGGCTCCATTCACGGGAAGGGAGATACCAAAAATACATGGAAGTAACAGGAGCCCGAGGATTCCCCTATTCTAATCAACTGTGACACTTTCTCCATCTCTCTCCCTCCCATTGATTTTGAACCACACAGCCATGCAAAGTTTAAATGCAAAACAGTTTTCTGAAATGTTTCTATCATTGTGCCTTATAGGTAATCTCAATGTTTCATCTGAATTAGCTGTTGACTCATTGACAGTGATCTTACGGACAAACCGTTACGTTACTGCTATTAAATAATAGAATAGTGTCGCGGAGTGAGAAGTGAAGTTTTATTTGTACCTTGTCTATCTGCAGTGTCGCTGTCCATGCTGGGTGGTGCTGATCGGCTTATTTTTTTAAAAGGTGTGAAAGCACACGTCTTTCAATATAATCTTTGTAGTGGCTTGTTTGGCACGTATATTGTGCATTATGGTTTGGCTGGTTGTAGTGTTGGCTCTGTTATACATTAACTAAACATGCGTTGAGTAGTTATTAACAGTGTGCGGCGGCAGGTTGATAAACGGGATTAACCCGTGTTGGGAATATTTGGATACATCCGGTCTTTTTCTCTACTGAAATTGAGGTGGTCATAAATCTATGTTTACCATTTAATAAGGAAGTGAAAGATTAATATGCCACTATTTAAAATGTTATTAACCAAATCAACTAATGACGAGTGTTTGAAAAATAAATAAGCTTCACCATCACACACCTGAGGGTTTACAGCAGAGGTTAAACATAGTCACCCATCAGTGTCTCCAAGTACACAAACAATTCATCTGGACGGCAACAAATTAAGGCTTGTAGCAAAACTGTAAATCTTTAATAATTGATATCTTCTAAGCCATGTATTTAAATTCATAATTTGCTGTATGCCCCTTTTTAACCAAACATAAATGATCAACAAGACTTAAAAATATAATACAATTTTAAATGATAGATCATTTCTACAGCTTAAATGCTAAGTGAAAGACACATGTACAGACCCTAATACACTTCTCTGATATGAGTTTAAACTGAAAATACCTAATAAAAAAAAGCAAAAATAAATACAATATTTTTCATATTTTTTTAATATATAACTGAAAAATAAAACCTAAATGAAAACATTTATCCTCTAAAAAAATGCTATCTTTAAAAAAGGCAAATTAAAGCACACTACAGCAAAAATAAACAAGACATTTAAATTTGTCTGAACACAAGCAGGAAGACTGAAAGAGTAGCAATGATATTTACTGATAATAAAGAACATAGTTGCAACTCTAATACATTGTAAATCCAGTGGGTTTAATGTTAAAATTCTTTAATCTGTAAACTATCGGCACAAAACTACTGTAAATTGGTTTAATAACTTAATACAATTATATTTGAGGTTTAAAGGTAGGGTAGGTAAGTTTGAGAAACCGGCTCGAGATACACTTTTTGTTATATTCCATGGAATGCTCTTAACATCCCGATAGCAATGAATATCTTAAGTGCTTTGACAAAAAATCCATAAAAAAATGTCATCTGTGGAAGCCGTAGTACTGTAAAAAGTACGACCAATCATTTTAGCCGGCCCGGCTAAAATAACTGGATGGCCTACCTGCCTGTCAGCCTTCCATCTGTGCACAAACTTATCTCGTGCCCTCATTGGTCATGTGCGCGTTCGTGTGTGTTGGAGGAGGGGCTCTATAAGGAAGTGGCAGATTTTCTCCGGTTGTGTATTTTCAAATTCTAGCGATCTCCAGCCGGTTTCTCAAACGTACCTACCCTACCTTTAAGTATACAATGTACTCAATTTACACAAGCTACTTTAATACTGATAAGGGCTATACAATAGTATACAATGAAATATAATACAGCAGCATGTAAATGTTATTGATTGATAAGGAAGAGCGATTATTTTCCATCCTAAAACATGACCACAAGACAGGAAGAGGCGGCCTGGAGCTCTGCAGCGAGACGCTATTTAAGATGGAAAATGTAGTCCAAGTAAGACAAAGTGACGAATACTGTGCTTCGTTGGGCGTTAAAAACACTGGCCTAAAGATTAATCTATTCGGGGACAAACATATCTTTACATTTATTTTTAAATAATTGCAAAAAGTCATACTGATCACAGTCATCATTTTCACAAAAGTTCATTTGTCCTATACTCACGTTTTCTATCTTTACTTTGTATACACTTGTTTACCAAAAACAATATAGTGTAAAACATTTGAATACAAATGGCTCTTTTCTGCATCAGGAGTAATACAAGTAGTCAGAGTGCTTCAGGGATGTAAGGACAGAAAATAGATTTTTACTTCAGAAAGACAATACATTATATGAGGCAGCAAAAGATACATTTTGTATAACACAGTTTAAGTTCATGCAAATAAGCAGGAATTTATTTTAAATGTTTCCAGTAAGGTGACATTCCTGGTTTGCTGGTTTTGCATTGTGTAGTAAAGTTCAACATGCCGTGAGGCCTGCTTGTTGTTGACTTTGGCTGTGTGTTTGAGTGTGAGATAATCATGTAAAAATACGGTCATTTAAACAGGTTCACCTCTAGTGTGTGTGTGGTTTTGTTTAACAACCACCAAATTATTTCCCTGTGCAACTGTGAGTTGATTCACAACTGATAGGATACGCACCAAATGTTTAGGGAGGGCATGAAGTTGTGAATGTGCGTCATGTTCTACCACAGTGTCCATGGGGGCTGCTTGAGTGGAAACGAGGCCAGAGAGGAAACATTGACAGGAATGGCAATGACAGCCCGGCCACGGCATTGCATGTCTCTGAAGAGATCGTCTGATCATCATTCTGAAATAAATGAGAAAGAGGAAACATGTTTGATGTCCGGAAATTTGCATTAATGATAACAGATTCCTTTATTGATAAACTCAAATTAGAGCAAAAATAAGAGTACATAAATGTTTGTGTGTCTGCATCTTTCTTAGATGAACAGGTAATATTATGGCAAGCATGTTAGGCTTCTAAAGTTGCTAAACTATAAGGGTTGCTGCAGTTTTTACCTCTTGATGCTTGTGGCAAATGGGTTTTTAAGCTAGACCAATTCATATAACAGTCCGACCTCATTTTAGGCCACAACCAAAAGTATTACCACTCAAAGTAAACATTGATTGCAGATTGTTCATATGTACCTCACAAAGTGGCCACTAAGTGTTTGGCTATTTTTATTTAAAGAAAATTGACATGACATATAACATGCAGCAGTGGGGGCACCAACATTTCTGTTGATAAATATTTGGATGGTTGAATCGAATAATTACAAAGTACCATTTGTATATATTTACATAATTATGGAGTGAGCATCCTCTGTATCAATACACTGTTACATATACAATGCATTGTGTCAAAATATCCCTTAAACCTACTCAAATGTTTAAAAAAAACACGTTAAAGGTTCAGCCCTAAACAATAGTATGAAAAGGGAGATTAGGTAACGTCCCGTGGGGAAATTGTTCGGCCGACGCCTTAATAATCAGCTTTAAAAGGATGTTAAAAATGAAAGAGCATGTTTGGAACAATGCTCCCCTCCAACACCACAGACGCTGAAGGAGTAGGTATACCTCTCTCAGTGAACTTTGACAGTCCTGTGGATTATGCCATTTTTATTTTTCAATTTATCTTTGCAACAACTGCTGTTCTGGTACCAGGACATTTAGTCATCACCATATTGTCCACCAAAGCCCTCCACCTCCAGAACAGGTTAATTTTCATGCTGAACACCAGTATTTGTGACACACTGGTGGGGTGTTCAGTGTATTATCTCGGTCTGTTTGATGTGCAGGAAGGATTTCCTTCGAGAAATGGCAGTTATAATATGTTACCTTCTCTTCTTGGGGTAAACTTAATGACGTTTTTATTTGCACAGTTTGACCGCTATTTTGCTGTTTGCCACCCATATTTGTACACGCGCTTCATAACCCGACGGGTGGTAATCTCAGTAAATGCCTGCTGTTGGATTCATGTTTATTTTCAGACCATCATTTTACTGCTCTTGCCACTTTCCAGAGCGATACAGATGTATGTTTTCGGAATTGTCAGCTTACAAATCATAGTGCTCACCAAAGTGATCATGACTATCAAACTGTATGTTGTTGCCACACTGTAAGAAACGTACCGTGAAATTCACAGTATTTAACTGGCAGCAATTGACAAGTTACTTACTGTAAAATGAATTACAGTAAGTAACTTGTCAATTGTTGCCAGTTAAATACTGTAAAATTAATTACAGTAAGTAACTTGTCAATTGTTGCCAGTTACTTACTGTAAAATGAATTACAGTAAGTAACTTGTCAATTGTTGCCAGTTAAATACTGTAAAATGAATTACAGTAAGTAACTTGTCAATTGTTGCCAGTTAAATACTGTAAAATTAATTACAGTAAGTAACTTGTCAATTGTTGCCAGTTACTTACTGTAAAATGAATTACAGTAAGTAACTTGTCAATTGTTGCCAGTTAAATACTGTAAAATGAATTACAGTAAGTAACTTGTCAATTGTTGCCAGTTACTTACTGTAAAATGAATTAAAGTAAGTAACTTGTCAATTGTTGCCAGTTAAATACTGTAAAATGAATTACAGTAAGTAACTTGTCAATTGCTGCCAGTTAAATACTGTAAAGGTAATCACAGTATTTACAAGTTTTTATTTACAGTAACAGTGTAAAATGAAACACAGTAACTTCCAATTACTGTATTTGTGTTTACGGTAATAGTGTTTTAACTGTAAAATGAAACACAGTAAATAGCATTTACTTTATTTGGTATTACAGTAGTAGTATTATAGCTGTAAAATGAAACACAGTAACTTCCAAGTACTGTATTTATGTTTACGGTAATAGCGTTTTAACTGTAAAATGAAACAGTAATATTTCATTACTTTATTTTTTGTAACAGCAGTAATGTTATAGCTGTAAAATAAAACACAGTAATTTTCAAGCATAGTATTTTTGTTTACGGTAATAGTATTTTAACTATAAAATAAAACACTGCCACTTAAGAAGTACTGTATTTTTGTTTACGGTAATAGTGTTTCAACTGTAAAATAGAAACTTTAATGCTATCATTTTAAGTTACAGTATCAGTATTGTAACTGTAAAACAATTTATTATAGTATAGCATGTCATGCTGGTAATTTACAGATTACCAGAAATTCTTGACACAATTTTAAAGCACACCAATAACTGCAGGGAGACAGCAAACAATACATTTTAACAATGTATTCTTAATTGTTGAACTGTATCAAGACCATGTATTTTCTTGTGCTAAATGATAAATATTTTCATCCATAAAACAATGGATATTAATATCCAAAAACATGGAGATTGCATTTTTAAAACAGTGGCGATAACAAAACACAAAAAATATGAAGCCATTTCTTCTGCCAAGCCATTTTAGAGACGTGCTGTAGTTGTAGTCTTAACAGCATTTTGTTTAATTATTTTTGCTTAATGTCATTTTTCAAGCTACGAGATGTTTTCCTACGTTTCTCATGAAAAATTATGTCTCAGGAATGTAGGGTTTGGGAATTATGGCAGTTTTAAAAAAAAATATGAAGGGAAATTTCAAGATTTCCTACCCTCTAGCTGTGACATCACGCACTCTAGTTAATGTTAAAATCGGAAGAAAACCTCTTTAACAAGGTCTGAACAATGTTTAATATCTCTAAAAGTAAGAATCAGATTTAAAAGTTGTGTTACATGAATAATATCAGAAAGATGTGTAACATTTTAAAGTTGGAATGAGGTTTCTGAGTGAAAGTATGAATGAACAGTTAGCAGTTGAAGTCGCATGAAGATTTGTTGAAGTCTGAAGAATTTCTCCATTGACTTCAATGGTTAAAAATGTAATGTATTACGGGATGTATCTCTGGAATTATGAAAGTTATGAATGATAAAAGTAATAGCGCCCGATTCCCGACCGAGCTGAACGTTTTGATGTTTGAACGGAGTTTCTGCGATGTTGAATGTGGGAGGAGAAGACGGACAAAATAATTGGACGGAATAATAATAAACTTTTCGTCCGTAGCATAACATATAGTTGGAATGCTGTATCAGCATTCCCACTAAATAACAAAAAAAACACTCAAAAGGAGGAAAAAACTAAGCATAACAAAAAGAGAACTTAAGATAAACTTAAAGGTAGGGTAGGTAAGTTTGAGAAACCGGCTCGAGATCGCTAGAATTTGAAAATACACAACCGGAGAAAATCTGCCACTTCCTTATAGAGCCCCTCCTCCAACACACGAACGCGCACATGACCAATGAGGGCACGAGATAAGTTTGTGCACAGATGGAAGGCTGACAGGCAGGTAGGCCATCCAGTTATTTTAGCCGGGCCGGCTAAAATGATTGGTCGTACTTTTTACAGTATTACGGCTTCCACAGATGACATTTTTTAATGGATTTTTTGTCAAAGCACTTAAGATATTCATTGCTATCGGGATGTTAAGAGCATTCCATGGAATATAACAAAAAGTGTATCTCGAGCCGGTTTCTCAAACTTACCCTACCTTTAAACTAACAAAACAACAAAACCTAACAAGACTGTAAACGATCCTCTCTTTGCTGAGGCCTGGCACGACCACACGTGGGAACAAACACAAACTGACACAGGAGAGGGGAGAGACAGGACTATTTAAACATGAGGCGAGTGGGAACAGGTGGAAACAATCAGGGGCGGGGCAGACGCTGACGATGGCGAAGTACCCCTCAATGCAGTGCGCAATGCCTCAATGAGCTCAATGTGGGCGGGAGCTCAACCTTTCTCAACCTTTGAGGCACGTGACGTCCGGACTCCCGTGATGTGTACTTACCCAGTCACAAAAGTAACATATTATATCTTACATTATTAATATATATATCATTCTGATGTCTGTGGTTATTTAAACATTCCCTGATAAACGTTATTTCAGCGTCAATAAATGAGTGTTAATCCCAGTGTGTTTAGTGTACAACATCATGTCATTTCACCTTCAATTCACGGTTTTCACAACGTTAGCCACATGCTAATGCTAACCGGAAATGTTAATAGTTAGTGTGAACTTCCGGTTTTTTCAGAATAAAACTGCTTTAAATTAAAACCCTGACTAAACATGAAATGACAGACATAATACATAAACATAACTAACACATTTGACGAGACAACAAAAGGCACTGTTTGGCAAATACATTATCACTATTCTTAGATGATACACAATATTTGAAAACACTTTGAATACAAACAACCAAATGCATGCAGGAATGGACCCTGTACTGAACTTACAAACCTTACACGTGTAAGACATTTTGATAAGCTTGCCGAGCATGGGCGGCGCCAGGATTTTCTTGCTGCAGTAGCTTAGCAGTTGCTATATGACAGAACGGCGTTGCTAGTTCATTTTCAAAATAAATAAACAAACAATACCAGTGGGCCAAGCACGAGCCTGTTCATATTGTAGCGTTCACCGCTATTCAAGATCACAGATCACGAGCCTTCAATGTCGAAAACGTTCTCTTTATTTTATGGTATTGACGGCCACAGCCACGCCTTACAGAGCCAATCAATAGTATAACACTCATTATGACTTTTCCCCACACTCGAACACAACTCCTACCGTCTCGTACTCCCTACACACACACCGGAAAACGCACACACACACACCTGGAAGGGGCGGTCTCCCTAACTCCCACCAACAACATTGCCTAAATAACTTTACAAATTTACTAAACTGTGCACATCTGATAACTGAAATAACTATTAACTTGGACACGCTACAATATTATCATTAATATTTACATTAAAACATTCCTTTGACACTTATAACATTACTTTGCAAGGTAAGCACAACCAAAATAAGTTTGTAAAAGCAGAATTTGAACACTGTTTTTGTGCTCCTACAATATTTGTGTATAATACCATTACACCCTAAGCATACACAATAGCGATCGTTCACTGTTTCAACTGGCATGCTGTGGCACACACACACACACACACACACACACACACACACACACACACACACACACACACACACACACACACACACACACACACACACACACACACACACACACACACACACACACACACACAACACACACACACACACACACACCACACACACACACACACACACACACACACACACACACACACACACACACACACACACACACACACACACACACACACACACACAACAACACCTACACACACACACACACACACACCACACACACACACACACATACAATACCACACACACACACAACAACACACACCCTTTTATTCAAAGTCACCAATTCACGAGTCCAAGTCACTCATCGAGTCAACCACTCTTCGAATCCGAGTCCAGAGTCCGAGTCACCAAGGAGAGTCGTAGTCGAGTCCGAGTCCAAGTCCGAGTCAACCCAAGGAATGTCCGAGTCGAGTCCGAGTCCGAGTCATCATTACCTGTGTTCGAGTCCGAGTCCAAGTCCGAGTCACCCAAGGAGTGTCCGAGTCGAGTCCGAGTCATCATTACCTGTGTTCGAGTCCGAGTCCAAGTCCGAGTCACCTAAGAAGAGTCCAAGTCAAGTCCGAGTCACAAGTCTTCATGTATTAATCTTCGTGATATATGTGTTGAAATGTTAGCTCTGCTCCTCTACATTGCTTTTATCCCTGTCGTGTTATACTAATCTGTCTATTGAACTGCTGTGAAGCCAGTTTGGCTACAATTCTTGTAATAGGTGCTATACAAATATAAAGCTTATTACTAATATTAATATTATTATTATTATTATATATAAATAAACTATGTTTAAAATGAGTTACCTTTTAGAGAAGTGATTATATTTGTATGCTAATATTTTCTATGGTAAAGTTTTCGTTTTGCACTTTTATTTTGATAGTAATAAGATCGGGACTCTTATTTTGAAGGAACTTTTACCGGTTAAATCGGTTTACTGATAAAGATTTAGCCCCAGAAAGCACATGGCTACTTAGCATGCAAAATGACGTCATTCTGCATGTTAAGTAGCCATATGCTTTCGTGTTATCGGTTTAATCTTTATGTATTGATTAGATCACGTTACTCTGATGATAGTGTTCAAGACAGCCTATATGTCTGAACTCGATGTTTAGAGTAATGTGTTACGGAGCCTTCTCTTCAATATTGTTTCCACAGAGCATTTTGCGCTGCTCTTTTCCAATGTGTAAGCAGAATGTGTGAAAGCATACAGCACGATGCGGAGTGTGTCTCTAGACATCTTTAGACTGGAATAGCCGGGCCCAGTACGTGAACTCGCCTCGCAGCCGGTGCACACGCCAGGATAGAGGACATCAGACTCCATAGAAAACTTGCTCGAGTCCGAGTCCGAGTCCAAGTCAGAGCGTCAATGTACAAGTCGAGTCCGAGTCATCATGGGGGGAAAAATTCACGAGTCCGAGTCCAAGTCAGCGTACGCGATAATTCACGAGTCCGAGTCCGAGTCCAAGTCATCGTGCGCGAGAATTCACGAGTCCAAGTCCGAGTAGCGTCAATCAGTGCGCGAGTCCGAGTCGAGTCACGAGTCCCGAAAATCGGCACTCGAGTCCGAGTCCAGGACTCGAGTACTCTATCTCTGACACACACACACACACACACAGGGCTCCGTTGGAGATCGCGGCCGTTTACGCTGACTTGTGAGAAATCTTTCCATTTTCGATCTGTGTTCACATACTGAGAATTATAACAACATTAGCCAAGTAACAGTTTGCGCTTTAACTTACAATGACCCCTGGTAGATCTCACGAGAATGTGTATAAATATATATAGATACATTTTCATAACAAAACAATGGAGTTACTAAGCCGTTGCTAGGCCAATTGTTGGAGTTGCAACTCCAAGCTACCCCCTGGTGCCGCCCCTGTTGCCGAGTACAGCTTAATTTGCTTTTTCACTAAGAGGCCTGACGTCGGACTGTCAAACTTTGGCTACGGTTACATAAATTAACAGACAAAATTGTTTGTATTAGGTACTTTCTTTGTCTCTTGAGTTACCATGTCCATTGGCGGAGGTTACTTCCTGGTTCAGCAAAGGGCGTGGCCGAGTGCTGAGGACTCATAAATACTGCAAGGAGCCAATTGGGACAGATTGGGACAAACCACCTGCTTCCATGTTAAAGGGGGGATTTGGGTTTTGTCAGTGTCCTTTGTGTTTTCTGTTACTATTAATTATCCCTTGGTTTCAACTTGGTTTGGCCAAGCCACTATATAGGTTCCTTGGTTTTTCATTGTAGCAGGTCAGTTTGTTGAGTTAACACCTGTTAAGTTGATGCCATGTTTTTTTCAGGTATTTTCTGTTGACCTCTTTTATAGGCCTAGTTATTCGAAATGATTGATTTATGATGTTTTCTGTGGACTTTTGGGTAAATAAAAAACACAGTTTATTTAAACCTGTCCTGTTGTTCATACCCCTCACTGTTTATTCATCATTCAATTCATTCTATATTTTATTGTGTACATTACTTTTCACTTCACTGCTTGTTGCACTCCTGGTTAGAAGCTAAACTGCATTTCGTTATCTCAGTACCTGTAATCTGTGCAATAACTAAAGTTGAATCTAATCTTGAGCAGGAACAAATGTATTTACTTTAGTACATATCTGACATTAACGATTAAACACATTTGTGCATTCTTTATAAATGCAAACTGGTCAAGACCACTGACGGAAGTAGTTTTTAAAAGTAGTGCTTCTGTCTTTTACATGTAGGATTCAACCCCCCTTGTATTGATTTGCTTTAAAAAGAACAGACACTTGAGTCATTCATTTGTAGTGATATAATTGTGGGATTTCTATTGCATCCACTTCATCTGCAATGAAGAAAGCCAACGCAATTTCCGCCATTGCAAACCGAGTCAAGCCGGTTCAGAGCTGTCCGACTTCAGGCGAGCTTTTTGAGACCTCCCCCAGCTGCAATCGGCTATTCTCGTCTACTTTCGAGGCGAGCCGCAGCTCATCTCAAACAAGCCTGTTTTTTCTGTTGACTGTTTTTGTCCCTATAGTTTGTCGTTAGTTTTTGTTTATTAAATATTGTCAGACTATATTACTTCGGTGTGAACTTTCTCTTTGAAAACGCGTCACAGCCTATAGCCAAGCTTAGCCTCTCGGAAACTAAAACTGGACTGGGAATTGAGCCGCCACAATAATAATACAAATTATGATTATTACCTTACTTTTGTCTATTTTTATTCCTCTGTGTTGCGTTTTTAAGGTGCAATGCCAGGACACATTCTTTGTATAAATCAGCACCACATTTGTAGTTCTTCCGGTTTGCAAAGACATAGGGTCTTAAATATATGCGAGTGATTCTATAATTTAGGGTGCATTTCACATCAACAAAACAGTACAAAGAAAGTGTTCTTTCTCAATAGAACAATCAGTGGTTCAAGTTAGTATATTCCTCAGTGTAACATATCCACTAGTTGCAAAGCTTAAACATTTTTTTATTTTATTTTATTTTAAGGGAAAGGATGTTTTCACTACTCAGTTTGTCAACTATGTTACGGACAAACTTGATGTCATTACAATCATTTGATTAAGTCCTGCACTTCAAGTAAAATCACATTTGAAAGTCTCTTGAGTCTATTCTACTATATATCCAAAGATTTTTTAAAGTTTAAAAAATAATTGTATTAAAGTTTTGTTTTTTCATGTGATATGTTCAGCACTGTCATTAAGTTTAGGGATATTTTGTATTATAAAACTACCATACAGGTCATTTTGATAGTTTTAAGAGATGTCATGTAAAACTCCAACCTGTGTAGATATACATTATACTATAAAGGATATCAGAAGCACTATTTTAGATATTTTAAATTTGAAAAAATGAGGTGCAACATAGTTGACAATGAAAGTCAAACATTTGACGCAAATAAAATAGTTGACTGGACACATTATTAACCATCAGCACTATGTTAATTTCAAGGCAGAAGTGCAAAATTCCATTGATAATGATGAGTAATGACGTCTACATGTCCTACAAATTGTCAACTAGGTTACCTGTCAACTAAGTTACTACAGTTATTACAGTACTGGGTAACTCAGTTGACAGGTAACTTAGTTGACAATTTCCCTATTTTGACCCATCATTTCAATGGTAGGCCTTGCTTGGATGACCACATGTCATTTTCTTGAACAGGTTAACATCACATTTGAACATATAATTGAATTAAAATCATTAAACAATTGTAAACCATAACAATGTACGTAACATTGTTGATTGTCAATGAGTATATTAATTGACCATGTGCTATTATACATAAAATATTGTAAAAAATTAGAGGACAATCACCACAGTGTGTTCAAAATGTCTGCCAAAGAGGAACATGGCATCATGTGATGCTGGTGACATGGTATTGGGACAAACCATTTTTGAGTTAAAGGGGGGAGTTCTCTTAGTAACATAGTTGACAGAACTTTTGCGGACATTCATATATTAAGATATTTAAATTATTTAAAGGAGGAAATCAATTAAAAAGATGTTATTATTCTTTAGTATTTAGACTTTTGAAATAAATGAATACTTTTTTTTATTTACTTTAATGGTTTTTATTCATTATTTTGAAACCAAGACACCCTCAACTGAAAAATGGACAGAGCAAAAATTGACAATTTAAGAACATCATGACACATTTCAAGCTAAATAAAGCATAGGATGCACATAATGTTTGTGTGATATTATAACATGCTTTCCAATAATAGGCAAAATATGATATTTTTGAAGAAAATACTTAGAATAATTATAATTATCATCAATGGACATCAATGGACATGGAATGTACCCTAAATTGTAGAATCACTCATATATCTACTAAGTATATCAAATATCTAGTAATTACACTGCATCAAGATTATGTATATTAAAGGTGGGGTAGGTACGTTTGAGAAACCGGCTCGAGATCGCTAGAATTTGAAAATACACAACCGGAGAAAATCTGCCACTTCCTTATAGAGCCCCTCCTCCAACACACACGAACGCGCACATGACCAATGAGGGCACGAGATAAGTTTGTGCACAGGTGGAAGGCTGACAGGCAGGTAGGCCATCCAGTTATTTTAGCCGGGCCGGCTAAAATGATTGGTCGTACTTTTTACAGTATTACGGCTTCCACAGATGACATTTTTTTATGGATTTTTTGTCAAAGCACTTAAGATATTCATTGCTATCGGGATGTTAAGAGCATTCCATGGAATATAACAAAAAGTGTATCTCGAGCCGGTTTCTCAAACTTACCTACCCTACCTTTAAGACAAATATGTTGGTTTATTTAAGATATTTTAGATATTTTAGCTATTCTAGAAATGGGGTTTTTCGGTTGGTTCTTTCTTTTTTGGTTACTGTGAATATCTACAGTACAGTACATTGTTGGTTACTGTGAATATCTACAGTACATTGTTGGTTACTGTGAATATCTACAGTACATTGTTGGTTACTGTGATTATCTACAGTACATTGTTGGTTACTGAGATTATCTACAGTAGCCTACATTGTTGGTTACTGTGAATATCTACAGTACATTGTTGGTTACTGTGATTATCTACAGTGCATTGTTGGTTACTGTGATGTTCTACAGTACATTGTTGGTTACTGTGAATATCTACAGTAGGCTACATTGTTGGTTACTGTGAATCAGGGTTTCCGCTAGGATTTTTTCTTGCCGGTCAAATGTCCGGAAAGAGTTTATTTTACCGGACAAATTTGAAACGTACCGGTCCCGGTCATGTTTCAATAATAATAAGAAGAATTGTGTAGCTGAGTTTCTGTTAGCAGGTAATTACCGGACTATGACCGGATATGCTGATGTTTAAAACTCAGTTAATGGGGCTCATTTTTATATTGCTTCAGTTTATAATCATAACAGATCGAAAAGTTCAGATTCATTTTTCAATAAATGATGCGCTTCCACAAACAACAAACAACATAATTATTACATTCAAACAAACTACTTATAGTAGATAACGTACATTATTCAAAAGTTTACATTCACTTTGGATAATAACACGGGAGAAACGGATCCTCTTTTCCTCTCTCCCTCCCTCTCTCTCCTGACAGCCCGTCAGTTTCTCATGCAGCTCGCTAAACAGTGGGCGGGGCTTCAGGTGATCATGCAGAGCTGCGTGTCTCTGTCAGACTCAGCAGCTGATCTGATCTCTCTCTCGTCCGGTTATACTTCACTCGCTTTTATGTCCATATCGATCAGATCCAGCTCTCCTGATCGGCCTTTATAGAGAGCAGCGATCAAACTATTAAGAGTGAATATCGGCCGATAATGATCGGCGGTCAATCGATCGGAGCATCCCTAATTATTACCGGCCATTTTGACCGGCAGGTTTTAAATGTACCGGTTTTTAATACATTTTACCAGCTAAAAACCGGTAATTAACGGCTAACGGAAACCCTGCTGTGAATATCTAGTACATTGTTGGTTACTGTGAATATCTACAGTACATCGTTGGTTACTGCCCTGCTGAAAAAACCAGCTTAGACCAACAAGGCTGGTCTGGCTGGTCAGGCTGGTAAACCAGCCTGACCAGCCAGTCAATATTAGGCTGGATTAGTTTGCTGGTTAAGAGGGGTTTTGGACACTTTAACTGGTCAGGATAGCTGGTTTGGTCACAGTGGTCTAGCTGGTCACCATTAGCTGGTCGGGATAGCTGGTTTAGCTGGTAAAAGCTGGTGGTCACAGTGGTCTAGCTGGTCAGGATAGCTGGTTTGGTCACAGTGGTCTAGCTGGTTACCATTAGCTGGTCGGGATAGCTGGTTTAGCTGGTAAAAGCTGGTGGTCACAGTGGTCTAGCTGGTCAGGATAGCTGGTTTGGTCACAGTGGTCTAGCTGGTTACCATTAGCTGGTCGGGATAGCTGGTTTAGCTGGTAAAAGCTGGTGGTCACAGTGTTCTAGCTGGTCACCATTAGCTGGTCCGACTGGTATGATCTTGAGCAGAACTTTAACTGGGATTACTTGATGGTTAAGCTGGTCATATATGATGATGAAACACTCTCACCCAATTGCAGTAGCTCAATGAACATCTATCATTTCAGATCAGAGCACCTACCTTACCAGAAAGGTACCAGAATGTATAGAATGTCTGTAAATAAATACTCATACATCAAATGATTAGAAGCAGGAAAATAATTTATAACACACAATGAACATTAACACACATTTGAAAACATTTTCAAAACACCCATTACTTCATATTTTTAAGCAGTTTCCTTCAATTGTTTCTTTCCGTTTTTCACAAGGTCCTGTATTTTTTGTGAAATGTAGTAACCGGCCAACTTCTCCCTCTCGGTCTTCTCCACGTTTTGTGAATTCAGCCATCCTCTGAAGCACTCTTGAAAAGAGAAAGGAAAAACAGATTAAATGTTAGCTTTGTGTTATGATTACTTAAAGGGCCCATGTCATGCTTTTCCGGTTATTACCCGTCCCCTTGTGTGTTATGAAGGTTTTTATGCATGTAAACGGTGTGCAGAGTCACAAACCCTCAAAGTACACCCTGTAGCGAGTAAAACTCTAACACAGAAAATACCTCCCCAAAACGCCTCGTTGGAGATACGTCATTGTCCATTTGATTCTTCCATTTCGTTCCGGGTACGGCATGATGTCAAGCCGTACCCGGAACGAAATGGACCAATCCGTGGAGCCGTTACGTTACGTCCGCGGAGCCGTTACGTTAAGCCCCCGCTGATTGGTCCAAATTGACCAATCCACGGACTTCCTCACACACACATCTGTGTGCAGGGAGCAGGCAGCTCAGCTGATTTCTCCTCCCTGGCTGCAGGCTGATAACAGACAGTTGGGATCGCGGCGAAATTCTCTCTGCAGACCCATTCTCACAGCGTTTATCAACCTTTTTCTTACTCAATATCAAGCCACACTTATTGTTTTTACTTCGGCTGTGACTTTGTGTGTGCTCAGGATGAGTTTGGCTGTGTTTGGCTATGTATCGCTAACAAGGAAACAACACCTCCACGGAGCTCAGCGCGATTCACAACGTCCCGTCACACTGTGCTCACAGGGAGGGTGGGGGCTGGAGCTATTGGAGCTACAACGAGCCGTTAAAGGCAGAGAGTGAAATTCAGTGAATACACCTAGTTTACAGAGATGCTGTATGAGAAACCAATGTGAGTTTGGAAAATTGCACAATATAAATCTATTCTAGTATACCTCAACAATGGAATTATGATCAGTGGAAATGGCCATGACATGGGCCCTTTAAATATGTGCACTGTGAGATGAAAAAGAAAAATGTATCAAGTTTAGTTTTGAACATTCACTGTGATTGGGTCTATTGTCCACGCAATACACCGTATTTAATTTTTTATTTAATATTCTGTTCTTGTAAATATCATATTCTATTATATTACACTTTTTGCACTACTTTTTATTTTGTATTTTTGTATTTTATTATATATGTTGCATTGTTGGAGGAGCTCAGGTCAGAAGAATTTCATTGACATTTCTACACTGTAGCTGCTGAGCATATGATGATAAAACCTTTGAATCTTGAATCCAACACTTTGGAAAATCCTAAATTGTAGGATAGTTTGGCCATAATAATGCTTTATGATTACATTTCATGAGAAGTGTATATTTTACTTTCAGAATCTACTTCCAGTGGATGTGTAGGATCTACAGTATGATAGATATATTACTTTACACCCGGAAGTATGTATTGTCATTCTTATTGTCGATAAATTGAGGGATATACACTATATTTTATTAACACCAGTATGTACTTTATACATCCACCTCGAGTGTTTGTCTCTGCACCGGAAATAATTTAATTTTAAAGTTCAACCGCATATTATATAAACTATATCAGCGCCACACCTGCGTAACACATGCTGCCTCTTATCTGAACCATTTTTTAAGCGATTTGTAATCTATTCTTGTCGACTTGCAGCCTAAATACAAAGATAAATCCACTCTCCTACCACTGCTTACCTCTAATGAGCCTTGGTAGAACTAGTGTCCGAGTCATGGGGTCCAGAACGGACTGAAGACATGTGGAACAGAGGACAGGCATGATTCCATGTACAGGGAACTTTTTGAACCTTTCTGCAGCGATAAATAAAGAAAACAAAGAAGACATTATTAATAATAGTAATGATGGTAACAACAATAATATTAGTATAACTATTTATATAGCACTTACACAATTGCAAACTGATTCTCACAACAAAAATAAAGAACAAAACAATATCAACAATAAAAAAACAAATGATTATAGGAATGTTAAGAGACAAAGAAATGATAAACATTCTGAGAGGCCGACTACAAAAGGTAGACTCAATGGCTCTTGATGACATCAATGAGCAGTCCCAATAGATGCTGCTGTATAAAAAGAAATAGAATAGGTCCAGATTTCTTCTATTTTGTGTTGGATGATTTGTTTTATTGATTGCTGATGGAGGTATATATATATAGGGTTTATTCAACAGCAGTAAAGCATTAAGTTGCTAAATTAACGTACACTGAACTGTAAAACAACTTACCACTATTTAGGAAAGGCTCTGATCAGGAGGGTTGACTAGTAGGACAGCAAAGAGGTGGTGTCATGTACAACCATTGGTAGATGTTACACCTGAAAGAAAGATAAAGAAATAAGAGAAGACAGGAGGACAAACATCCTCTTAAGTAAAAGACCAAATCATGTCAAGCTTTAACCTGAGCCTGTTTTTTCAGTCTTTACAATGCACAGTTGGAAAATACCTTCCAAAGGCTACATTCAAACTCAATACCATAAATAACTGGGTACCAAAGTGCTTTACCTGATAGAACACGTTCCACACGGAGCAGCAACCATCCGGCTCGGCCTTTTGCTGCATATCATCTCCTCCCTCTCCACTGTTTCTAGTAGATCTCTACTGTCCAATAAAACTGAAATTCCCCAAAAAATCATATTAAAAAAGTTAAAAACAATAACTTGCTTTTGGCATTGAAATAGATTAGATTAGATTAGAATCTCACCTTTTTCCTGGATGTCAGGAAGGCGTTCCCTTCACGTCCGCAACCAGTCATAGGGGTTCAAATGCAAAGCCTGAACGATGACAAGAGCGAGATTTACATTTTACAATTATATTTTTAATTCATACCAGAGCAGTGTGGACGACATGCAAAGAACAGATCAAATCCCCTGACAGACTCACACACTTTGGTGATGTCCTTATCTGATAATGTTTCATTTTTTAGCAGCAAAGTAACATTACTCAAAGTATATGTATGTTTTGCATCTCCTCAACAATGGTCTGTATCATTGAGTAGAAAAAAACTGTCCCCACAATTTCAGGTAGATTAACACACATTTGTAAGAAAGGTTTACAATGAAGCACAAAAACCCTCTTTGTATTAAGCTAGCTGCCACAGAAAGTACAGCTTAACATGCTAACCTTTGGTGGAGAGCTACAGTTAGCTAACTTCATGTTCAACACAACACCTCTAATGGCATTACATTGACGATTTTAAACAAAACGTAACTCTCTCAACTTGTAAGATAACGTTAAGTTAACTTACAACTTATAGCTGCATCACGTTTTTCAGGGGAAACACAAACTGCAGAAAACGTTAGCTGCTAACTGTTGTTAGCTAAGACAGCTAGCCTCCTAGCAAACGTAAGGTTAAGTTAACATTAACGTAACGTTGTAAGAAAGCAAAACGAACCTTCGAGAAAGCTTTTACTCTCAGACTTGGTGAAATTGTGTAGTGTTGCTTACCTCCAGAAGGACTTTTAGCGCGTTTCCCAGTAGACAGAGCTGTCAGAGCAGTGCCTCTCAGAAGAGCAGCCGCTGGGCGGAGTCACAGAAACGTTCAACTGATCTTCACTCCTCGACCGTTAGTGCCAGTCAAAACATACCGCTTTGTTTCAACCACTGCCGTCTCGCCGTTCCCCCGTGTCCCGCCCTCTCTGTCTGTCTGTGTCTATTTCAGTTTCGCTAGCAAGACTGCTGGTAGACCAGCTTCACCAGCTTCACCAGCATAGACCAGCTAAAACCAGCATAGACCAGCATGACATCCATGCTGGGCTATGCTGGTTTAGCTGACCAGGCTGGTCTTGAACCAGCAAGAACAGCCTGGTAAACCAACTAAACCAGCCTAACACCAGCCTAAAACCAGCTAAAACCAGCTAAAACCAGCTAAAACCAGCTAAAACCAGCTAAAACCAGCAACCATCTTAAGCTGGTCTATGCTGGTTTTTTCAGCACGGTGTGATTATCTAAAGCAGGGGTTCCCAACCCCCGGTCCGCGGACCGGTACCGGGCCGCGGAGGTGTTACTGCCGGGCCGCGAAATAGCTGTGAGTTTATCGTAATATTTGCAGAATTATAAATATATAAAAATATTTTATCATAATATTTTTTTCAAAAAGTGTTTAATTTTCGCACCTATGCCATGTTGGAGTAGAATACCTCTGCTACGCGCCGTTCGTTGGATGAGGCTGGATCTCTATTAAATTAAGAAAGGAATTGAAAACACCGGAATCAAAGTTATAACAAATTATCTGAGTTTACTTCTAGTAGGAAACCAAACACATATACAAGTTATACAGAGTACTCGAGCACTCCGGGCTTTTAGATTTGTGATGCGATTCGGATAAATGCATCGGGACCAGACAAACTCATCAAACGAGAAGAAATTGGACTTCAAGTTTGTGATTCGATGCGGACACAGATATCAGGACCAACAAACTCACCAAACCCAAAAGCAATTTTACACACACAAACATCAGTATTTCTATCTGTCTTTGGGGCGGAGATTTGTCGATTCTTCCTTCCCACTTTTCTCCCAAGCGAATTAGAGAGCCCCTGGAGAGGAGCTGTTTAAACTGACCACCTCCCCCAAGTGCCCTGATTGGCTGGATTCGCTTCTGGCCGAGGTCAATCAGAGTTTTCGAACAGAGTGAGATCCCCAACCACACCAGGTCAAAAGTCAATGTTTATCTTTACCTTATCTTACTCTACATTCCTTCCCAGGGGATATTTTCACCTAAACCATTCTCCCACAGACATTTAAACTCTTCTCCACTTATTTTACGATGTCTTTTAACGACTTAGTGACCGCATCTGGCTCTTAGTGGTGATAAGGATCAATGTTGGTGTGTGAAACACAGAATCTCTAAGTCAGTGAATTTAAAAGTGAGAATAACATTCTTTTTCTAAGTGATTATCAAAACCCGTTTGTGATTACATAAAACAGTTCAAACAATATATGTTTACTTCAATACAGTGTAGAATCATATCTTCTTACTTCAATCCCTCTTTTGATCTCACCTCACGAGATCAACATATAGCATTTGAAACATTACCACTGTCAATTTTCTTCTTACTGTGTCTGTCCCAACATTTATATAAACCCATCAGAAGTTGGGATATAGAGCACTTTAAACCTTTAGGAACAGTCCACAACAACAACTTATTATGACAGTGGAGGGAGAATAAAATATGTCTAAAAAGCAAAGTCCTTGTCAGCTGAGTCATCTTTACTCTTCCCTCAATGGTGGAACTGATGAGTCTAACACACAGTGAGCAGATACAAGGCACACAACAACAACAACAACAACCACATGTCACTAAAATGGCAATAAAAGTAGCCACAGAAATCAGAAAAGACATTATCATACTTTTCCCTCTTTTGGTAACACATAGTTCTGTAGAATAAAAAATACAAATCCCTTAAATTATGGGATATAAAAATAAAGTTGAAAGTTCCTCAAAAAAAAAAAAAAAATGGATTGTTCAGACAAAGTTCCACACCGGCTGTATCAACCTGTTTCAGCGGGAAATGGAGTTCCCTGTGCCGTCTTGGTTTGCCATATCTTCGTCCCCCCAGCCCGCTGACGGCGGCTTCTGGGGTGCTTGCTAGAGAGATGTGGCCTGATTGTCCTCCCCCGGCCCGCTGATGGCGGCTTCCGGGTCGATGCTGGAGAGATGTCCCGATCCTCCTCCTCCGGCCCGCTGATGGCGCCTCCTGGGTCGACTGCCTTGACGAGAGCCATATCTGTTCTGATGTCGTCCAGGGTCCTCGCGACGAGGGCCAACTCTGTCCTGATGTCGTCCAGGGTCCTCGCAGGTGTTTTTCCCGACCGCACACTGGCTCCAGTGGTACCAGTTGTCTCCCTTTCCATCTAGGCGAACGGCATGGGAGGTCCCCTCCAACCAGACGTAATCTGCTATGTTGGCCTTGTGTTTCTCGGGTCCCCCTTTTGACGTCAGCAGCCTGTGTGGAGAAGTCTCATACCAAGCCCTTAAGTTGCTGGAAATATGGTTTTGAAATCATCTTTTCTACTTCTTTAGTGTTTATTGGCGGCACCAACTAGACTGGAGTGTGGACAAGAGACTATGCAGAAAATAATAAAAAAAATAAAAAATTTAAATTTAAAAATTAAAAATTAAAAATTAAAAATTAAACATTAAAAATTAAAAATTAAAAATTAAATATTAAAAATTAAAAATTAAAAATTTAATTTAAAAATAGAACAAAAATAAAAATAAAACAAAAAAAGGAACAAACTAACAAAACAAAAAATAACCAAAGCTAGATTATTTTAAATGTATCAATTTCTCTTAAAAGCAACAAATAAAACAAAACAAAAAATACCATAACTAGTATTTTAAATTGATAAATTTCTCCTAAAAACGTAATAATCTCACATACATATTGTCTGATGTATATCCTATCCTTTTCCCCCTTTTACTGAAATAGAACGCCGTTAACGGTGTTCCCATTTTCAGAAATATCGAGCCTTATACATCAGTTATTTAATATCAGCTATATATTTATTATTACTATTACTTATATATCAGGCATTAAATGTCAGCCTTCTTCCATGATTGACCTCGTCTACATTATCTGACTTATATTGATACGTGTCTGTTTGTATTTATTTAATATACTGGGCAATTTATTGATAACTTTTTTAATCTCCCTCTTTTCTTAACCTGTTCCACTCTGAGCCTGTTTTTCAGGTCTCAGGCTCGAAAATGACATTCCCAGAACAAATGACCATATCTTCCCTTCTAAAAGGGTTACATTAATAATCTTTTCTCAAAGTAATGATAAACCTGTGAGTTGGATGTAGAAGTGTCAGAATCAATATAAATGTTTTTTATTTTAAAGAAAATTCAGATTTTACATAGTAAAAAACTGTAAATTATAGTGTCCGTCCAAAAATTATTTTTTACAGATAGTGAAAACTACCCTTGGATGATGGGTTAGTAGACTAAAAGCTTTAGGAATCCAAAGTACAACATATAATAAGTACCCTGTATCAAGATTGATGCAAAACAAGTGAAATTTGACCTTTTTAGAGAGATTTAGCCAAAAACTGGGCCATCTGGGGTCATTTGGGTGGATTTGACCTATCTCTGGCCCCCCTTGCTCGATCTGGTTGGTTGACATACCCTTGTGACCGTTAGAGCCAATAGAATCGAAGGAGGATACTCACATAGACACACATTGTAAAGAAAAAATGTTGCCGCTTCGCGTGTGGAAAGCGAAACTAAACTGGAGGAATGTCTCCTTCTGGAGTTTGGAAACTAAAACGCAGTTGTATTGCTTATGGATTATCAGAAATAATTTCAAAGAAGGCACAGACACATAGGATGAACCTATGGATTAACTGCAGCATCGTTTTTTTATCGTTTTAATGCCATTGAAGACCACTTTTGACCAAGGTAAGATATATTTACGTGTTTAGCTTCTTAGCTCCACATGTGATGATGTACGCTTTCGTTGATAGCGTCGCGAATGTTTATCACTGAGTGTTGAGGTGGGCACCGTTAGATTCAGTGTCTCCAGGACACCAAAAAATAGTGTTTGGTTGTGCATCTAGGATAAGTAATAAGGGAGTTCTGAGTGAGTTTATGTGCCTTTGTCGGTCCCGTTTTTTCGATCGAGGCTAATTCAGAGGCTGAGTGCTAGCATTGTGGGTTTTTTTTGAAAAAAAAAATTAAAAAGATCAGTTAGCTGAGTTTCTTCCCGTTACATGGATATAACACATTCATAGTTTTATTCAATATTAAGATTCCTTAGACGTTGTTTCCTGCAAATGACGCGTTTATCCGCCCGGTACCGGGGGGAAGGCGTGAAACAGGTTAACAACTGGAGCTATGGCTACTTTGAAATCTGACTCGGTTAAGAGATGATTCGTTTATTGGTGAGAGGCACACTCTTGCCCTCGTGATTGGGTGGGGGTGGATATTTAGGGAGAGTTCCTTACAATCTCCAGATCTTCCTCTCAGTGTAGAGGCCATAAAACCTTTTAATGGGCTCTGTGGTCTGTTCAGATTTAGATTTTCTTCCTCTCCAGAGGTCACGCCTGTCTTTGACCCTGTGTGCTGCTGTGATTCTGCAGCACCTCAGGACAGAGAAAGGGGAGATCTCTTCCCAAAAGTGTAAGCTCCCTTTTGAGCAACATAGCAACACATTAACTCTCCCTGACTCGTTTGTAAAGCGTTCTTTAAGGCCTGAATTGAGTCTTCCGTTGTGTAACGGAAAATCCCATTTCCAAAAAGGGTCAGTTTAATAGCCCTTATCATATTATCGCTCTGTGCTTGCATGCTAGGACCTATTGTCTTTGCCAGAGCTGCTGCTATTCTTTCTACATGTATTAGCTCCATATTAGCAGGGTTCACTAACATGGTTGGTTGATCCAGTTTAAGATTTTCAATATCTTCCATTACTATTTCCAACATTCCTTATCCCTGAATATCAGGTCTAACAATGTGTTTTCCTTTAGGAGTATTAGATGGGATACTCATAAGTGGCATTTGTGAGCCCTTATCTCCGTAGGGTGGAGGTAGGGTCTCAGACATTATACCACCTTCTTGTTGCTCTCTGTCTCTCAAGTATTACACAGATTTGACTTAAAAAAATCACACAGAGCTTCTCATACCTTATCATCTAACAGTCAGGCACATTTTTATTGTGCGATGTTTATTTCAACAGATAGCGTGACTTCCAGAAGTAGGCTTCTACAATCTCCTCACGGTGATTGCGACTTCAGGTCAAGAGTTAAAAACTCAGTCAACAAAATCTCTTTATCGTCACGTTTAATGAGCCTGATTATCCCCACAACAGTTTTGTGATGAGATACGGTCGTTCCAAATAATTAGTTGGAGGTCGCGTCTCTCTCCTCCTCTATCACCCACCATATAACAATTACAGACATTTTATACATTTAAAGCACCACGAAAGGTAACCGCATTAATCAATCTGATCATGACCTGCGGGGAATGTAACCCTTCTTTTACAGCCTTACAGTCTTTAATGAAAGCACTGCAAGGTAACCGTATTCATCAATGTTATATTGACCTACGGGGAATTTAACCCTATTTTGACACCCTCGTAGTCTTTAATTAAAGCGCTGCAAGGTAACCGCATTAATCAATCTTATCATGATCTGCGGGGAATTTAACCCTCTTTTTCTAGCCTTGCAGCCTTCGTATTTAGTGAGTGAAGGGCCGGGACTGATCAACCGGCCTCTCTCAAACACTATTGTGCCTTAGGTCCAGGACTGAATACCCTTCTCTAAGCACTTCCCCAATATCCCCAACCTGTAATATGTATTGTATTTCCCACCGTGACTAAGAACACTGAGAACGCTGCTGACAACTCTACATTTTTTAGTATAATCAATCACAGATTTTTGATAATCAAAACAGGTGTCTGCTCACCTTTTGTATATGGCGCCTTGGTGTAGTTGTCAACAGTATCTCTGTGCCCTCCCCCTGGACTGGATTCTGTCCCCTGGCTGTCGGCGTCCCTTTCTAGAGATCAGCTCACAAACGTCGGGAGTCACCACTTGTTGGAGTAGAATACCTCTGCTACGCGCCGTTCGTTGGATGAGGCTGGATCTCTATTAAATTAAGAAAGGAATTGAAAACACCGGAATCAAAGTTATAACAAATTATCTGAGTTTACTTCTAGTAGGAAACCAAACACATATACAAGTTATACAGAGTACTCGAGCACTCCGGGCTTTTAGATTTGTGATGCGATTCGGATAAATGCATCGGGACCAGACAAACTCATCAAACGAGAAGAAATTGGACTTCAAGTTTGTGATTCGATGCGGACACAGATATCAGGACCAACAAACTCACCAAACCCAAAAGCAATTTACACACACAAACATCAGTATTTCTATCTGTCTTTGGAGCGGAGATTTGTCGATTCTTCCTTCCCACTTTTCTCCCAAGCGAATTAGAGAGCCCCTGGAGAGGAGCTGTTTAAACTGACCACCTCCCCCAAGTGCCCTGATTGGCTGGATTCGCTTCTGGCCGAGGTCAATCAGAGTTTTCGAACAGAGTGAGATCCCCAACCACACCAGGTCAAAAGTCAATGTTTATCTTTACCTTATCTTACTCTACATTCCTTCCCAGGGGATATTTTCACCTAAACCATTCTCCCACAGACATTTAAACTCTTCTCCACTTATTTTACGATGTCTTTTAACGACTTAGTGACCGCATCTGGCTCTTAGTGGTGATAAGGATCAATGTTGGTGTGTGAAACACAGAATCTCTAAGTCAGTGAATTTAAAAGTGAGAATAACATTCTTTTTCTAAGTGATTATCAAAACCCGTTTGTGATTACATAAAACAGTTCAAACAATATATGTTTACTTCAATACAGTGTAGAATCATATCTTCTTACTTCAGCCACCAGTGATATTATTTCATCCAGTAGCTAGTTAATCTTTCACCAGAAAACCGTTGAAAATGGCTTTTATGATGTTCCGAGGGATTCGGCGGCTCAGCCTAAGGTCTCAGCCTCTTGTGCGCACGAGCATGTTACCGGTGCGCCAAGTAGGAAGAGGAGCGCACAGGAGACAACCGTTTGATTGCAGACTGTTATGTTATGTGGGGAAATGGTGGTGCATACATTATTTGAGATATATTTCAAACTCGGACTTCATTTTAAGGACATGTCGGCCAGGGGTGGAGAGGGAGCTATTTGTTTAAGCACCGGATTGGCAAAACAGGAGAGTAAACCAGTCTGCCTTGATCTATGAATTAATGTCCGGGACTCTCACGGTATCTGCTGCCCGCAGCTGTTTTATAGAAGGAAACCCTCCTTCACTTCATGAAATGGCTGCAGCATCAGGAGGCAGCGGGACGTACTCGGTAAAGAGCTGTGCCTTTTTACGCACCGCCTTCGCTGTGTTTAACTTAATCAGAACAGTTTAAGAGTGACTGCAGGCTGCTACGTGTTAACCACACACACATCTACACACATCGAACTGCCCGATTACTCCCCCTTTTATTAGTTTTATGAAGGAGATGTCCAGTCAGTCACCAAGGCGCATGATGTGTGTGTGTATGTGCTCTGCTCAGCTCAGCTCTGTGTGTTTGGTGTGTTTGTGTCTGTCCGACACCGGCATATATGCGGCTGTTCCCAAAATAAATTAGTTTAATCTTAATCTCGATGTAGTGCTAAATGCTGTCGGGAGTGCACCGGAACGAACAACACTATCATAATATCTTCTGAAAATAAATGCCAGTGTCACACACACACACACACACACACACACACACACACACACACACATTCACTGGATTATCCGTAAATCATACAAACAAAACCAAAACGTTGATTTATCTGTTTTCCCGTTTTGGTTTAAAAACTGAATAACGTCGGTTTTTTGGTTTTCCGAAAAACCAAAAAACAACACCGGTTCTTTTTTAAACTTTGTTAATATGTTTTGGATGCATATTGTTCTAGTATTTGTTCAGGCTGTTACATACAATTAGCCTCTGTTGCTACCTGGTGGTGAGTAAATATTAAAATCAGTTAAAATTGACAACCGGTCCGCGATTTTTTTTTAATGTATCTACCGGTCCTTGGCACAATAAAGGTTGGGAACCCCTGATCTAAAGTACATTGTTTGTTACTGTGAATATCTACAGTAGCCTACATTGTTGGTTACTGTGAATATCTACAGTACATTGGTTACTGTGATTATCTAAAGTACATTGTTGGTTACTGTGATTATCTACAGTACATTGTTGGTTACTGTGAATATCTACAGTACATTGATGGTTACTGTGATTATCTCAACCCGGTATCACGGCAAGACGTGAACATGTGACGATCTACCATGCTGGGAGACGTGAATATGTCACGGTTTTGTCCCTTCAAACGTGACAGTTACACGGTATTGTTAACATGGCCCAACCAGTGGAGAAATACCCGGAAGTGCCAAGCAAATGCTCTACCAAGACTATTGGTCGTTTTTTATTGTCAAAATTAGATATTTTTAATTTATTTTTTAATCGTCACACTCGATTTCGCCGATTTTCTTGTGGCCCTAGCTGGTCGACACCTCTTTTAGCAGAAACAAAGGCTACATTAATGTATTAAATCAATGTTAATCCATGTGTGTGGATGTGGAATTAACGGACGTGACGTTGTGCGATTGCGTTGACAGGCAACAGCTTCGGTTCATGTTAATTTACAAACTCTTCAACTAGAACCGTAGTTATATTTAAAAACATTTTAGAAGGCCTCACGAAATACTTTAATGTAAATTTAAATTTAAAGGTGACCTATCATGCAAAATGCACTTTTGTACGTCTTTTATACATAAATATGTGTCCCCGGTGTTCCAGGGAACTCACCAAGTGTCAGAAAACACAACCCTCTCTATTTTCCTCCATACCCAAATCTCTAAAAAAGGGGCTGCAACGGATCTGATGAAAACTGATCCAGATTTGAACACTGTCCTGACGTCAGGACGGTGGCGCTACAGCTATTGGGCCAACTCTCCACCTATCAGGGGAATGTGGGGTTGGGCCACGGCCGGCCATTGCCGCTCGAAAGCGCTGGAGACGCTGTAGTACATATGCCAGGCCTGTAAGTGGCGCTGTAGTCTGCCACAAAAGCAGCGAAGAAGATTTCCCGCCCATAGTTACCATGGTTACCCTTTTGTTTATTCTCCGCTGTGGCTTTTTTTCTCCCTCCCCGAGGCAAGCGTTTGCTCCCGCTGCTTTAATTCAATGCAATCCCTCCCCGTTGAGGCAAGCACTGTAATTCTCTCCGGTTAGTCCACCAGCAGATGACAAACACCCACCTCTCCGCCTCTTCCAAGGAACGAGGGGACCGTGCGGCAGAGTTTCAGTTTCAGTTTCTTTCGCTGGTCAAGATGTCCGTTAAAGTTTAAATCTTCCGGACAAAATTAGAAAAGTGCCGGTCAAAGGTCTTCTTTGTTATTTATTGAGCTTTAACCTGTTAAGCCCTGAGCCTGTTTTTCAGGTCTCAGGCTCGAAAATGACATTCCCAGAACAAATTACCACATCTTCCCTTCTAAAAGGGTTAAATTAATAATCTTTTTTCTCAAAGTAATGATAAACCTGTGAGTTGGATGTAGAAAAGTCAGAATCAATATAGATGTTTTTTATTTTAAAGAAAATTCAGATTTTACATAGTAAAAAACTGTAAGTTATAGTGTCCGTCCAAAAATTCTTTTTTACTTATAGTGAAAACCACCCTTGGATGATGGGTTAGTAGACTAAAAGCTTTAGGAATCCAAAGTACAACATATAATAAGTACCCTGTATCAAGATTGATGCAAAACAAGTGACATTTGACCTTTTTAGAGAGATTTAGCAAAAGAAACCACTTCTGGGGTCATTTGGGTGGATTTTCCATATCTCTGGCTTCCCTTGCTCGATGTTGATGGTTGACACCTCTTTCTGACCGTTAGAGCCAATAGAATCGAAGGGGGAGTCCCCCACACACACTCATTGTGAAGAGAAAAGGTGGGGACTTCGCGCATGTAATTTTCCATCAGAGTGAACCTATCTCTAGCTTTGACATCTGGAAACGGAAAAGCAGTTTTAATGCTTATGGATTATCAGAAATCATTTCAAAGGGACACAGACACATTAGATTAACCTATGGATTAACTTCAGCAGCGTTTTTATCGTTTTAATGCCATTGAAGACCACTTTGGAGAGACTACAGAGCCAAGGTAAAAATGTTACCATTTTTAGCTACCTAGCGTCACCTGTTTTGATGTCTGTTTTTGCTTATAACGTTGCAAATACGTATAATTCAGTGGTAATGTCGGTGTCAATCGATTCTGTGTCACCTCACGATGTGAAACGATGTGTTGGATGTGGTGAAAAGATAAATAATAAGGTTTTGTGAGTGATTTTCGGTGCAGTAAGGTGTTAGCATTTTTCGCTCGTTGCTAATTCAGAGGCTCAGTGTTAGCATTGTGGGTTTTCTTTAAAAAAAAAAAAAAAAGATCAGTTAGATGAGTTTCTTCCCGTTACATGGATATAAAACATTCATAGTTTTATTAAATGAACATGCCCTCAGACACTGTTTCCTGCAAGATGTTGCGGCAGTTCCCCGGTACCGGGGTCTCTCGGGCTTAACAGGTTAAAACAAATGAATAACGACTCTATATAATAAAACACGGAGGACGGAGATCTCTTTTTCTCCCCCTCTTCTGACAGCCCAGCAGCTGATCAGAGCACGCTCCCCTCTCCTGCAGGGGGGCGTGGTCAGCAGAATCAGACCCGTAGACAGCAAACAGCACATAGAGCGAAATGAGGCATGGCTAAAATGCATGATCTGTTTGGTATTTTGAAAACAGAAACGTATAAATATACCTTATATGGTATGGCCCTACAATATATCATTTAAATATAGCATGATAGGTCCACTTTAAGGTATTTGAATGTAACATTTTAAGACAATGGATTGTCTCACGGGTGAGATGCTTTTTGTGCATTTTTGCTTGCTGTATGTGGATGACGTGATTAATCAAATTAAATTGATCTGCTCTTCTAACTGTCTTTAACTCTCTTTTTCAGAGTCGGCTCCATTCACGGGAAGGGAGATACCAACAATACATGGAAGTAACAGGAGCCCGAGGATTCCCCTATTCTAATCAACTGTGACACTTTCTCCATCTCTCTCCCTCCCATTGATTTTGAACCACACAGCCATGCAAAGTTTAAATGCCAAACAGTTTTCTGAAATGTTTCTATCATTGTGCCTTATAGGTAATCTCAATGTTTCATCTGAATTAGCTGTTGACTCATTGACAGTGATCTTACAGACAAACCGTTACGTTACTGCTATTAAATAATAGAATAGTGTCGCGGAGTGAGAAGTGAAGTTTTATTTGTACCTTGTCTATCTGCAGTGTCGCTGTCCATGCTGGGTGGTGCTGATCGGCATATTTTTTTTAAAAGGTGTGAGCGCACACGTCTTTCAATATAATCTTTGTAGTGGCTTGTTTGGCAAGTATATTGTGCATTATGGTTTGGCTGGTTGTAGTGTTGGCTCTGTTATACATTAACTAAACATGCGTTGAGTAGTTATTAACAGTGTGCGGCGGCAGGTTGATAAACGGGATTAACCCGTGTTGGGAATATTTGGATACGGTCTTTTTCTCTACTGAAATTGAGGTGGTCATAAATCTATGTTTACCATTTAATAAGGAAGTGAAAGATTAATATGCCACTATTTAAAATGTTATTAACCAAATCAACTAATGACGAGTGTTTGAAAAATAAATAAGCTTCACCATCACACACCTGATGTGAGGGTTTACAGCAGAGGTTAAACATAGTCACCCATCAGTGTCTCCAAGTACACAAACAATTCATATAATATTAAATGCTGTATTCATTAATGGTTGTATAATTCTACAAATATTTTTATATTTTAAGTTTTACATTTTTTATAGTAATTGTTCCCTACAGAACATTTTGTGCTGTCATTTTATTGAACGTGTTTGATTGGAAAATGTTAGAAAAAAGTTGTAAAATAACAGTATTCTACCTGTAGAACTTTAGGTTCTGTATTTATCTTTGTGTTTGATCATAAAAATCAAATAAAAAAAAATGTAAAAAGCAGTTTTTCTCTTCAGAACTTTATTTAAGGTATTTGAATGTAACATTTTAAGACAATGGATTGTCTCACGGGTGAGATGCTTTTTGTGCATTTTTGCTTGCTGTATGTGGATGACGTGATTAATCACGTCATCCAATAGTATTTGACAGGAAACCATTGTATGAGCTTCCTCCAGGAAGTACCGGAGCTAGGGAGTACAGTTATGCACGTCTATCACAGTAAATTGCTGGCAACTCTTTTGCATTACTTTCACAGTACACATTGTAAATTGATAGTAAATTGCTGGCAACTCTTTTGCATTACTTTCACAATAGAAATATAAAAGTACAGGCCCTTGTTGTAATGCATGTAAAACAAAATTATGTAATTCCCCAGTAACATACTGTAATATCACAATAATTCCTTAGTCATTGAAGCTGTGAAATTACAGTATAGTTTTACCTTTACAACAATGCATTGTAATATCATGGATGTGAAATTACAATACATTGCTGTGAAGACATTCACAGTGAATTGCTGTGAACCTTACTGTGAAAGTCATGCAAAAAAATTGCCAGGTATTTATTGTGAATTCATGGTGAATATTTTTACAATGTAGGCTACTATATGGTTTAAAACCAATGAAATGTGATATGAAGTTTCGGTTTGGTTAATTATTATTATTATTATTATATATTTCAATTAACTAGTTATTTGAAATAAATGTTTTATATGTTCCGATAGAAATGGTGTTTTCCAACAAACGTGGATTTAAAGAAGTAAGAAACATTTGTGCAGAGAAGATGTTGGGCAGCTTGCAGCAAGAACATAATTACTTTGCTGCCAGATTTCACTTTTTCATAGTGTCAAACAGCTTACCACAAAAAAAGCCACAATTCAAAAACAATTACATGATTAAAAACATTTTAAAAACTCAACTGTCTCTCTTAATGCTTCCGACTCTTTTCGACTTACGAATAAATACTGAATGTTTTCTTAAGTCTTAAAGTGGACCTATCATGCTATATTTAAATTATATATTGTAGGGCCATACCTATATAAGGTATATTTATACGTTTCTGTTTTCAAAATACCAAACAGATCATGCATTTTAGCCATGCCTCATTTCGCTCTATGTGCTGTTTGCTGTCTATGGGTCTGATTCTGCTGACCACGCCCCCCTGCGGGAGAGGTGAGCCGTGCTCTGATCAGCTGCTGGGCTGTCAGAAGAGGGGGAGAAAAAGAGATCTCCGTCCTCCGTGTTTTATTATATAGAGTCGTTATTCATTTGTTTTAAAGCTCAATAAATAACAAAGAAGACCTTTGACCGGCACTTTTCTAATTTTGGCCGGAAGATTTAAACTTTAACGGACATCTTGACCGGCGAAAGAAACTGAAACTGAAACTCTGCCGCACGGTCCCCTCGTTCCTTGGAAGAGGCGGAGAGGTGGGTGTTTGTCATCTGCTGGTGGACTAACCGGAGAGAATTACAGTGCTTGCCTCGACGGGGAGGGATTGCATTGCAGCGGGAGCAAACGCTTGCTTCGGGGAGGGAGAAAAAAAGCCACAGCGGAGAATAAACAGAAGGGTAACCATGGTAACTATGGGCGGGAAGTCTTCTTCGCTGCTTTTGTGGCAGACTACAGCGCCACTTACAGGCCTGGCATATGTACTACAGCATCTCCAGCGCTTTCGAGCGGCAATGGCCGGCCGTGGCCCAACCCCACATTCCCCTGATAGGTGGAGAGTTGGCCCAATAGCCGTAGCGCCACCGTCCTGACGTCAGGACAAGTGTTCAAATCTGGATCAGTTTTTATCAGATCCGTTGCAGCCCCTTTTTTTGAGATTTGGGTATGGAGGAAAATAGAGAGGGTTGTGTTTTCTGACACTTGGTGAGTTCCCTGGAACACCGGGGACACATATTCATGTATAAAAGACGTACAAAAGTGCATTTTGCATGATAGGTCCCCTTTAAGTTAAGCACTGTTTATTAATCTACAGTACACTATACTGAAACAGAGCCCATAACCATATACCTTAATCAGCGAAGGGTTGAAGGCATTATGTGCCTCGTGCTGTGACGGATGCCAGGCCGATAGACACGAGCTCATTGTGGACAGCTCCTGGTGGAGTTTTATCGAATAACACATAAATAAGCGTCAAAGTGAATTTAAATCAAAGTTTGGGAGAAAGGAAGTTAGAGAACGTATGAATACTTTACTGTTAGTGTTATACTGTGTTTTCTTTATTAAAAAATAACTTCAAATCTGAATTGTATTCTCTAGCGTGTAACCTGTTTTTTTCCTTCTGATTTCGTGTTTAAACTTATTTTTATTGTAATATGTTTGTATTTTCAGATGCACACATACTGTATGTTAATATCGTGAAGCACTTTGGTGAAAAGGCTGTTTAAAGGATTATATAAATTAAATAAGGATGAAAGATGAAGATGTATCAATTACATCACAACACATGTCGATTAAAAGCATATAGCTGCATGTGAAAAAAGCTTCAAAGTTCAAATACATTCTCTGATTGGTATTTTTTTTTAAAGAAGACATTACAGTGTCAGTGTCACAAGAGAGTAAGGCTGCTGACTTCACGTTGTAACTCTTGCATAAAAAGGCTAGCCTTCAGAAAAATTTGCGCATAAAGATGGTCCCCGCCAACATCACAGACTCTATCCCAGGAGGAGTTCCTCTATCGATGGACTTCAAAAGTCCTCAGGACTATGTCATCTTTATTTTCCATGTCCTATTTGCAACGGTAACTGTTCTGATAGCCGGATCTGTAGTCATCACCATATTGGCCACCTCGGCGCTCCGCCTCCAGAACAGGTTTATTTTCATGCTGAACACCAGTATTTGTGACACGCTTGTTGGGGTCTCCGTGTATTATCTCGGTCTGTTTGATGTTCGGGAGGTATACCCGTCTAGGAATGGAACTTATAATATTTTACCCTCACTTCTAGGGGTCAATATTGTGACGTTTTTGTTCGCACAGTTTGACCGCTATTTTGCTGTGTGCCACCCATTCATCTATGGTCGCTTTGCTACAAGAGAGTTTGTGATAGGCATTAACATCTACTGCTGGGTTTACAATTGGGTTCACTTGATGGTCAGGAATTTGCTGCCATCTTCCAAAGCATTGCAGATGTACGTAATCAGCATATTACTCATGCAGCTGATCGTGGTCACCAACGTGGCCATGACTATCAAACTGTATGTGGTTGCCAGAGTCCAGGTCGCCAGAGAACCTCCCAGCGCCGAAAAAGAGAGCAAGAAGGAATCATTACGAATCATCATCTTTGTTGTCATAACCTTCTTGGTGTTGTGGTGCCCCGCTTTTGTTAATATAATCATCAGATTTATAGGAGCAGGGGGGCTGACGTTTAGGAACGAGGCCACTCACCTGTTCGCCATCATGGCTCGTTTCAACTCAGTGTGCACTCCGTCCGTGTACATCTGGGGTAGCCCGGCACTGAGGGAAGCCATGGTGAAGACCGTGTGGGGCAGAGTGTGCCCGAGATGCAAAAGGAGGTAACACTGGGGGCAAATGCATATATGCTTATACAGCATGTTCAACAAGTATACGTACGTGATCTTTTCATCTGTTGCTCTTCTAACTGTCTTTAACTCCTTTTTCAGAGTCGGCTCCATTCACGGGAAGGGAGATACCAAAAATACATGGAAGTAACAGGAGCCCGAGGATTCCCCTATTCTAATCAACTGTGACACTTTCTCCATCTCTCTCCCTCCCATTGATTTTGAACCACACAGCCATGCAGTTTAAATGCCAAACAGTTTTCTGAAATGTTTCTATCATTGTGCCTTATAGGTAATCTCAATGTTTCATCTAAATTAGCTATTGACTCATTGAGTGATTTTACGGACACACCGTTACGTTACTGCTATTAAATAATAGAATAGTGTCGCGGAGTGAGAAGTGAAGTTTTATTTGTACCTTGTCTATCTGCAGTGTCGCTGTCCATGCTGGGTGGTGCTGATCGTTTTTTGTTTTTTTTTTTAAAGGTGTGAGCGCACACGTCTTTCAAAATAATCTTTGTAGTGGCTTGTTTGGCACGTATATTGTGCATTAAGGTTTGGCTGGTTGTAGTGTTGGCTCTGTTATACATTAACTAAACATGCGTTGAGTAGTTATTAACAGTGTGCGGCGGCAGGTTGATAAACGGGATTATGTTGGGAATATGTGGATACATCCGATACGGTCTTTTTCTCTACTGAAATTGAGGTGGTCATAATAAATCTATGTTTACCATTTAATAAGGAAGTGAAAGATTAATATGCCACTATTTAAAATGTTATTAACCAAATCAACTAATGACGAGTGTTTGAAAAATAAATAAGCTTCACCATCACACACCTGAGGGTTTACAGCAGAGGTTAAACATAGTCACCCATCAGTGTCTCCAAGTACACAAACAATTCATCTGGACGGCAACAAATTAAGGCTTGTAGCAAAACTGTAAATCTTTAATAATTGATATCTTCTAAGCCATGTATTTAAATTCATAATTTGCTGTATGCCCCTTTTTAACAAAACATAAATGATCAACAAGACTTAAAGATATAATACAATTTTAAATGATAGATCATTTCTACAGCTTAAATGCTAAGTGAAAGACACATGTACAGACCATAATACACTTCTCTGATATGAGTTTAAACTGAAAATACCTAATCAAAAAAAGCTAAAATAAATACAATATTTTTCTTTTTTTTTTTAAATATATAACTGAAAAATAAAACCTAAATGAAAACATTTATCCTCTAAAAAAAATGCTATCTTTAAAAAAGGCAAATTAAAGCACACTACAGCAAAAATAAACAAGACATTTAAATTTGTCTAAACACAAGCAGGAAGACTGAAAGAGTAGCAATGATATTTACTGATAATAAAGAACATAGTTGCAACTCTAATACATTGTAAATCCAGTGGGTTTAATGTTAAAATTCTTTAATCTGTAAACTATCGGCACAAAACTACTGTAAATTGGTTTAATAACTTAATACAATTATATTTGAGGTTTAAGTATACAATGTACTCATTTTACACAAGCTACTTTAATACTGATAAGGGCTATACAATAGTATACAGTGAAATATAATACAGCAGCATGTAAATGTTATTGATTGATAAGGAAGAGCGATTATTTTCCATCCTAAAACATGACCACAAGACAGGAAGAGGCGGCCTGGAGCTCTGCAGCGAGACGCTATTTAAGATGGAAAATGTAGTCCAAGTAAGACAAAGTGACGAATACTGTGCTTCGTTGGGCGTTAAAAACACTGGCCTAAAGATTAATCTATTCGGGGACAAACATATCTTTACATTTGTTTTTAAATAATTGCAAAAAGTCATACTGATCACAGTCATCATTTTCACAAAAGTTCATTTGTCCTATACTCACGTTTTCTATCTTTACTTTGTATACACTTGTTTACCAAAAACAATATAGTGTAAAACATTTGAATACAAATGGCTCTTTTCTGCATCAGGAGTAATACAAGTAGTCAGAGTGCTTCAGGGATGTAAGGACAGAAAATAGATTTTTACTTCAGAAAGACAATACATTATATGAGGCAGCAAAAGATACATTTTGTATAACACAGTTTAAGTTCATGCAAATAAGCAGGAATTTATTTTAAATGTTTCCAGTAAGGTGACATTTCTGGTTTGCTGGTTTTGCATTGTGTAGTAAAGTTCAACATGCCGTGAGGCCTGCTTGTTGTTGACTTTGGCTGTGTGTTTGAGTGTGAGATAATCATGTATAAATACGGTCATTTAAACAGGTTCACCTCTAGTGTGTGTGTGGTTTTGTTTAACAACCACCAAATTATTTCCCTGTGCAACTGTGAGTTGATTCACAACCGATAGGATACGCACCAAATGTTTAGGGAGGGCATGAAGTTGTGAATGTGCGTCATGTTCTACCACAGTGTCCATGGGGGCTGCTTGAGTGGAAACGAGGCCAGAGAGGAAACATTGACAGGAATGGCAATGACAGCCCACGGCATTGCATGTCTCTGAAGAGATCGTCTGATCATCATTCTGAAATAAATGAGAAAGAGGAAACATGTTTGATGTCCGGCAATTTACATTAATGATAACAGATTCCTTTATTGTTAAACTCAAATTAGAGCAAAAATAAGAGTACATAAATGTTTGTGTGTCTGCATCTTTCTTAGATGAACAGGTTGTAGGATATGTACATCCAGAATAACTCTAATAATACCTGGCAAAGATCTCGGTTTGATCTACACATAAAATAGCTTGGAGCTTTAAGTACAATTCTTAAGTCTGATTCCTAAATGTGTCTCACCCATCACTAGGGTTGGGAACCGAAACTCGGTTCCAGATGAGAACCGATAAGAAAATGCCGGGTACCGGGTACCCATACAAAATACACAATTTCGGTTCTGCTTAACGGTTCCTAAACGCGGTAGACCCTGTATTCCACCGGGTCCGTCTGCGCCGCGGGTCCGTCTGCGCCGCGGTGACCTGGTGGAATACAGCCAGGGTAGGGGCGGACTGGCCATCTGTGTGTTCTGGAGAATCACAGAACGGCCGGTCGTCAGCGGGCCGTTGACCGCCGGCTCGGTTCGCTGACGGCCGGCACCGCCCTTATTTTTTTTAAACGGCATCATGTAAGTTGCGCTGACAGGCGACAGAGGTCCACAGTTTCCCCGCAGCGAGGCTCCCCCCGCCCTCCCGTAGACAGTTCACGAGCTCAGTCACTTTAACACCAAAGATGGATCGCGGTAAACGCTCTAAAGTGAGGCTCCACTACACTAAAAAAGAAAAAGACAAAGCACAGTGTAATGCCTGTTAATAGCTTGCCACAGGCATAGCTCAGTTAAAATAAAGCACAGCTATTGTGCAATACATTTGTATTGCATGTATATTTTTATTTGTAAACATGTCAGTTAAAGCTTAAAAGAATAAAGATAGTTTTGTTATCTAAACGTTTGACCTCTTTCTTTTACAATTTTGGAATCGAAACGGGGCATCGATAAGAACCGGAATCGGAATCGATCAATTTCAAACGATACCCATCCCTACCCATCCCTACCCATCCCTACCCATCCCTACCCATCCCTACCCATCCCTACCCATCCCTACCCATCCCTACCCATCACGCCCCAGCAGGAATAGAGCAGGTATGCTGGGTTTAGCCGTGCTTCCATCAGTGATCATGTCCAGGTACTGACTGTCATTGTCCACCGCATTATCAGCAATCAGAACTGCTTTGCCTCCTGCTTCCTCCACATGTCGGGCCTTTTGCACAAAGGAGCAACCTCTGGAGAGCACATAAGAACAGACAAAGAAATGTGAGCAACTATTTGAAAATGTTCCCGCCAACACATCCTGTAAAATGATGTTTGGTCACATATTTATTCAAAACGTCTTAGTCCTATCAGGGCAGCTGGTTGCCCATAGCAATTAGACAATCCCCTAACACTTACAAATAGATGTGTCTGCTAATTATCTTAACACACAAATCATGTTTCTGTGGTCGCCAAGCAGCATCCAATTCGTAAATAACTCAGTGTGGAAATGGGGATGTGCAGTAAGGTCTAAAAGATCTAGCAACCCTTAAATGTCATGGTTTTTCCAGTTAATATTGTTTGTTTGAGACCCAGCAGTTTCCCCATATGCAACTTTTTCAAAAACATGTATGTAAAGACCTAGGTCCAACATACATTTAAAATGTCATCAGCAACCAAACAGGTTCATATCAAAAGTATTTGAATCCATAATCAAGTAACAGTCTTTTTATTTGCCAGTTATTTGAACACGTTGAATTTGCTTAACATTCATCTGGCTCTGAACCCCTCTGCTGACATTATAGGGAACTAATCATTAATATAATTATTATCTCTGACACATGAGGTGACTGGGGATGTGTGTTCAAAACATTGCAAGCTTGAATAAATCATTTAAACCATTTATTTTTGCCAGACTTATTACTGAATATCATTCTTAATGTGATACCAAGTCCATCTGAGACCTGTGTATACCTTCAGACAGCCTCCAAGTGAAGCACACGTTGTTTACTCGCAGTTTGAAAGCAGCGTGGAGAAGTCTTCAGCTGTGGAGAGCTCCGCCCAGGATAACTTGTGATACGACTTCTGTGGCTTGTTCTTGTTGTCAGTCTTATATTTGTATCATATATCGTTATTAATATGATGTCGAGTTGATTTGAGACCCGTTTATACTTTCATACAGTCTGTTAGTGAAACATACAGTCTGTCTGAGTTGTTTACACCCATCTCCAACGCAGCGTGGAGAGCTGTGGTAAACTGTGATCCGCTCCTCAGATTAAACTGTGATACGACTTCTGTGGCTATCAACCAGTGATCATGTTTAATATTAAAGACTACACACATGTATCGATTATCAAAACGGTATTCTGCACTTTGCAGCACTTATCCAGATAAAATGTGACTGTTTACTCGTTTTGCAAAGATAGAAGCAGAAATGTCATTGCTACATGTGCAGGGATATTTAGAATTTTAAATGCTGCTTTATCGTTAATTTTGTTCTCGGCAAACAATATTATGAATCCTCTATTCAAAAATATTATTCAGTGTCCATCGACATGAAAATAACAAAAAAGTTCATGCTGGACTCAATCCCTCGTGCCATGCACGTTACGAGTGTGCCACGGATCAATACGATGTAATCTGTCATCACAGCTTATTTTGTCACATTGACATTGTTAAAAGAGTCAGAACAATTCAACCCGACCATCTTTTATAATGTGAGCGAATGTATGTACACTTTAAGCCATATAATATACATATTATAGTAGGCATTTGCTTTGAAATAGTATATACTGACTGAGCATCATTAAGACCCACCTACCGAGATCAGATATCCTAGTTCATCAGCCTGCGAGCCCACATTATGTTGTGATAAGTGGTCATTTTACGTATTATGTATTCTAGTGCACACATTAAGTTCAAATATGCAAATCAGGCCATGTGTTTCGTTATGTAGTAGCTATAATCACCTGTCATGGAAAGACAACAATAACAAGGAATTAATATTAATATTACCAAGTTACACAGAAATAGATAAAACACATGAGAACAAAGACCACATAGATAAACGCATAAACGATAAGTTAGAAACGAAAACATGTTAACAACAGCGTGAAAAAGTATGAATATGTGTTTCTAGTTCTCAACGTAGCCTATGCGAGTACCCTCGTCATTCGGTGTCGCTGCATAACGAAAGTTAACCAAGTAAACAGTCACATTTTATCTGGATAAGTGCGGCAAAGTGCAGAATACCGTTTTGATAATCGATACATGTGTGTAGTCTTTAATATTAAACATGATCGCTGGTTGATAGCCACAGAAGTCGTATCACAGTTTAATCTGAGGAGCGGATCACAGTTTGCCACAGCTCTCCACGCTGCGTTGGAGATGGGTGTAAACAACTCAGACAGACTGTATGTTTCACTAACAGACTGTATGAAAGTATAAACGGGTCTCAAATCAACTCGACATCATATTAATAACGATATATGATACAAATATAAGACTGACAACAAGAACAAGCCACAGAAGTCGTATCACAAGTTATCCTGGGCGGAGCTCTCCACAGCTGAAGACTTCTCCACGCTGCTTTCAAACTGCGAGTAAACAACGTGTGCTTCACTTGGAGGCTGTCTGAAGGTATACACAGGTCTCAGATGGACTTGGTATCACATTAAGAATGATATTCAGTAATAAGTCTGGCAAAAATAAATGGTTTAAATGATTTATTCAAGCTTGCAATGTTTTGAACACACATCCCCAGTCACCTCATGTGTCTTTTTGTAGTCCTCGCTGTACGCGTCCGGATATCAGCATCGCAACCACAACCTCGCACACTGGTACTGAATGTGCATCAAAGTGTTCCTATCCAACCAAATACACCAAAAGATGAATGTTATGGCGCGTTTCCACTACAGCGCGGAGCACGGTTTAAGAGGGCTGTGACGTCAGCGGCCCGTCTTTGGTTGCGTTTCCACTTGGCCTAGTACCGGCCGGCGGGTCCTAATTCACAGTTTTTCTGGCCTCATAAAATCGTGGGTCTAGGGCCAGAGACAACGAGGCTGAGTCGGGCTGAGTATGCTAAACTAGAGAGAGAATCGCTGGCAAGGGGGCTACAACTACAACAAGATGGACATATTTGACCGTGATTTAATTGTAATACACGTTTCAAAATGATGCCGAAGTAACAACATACTGATACCGGTTAGTAAAAACCATGAATTAATGCTTTGTCAAGTCTGCAGACAGACGGCAGGCGAAAAACCTTTTAAAATGCGTGTTTTCTAAATGGAGATTGGCTAAGCTAACGCAGTATATGCTCCGACCGTCCACACTCACAACAACGGCCTATACAGACATAAATAAAGCAGCGACTGTATTCACCATGACACAGACAGTCTGTGGTTTGTACTTGTTTAACTTTTGTCGAGTTTCTGAACATATATGAGGAGCTGTGAGCTCTGAGTGCTAACAGCTAACGGCTGTGTTGTTTTTCTGGGGTTCTCATTGAAGATGACGTCACGGCTCCGCCTACACTGCGTTACTATAGATACTACCCCAGTTCCTAAACTGTAATGGAAATGCGCCATAAAGTGAGCCAGTCCTAACGAGGCCTAGCCATACCGAGCGAGGCCGTGTAGTGGAAACGCGCCATAAACGACAGAAGAAGCGATCGAAATGTGTATTTCCTGGTTATTCGACAAAGGCCACGCCCCTGATACATCTGCCTACCGTTATAGAATATCACCAGTTGTTCGTCCCACATTTCAGTGTTTCCCCTACCAATGTCTTGGAGGGGCGCTGCGCCCCGCCAACGGAGCCCCGCGGCCCCCCTGAAATTCAAGGTGTTTAAAAAGTATTATTTTTTTTCATTTATATATATATATTTATATATATATTTATATATATATATTTATATATATATATATATATATATATATATATATATATATATCACCAAATTGCAACTAATCTATATCTACTGTCACTTTTCACATTGAACATGTGCTCTTTTATTAAATAAACTAAACGCTTTCATTTTAAGTTGTGAGTTTAGTGTTTTTGACCCTAAGAAACACTGATGCATTAATCAATAACAATAATCCACAGCTCCTCTCTCTGCTCCAGAGGATTTAAAAAACATATATCCCAAAAAAAAAGCATGTCTTCTTATTGCAAAACTGTCCTCACAAGGCTGTGATAGGATAGTCAAGAACAACACCACATCTAAACTTATAACAACTGCTTGGCCATCCACTCAACCCCTTTTCATTTCAGGCCATGTCTTGAAATGTCTTTCCCACAAGTCAACCACTTTGACCCTGCAAGTTTGACCTGCTTATTGCTCAGGGGTAATGATGAAATGATGCCCTTTTGTTTTTCTCTGTACAAGCGTCTTGAGTATTTAGAAAAGTGCCTTATAGATTAATTGTATTATAATTATGATTAAAAGGATTGATGCAAACTTACAATTCCAGTTTACCACATATCCCAAGTGTTCCAGACTCAATGGCTTATACAAGTGAAGCTATTGTTGCTGATGAATGTGCACGTACCCTCTCTCCACCAGGACTACTTGTCCCTGTATGATTTCTCTGTCCTCCAGGTCTGAACAGCCGTCTGCTGGGTCTGCTGGCACCAGGAAAATCTTATCATATGAATACGTCTAGGGACAAAATGAGAGAAAAGGAATGTGATAAGTGATTGGTGAACACCTGCGTCTGAGGCTTGACAACCCTTTGACCTACATGTGAAATTATACAAACAACAACTCACAAAATCTCCTCCAAAGTCTTTGGCAGGTGCTGCACTGAAGATGTACCCTATCTCCTCTGGACTGATGACCCGGAAATAAAGCAGTTCATTGATCCCAAGACCTAGGGTACAAAAAAAAAAAGGACCAACATTAAAGGGGACCTATCATGCAAAATGCACTTTTGTACGTCTTTTATACATGAATATGTGTCCCCGGTGTTCCAGGGAACTCACCAAGTGTCAGAAAACACAACCCTCTCTATTTTCCTCCATACCCAAATCTCTAAAAAAGGGGCTGCAACGGATCTGATAAAAACTGATCCAGATTTGAACACTGTCCTGACGTCAGGACGGTGGCGCTACGGCTATTGGGCCAACTCCACCAATCAGGAGGAGACAGCCACGGCCATTGCCGTTCGAAAGCGCTGGAGACGCTGTAGTACATATGCCAGGCCTGTAGATGGTGCTGTTCTCACTGAATCTGCCCTTGCAAAAACAGAGCTAAAAAATGTCAAATTGAGCAAAATGAGGCATGGCTAAAATGCATGATCTGTTTGGTATTTTGAAAAGAAAAAAGTATAAATATGCCTTATATAGGTATGGTCCTACACTATATTATTCAAATATAGCATGATAGGTCCACTTTAAACAACACGCAGTGACATTATTTTTAGGTTGGATATTCAACGTGCAAATCCATTGGTGTTTTTTAATATGGCCAAGTTTTTGGTTTTGTGAAGAGGTGTGAAGTAACTAAGTACATTTCTTCAAGTACAATTTTGAGATACTTGTACTTTACTTGAGTATTTTATGCTACGTTGTACTTACTTAAAAAGGACTCTAATTAAAGTAAATTCACAATCTACCCTGCGGTATACGAAGTCATTAAAACTATCTGCACCTTTACCAGCTTTGATAAACACTTGAATGTTTCAATAATTATAATCAAATTATATAATATATATTATTCTGAAACGGTCCAATTTGCATAATAAGTACTACTTACTTTTGTATTTTTACTTGAGTAACATTTTGAATGCAGGCCTTTTACTTGTAACAGAGTAGTCCTACATGTACACTTAAGTACAAGATCTGAGTACTTCTCCCAGCTCTGGTTTTGGTCCTAAATTGAAACCCTGTGGTTAAGAGCAAGTGCTAAGATCATATACTGTATGGCTAAGATGTGAGCTAACCGTCCTCTGAGAAAGAAGACGCCACCAGAGAGTCAATGTCTGTCCAATATCCATTATACACTGCCACGGTCAGCGTTAGTTATAATGGCAGACATGTGAATAACTGCATCACCAGTAACATTACGAGGTCAGAGTTGCAGAAGCAGTCACATATGAGATGATAATTCACTGAGAAAATGCAGAAGTACAGACGAAAGCCTTAAAAAGCTTCTGAAACCCTCGAGCTAACATGACAGTTACACCGACACGTTAGCTAAATTAGCGGTTTACTAGCATTACATGCTCCCCCGCCCCTTACTTACCTGAAATGCTATTGAACTGTATGAAAACACTCCAGAGGTATAAAAGGAAAGCCGTCGTCCAAACAACCTTAGCCATGTTCAAGGCATTTGTAGAGATAGTTAACGTTAAATAAAACAGACGTGTAGCTTTATAATTGAGATCGGTGTTTGTCCATACTGTATGCTAGCTGTCGTTCTGTGAATGAACAACAGACCTGCAGGTTAAAGGAACCACTTCCGCGCTTTTTTAATGCGCATGCGTACATCGCAAAGGCGGATCAACCTGCTAGGTGGTCGCGGGGCAAAACCAAACTGTTTGGCCCCTTTAGCTGACCCCCCACCCCTCCTCCTAAATTGTTTTATTTACAACTCTCTGTGCACTGTGTATCCAACATATTTATATTCTAGAGCAGAATATTTACTTTACTTCCAGCCAAGGACACCTTACAAGATAGATAACATAATGTGAACCCGCTCATGGAAAAACAGTATATAATTTTATAATATGGATTATTTAGATTAGATTAGATTCACTTTATTGATCCCAATTTGGGAAATGTTTTCGTCACATCAGCATGTTAACAAAGCATTGCAAATAATGGGAAATGAAAAAGAGAAGAAAATAAACCATAATAAAATAGTAACTTCTCAAAATAAAAGAGAACTATAAAGTAAAATAAATTCATATTGACAGTGAAAGATTCAAATCTGGGCCAATTACACCTAACACAATTTTAATTGAAAAGTATGTTGTATTATTATAACATAGATAAACTTTCAAGCACTTGTGTCCTATTCCAATAGACACAAATGTAATAATCATATTACCATTTACCCAGATTTGCTTTTCAAAAGATTTAGGAAATCTCAGAATTGGTAAGAATGGTTTGCGTTTATATTCACTTATTAGGTTTTCATACAAATGGAATGCAAGATTGAAAAAATATATGATACAAATTGTTCCCCAGTAAAGTAATACATTTACATTTTTAGTTTTCCAGCTGCTAAGACAATACTCTGCACTATAATAATAACCATGAACCCTTAATACAAAGAAGAATTTCATGAAAATGAAATAAAATAAAGACTGAATGAAATTAATGCTCATGAAGGTATAGATTTATTGCACGGCTAGATGTGTTTGCATTATCCCTAAAAACATGTATACAAATATACATCCACATTTACGTTATTTCCAAACAAAGGTGTTTGTACACCAGCATGGCCCCAGTTGCAATGGATGTTATTTATTAAGCATTGTATTTTAAAGTCTTCTTAGCACTTTTTTTCCCTTTTTTTCTTCCTTTTCTGTTCTTGCAGTTTTCCAAGTACTCAGATGGCAACTCTGAGCAGCATATCTTTGCTTTGTTTTTGCATTTGCAGAGTTTATCTTTCCCTGTAATCACCTGCAATGAGTTAATGACAGATTAGGTTCTGATTACAGGAAAAGAAAAAGCAACACTTTTTGTTTTTACAAATCTTACATTAATAAAATGTGTCTGCAAGTTCTGGCTATATATATTAAAAATACTCCCATTAAAATGTTTTAAGAGTTGCTCTTTGGGCATTTGTAATGATCTGCATTACTTTCCCATTGGAGCATGTTATTTTTCTGCATAACGTTGTCATTTACTGCTCAAGCTTCAAGCCAATTATGCTCTGCAGGTATGTCTATGTTTGCTCACCGGGAAATATGTTTGTGCCCTTTATTGAGCTGTCAGCAAGTATATTTATTTTACTTTTTAGCTTTGGGACAACAACATTTTATGTTGGGCTCTCGGCATGTGCTCCGATTTAAGTAAATAAAATCTGGCAAAATGTTCCTCCTGACAATGTTGAACTACAGGATGAATCATTAACATCAGAAATTTGAAACCATAATCTTTGCTAGGTTTCAAATAAATTGTCATGTATATCAAATCTAGCTAGCAGATGCAGCTCTGATACACCTTTGCGTAATTTTGCTGTTTTCTAGTGCTTGTTAGTGCCTATAGGGTCTGTTTTGTTTGCACAAACAAATCCCTGTTGAATGATGATATAGCTATGGGAAAACATTACAAATATCCCTTACAACCACAGACATTTTCTTGAACCTATTTAATGTTTTAATTTCTAATTGAAAAAAACATTAATTGCTCAAATATATAGCTTATTTTTTTACCAACCAAGAAACAGTTGAATACAAATATGGTATAGTTTTTAAAAAGTGTAACTTCTTTACCACTAAACTAATTTGTGTTTTCAAATCAGGCACTAGTGATGATGATAAAATAAGAAATCCATTATAATTGTTACCGGAGTATTGTACTGTAGATATAATATACAAGTGATTAGTAACTATGATTAGGAGCATACACTAGAAACATTCACTGACGGATATTTCTGATACTTTGTCCAGCCTGATGTACATAAAGTACACACATGTGGACTGGTACTGCACTTTTTGCATTTGTACACATGACATGAGCATGCAACACATAAATGAAGAAGGAACATACATGAGGAAGGAAGCACAAAGCTCTTTTAATAGCCGCACAGTCGCAAACCACCAAGATACACAGAAACGCCAACACACTTATACAGAAATGCACAGGGCCAAGGAACAAACTTTGAGAAGGACTGTCTAGAGTGCAACTGGACTGACTCCTCAAGTTATGATTCATGTTGAATGATGTCATATGTAAATTACCTTGTAATTTCAACAAGGATCTTAAAATGGACAAAACTGTTGAGACCAACTTTATAAGATGTCGTCCCACGAAACCATTCAGTCATGTTTTGCTTGCAAATAATATGTCATACAGCTTTAATTCTGTGTTTTTATAAATACATATAGAGTTGTAAAATATTTTTGAATAAATATTAATATATACACAAATTATTAGTTTAAGTACAGTCATAAATAAAAATAAATAATAACAGTGTTTAGTGATCTTCTGTCTTAAAACGTAGGGACGTATTACTGCGCTTCTGGTGAGTGCTGTGTTATCTTTTAGCTATCAGTGTGTGTAATTGCCCCAAAGGGAGACAGCCAGAAACACATAGTGAAAAACAGTAGGTTAGAGGACACAAGGACATTGTGGACATGTAAGAAACAAAGAGAGAGCAGGAGCAGACAGTGTTGTGTTGGAATAATGTCAACAGGTTACATTTTTCCAGGCAGTCCACTGGCTCCAGGCTGAGAGCACCACTGCGTCTCTGGAGCGAACCCTCAGCTTGCTGATCCTCTTCGGTATCAGAACAGAAGAAGAACGTCCAGTCTAAAGTCAGACAGGTCGCACGATGAGAAAAAACAAAAACAACAGAGAGAATAATGACAGACATGAAAAGATCACCAGATGTATGTGTACCTTGCCATCATCTTTTAAAACGTATTCAATTTGGTGCTCCAGGCTGAAGTAGCTGAGCGGAGTGGACCAGTTGGATGGTGCATCGATGGTGACGTTCAGGTCCTCCTTCCCCTCCTGACACCTCACAATGCTGGGACTGTCAGGTTCAACTAGACACAATTACATACACAAATTAGAGAAACAAGGAAAACATGGGTCAACAAGTATCAGTAAGGAATCATTAAAGTATGTATAAAAATGTATACATATTTTGCTGAAATAATTACATTCATTTAAAAAAGGAAAAACTGTTAACAGTTTGCTCGAAGGCTTACATTTGTCTTTTTTGTCTTTTGAACTTTAATTCTTATGTTTTAATTTCAAGTCACAGCTGTTTTTTGCTTACTGATGTCTCTGAGATAAAATCTCTTGGTCTTTCTGAGGACGGAGAGTTCAACGATGGCCTCCACGGTGACCTCCAGCTGGGTGCTTTCCTCAGTGTAGGGTGAGAGCGAGTGGTTCAGCTCAAACTGGAATCTCCCATCCTTCTGATCACTGCTGACCCAATCACACGTCTTCCCACCTTCACTGCTACAGGGCAAACACAGAGTGAAATATCTACCTGAGAGAAGTAATTCTGTTTGTTGGTCTGTCTTTATAAACTTTATGCAAAATGTTCGGCCTCTTTTACTGTAACTTTTTAAATTTTCTTTACCATTCACGGCCCAGTCCAAGGCGCACTGCGGTTTGTCGTTTGTCGATCCAGACACAGCTGAAGTTACAGTCATAAGACTTTGCCCGACAAGAGAGATAATCTATAAAGAGACACAACGCGAGTAACCACAAGTGTAAAGGAACATCTTTGGACTTTGTCACTTCTCATTATTTTGACCACCTAGTCAGATATGACTACAGCTTCAAGATTCGGGCTATTTTGGAATGAAGTGTGCACTATGAGTTCCTCTATTTGAGAGACTCTTGCCATTTAAAGTATATGAACAATAAAAAAGAATGGAAAATGAAACCAGAGCATCTTACCAGACTCCTCAGCCTCCAGCAGCAGATAGGTTGATGATAACATTTCTTCTCCTCTCCAGCAGCTGTATTTTCCCAACATGGGCATATCTACCGCTGACACGGAGAGATTCAGACCGTTCTGCTGGATATTCTCCTCGATGTCGACATCCTCCAGCTGAAATTTCCATGTGACATCTCCTTCGATATTGGTACGGCAGGACAGCGTGACTGGATTTGCATCATTCTTTTTTGCCACCACAACTACACACATAGATGCAGACACACAGTTACACACACAGACAAACACAAAAACACCTTTGTTAGCATGTCAAGATCAACAGATTTGGAACCTCTCCAGATATTTCATAAATGAAAATAAATTAGACTCACAGTGTTCCGGAAAGTGTTTGAGGTCTTGTGCTCCGGTGAGGCTGAGGAACAGAAGCCCACTCATCCACAGAAACAGAGACTTCTGAAGAATTGGGTGACAGCAAAAGGAGGAAATTGTTGAAAATGATCCATTACTTGCATTACAAGAAACATTTGATTTTCCTTTAATATTATTATTTCCCATTTCATCTTCAATTCAGAAACACAAAATGATATGTTCATGTGACATTTCAATTGGCTAAATGAAATGGGTTGTATATCTGTTATAATAATGCAAATTAAATAGCAAAGTGGGATATTTACTATCAATTCCATCATTTGCCATATATAATCATAACAATATTAACTGACCAGATAATAACAATAATTCAAAAGCAGATATATGAAGCATCTGTAGTACCAACAGGTTTTTCTTACCATTTTGATGAAGTTACACTGAAGTGTCGCTGTTAAAAAATCAAGAGATGAATCCTGATGATTGTATGATCCAACTGATCACTGGGCATCATTTTTATATCATCATGTTGTTGTCGTCATCCTCCCCAGCATTGTGTCATCTTGGAGGGGAGAGAGAGAAACGAATCGCTATAGTAAACCGATAAGAGCATTTCCTCTATACTGTTTTGCATGTCAAATTTAAACTGCGAGTTTCGAATGAGGAGGGGATGGAGATAAGGAGTGTGGGTGGTTAGTGGGGTGGGGGATTGCCCTCACAATCACACACACACAACACACACACACACACACACACACACACACACACACACACACACACACACACACACACACACACACACACACACACACACACACACACACACACACACACACACACACACACACACACACACACACACACACACACACACACACACACACACACACACACACACACTTACCTAGTTATCTTCCATTTCTGGGTGTTGGGAAATTTAGTTTGTCATTTTTACAAATATTGATGTCATTTTATGTCGAATGCAAAATAAAATGACTTTTCATAAAGTAACAACAACTTTTTTAATTTTTTTTAAACAAGCTCTTTAAAACTGTCAACTTGGCTTTGGGAGGACATTAATAATTCCATAATTAAAACATAATTATTTTCCTCCCAACAAGATGATCCCATAAAACATGTCCTTAACTTCATTCTGGAGTAATATGCCAGATATAACCGAGCATTACCTGAGCAAAAAAAAAAAAACTTCTTTCAAAGGCCCCCCCTATCCCCCTCCCCCACATGCATGTACGCACGCACAACACAGAGAGAGGGACAGATAAAAGGACATTCCCTGTTATTAGTCATATGGGGCAAACCAATTGTGTTGGGCTAAATGTCAGCTATTTCACATTCAAAAAAGCACTTTTGGTCCTGTGTGCATTCTCACTGATCTGCCGGTCATCTGCTAGTCATGTGTTAAACAGTGTGTGAATTACTTTTATAGTAAAACCATTTTTGCAACTCACGTTTGCTGGAGGTCTGTGTTACTATTTGGTATTATGATTCTTCATTGTCCTGTACAGTTTGTAACTAGGTAATATACTGTGTTTTATAGTATTAAGCACCTACAGCTTGACAGACTGTGACCCCATTGTGATCTAAAATTCTGTGAAACCTGTTTGGTCATCTGAACAGAAAAACATGGTTTCAGGTTTCAGTTCCTTAAAACATCAATAGAATTTTGATGAATTTGCTCAAGTGCAGAATTTAGTGTACTCAAATAACCTGCTTGTCTGTGTTCACAGTATGCTGTCTTTGATCAATTATCATTTTTATTAACAATATATATATATAAATATATATATGATATTGACATCTCTAAAAAGATCCAGCTGTTTGAAATGTTAACAGTTAGGATACATGGTGACACAATCCTCTGTCACAATCAGGGTTTTTGTGTTATTGTGACAATCCCAGTATTTTAAAAGATGATTATTATGAAACTTAACAAGAGAACAGTACTTGATTGGTCCTATGAAACCAACTCAATAACAACATTTGAGGAACTTGAGGAAAATTCAAACAAAAATATCTTAAACAACTTTCACAACCAAAATCCGCTGCATGAATTTCAAAGTCAAGGTATTTACACATTGATCTTTGGATGTTTACAATGCCCTTCTTTTTTAAATGATCTTACATATAAAACACAGAAGATGAAAATGAAGGCAGCAAATGTTACTTTTTCTATGTTCAGTTAGTGTTAGAAATTAAAACTAGTAATGTAGATGTGTAGCATATATACTGTCATTTTAATTTGTTTTAAACGTTATGTTTCAGTGTAGCTGCAAGTTATTTATATCACATAGTTTCAAGTCCTTAAATATATTTTTGAGTCACCAAACTTGTGTTTTCCTCTGAATCAGAAGAGTAAGAAAAAGTCCAGAACAATTAAATGTGTTACTTTCAAAGAATCCCTACTTTCATCTCTTAGTGTACACCATGTGTAGCACAATGTCAGACGCTTAGGTCACTTCAGTCCAGACAGTGGAAAAAACCATCAAGGGTGCCCAAAACACTTCAATAGGTGTCATTATCCACCCTACATAACACCTGTCATACAAACAGTGTGACTTATTTTGTGCCCATGATTCTTGATATCTATTGGAACATTTAAGGTATGAGAACCATGCAGTTTAATTTAGCAGTTTGAACAAATATTTAGCATAAAACATATTTCGCCAGCTGATATTCTGTGGCACCAATAACTGACTGTACCTCATGTGTAATGCCAGAGTTGGTGTGAGTGCTAATAAAAAAAAAACTCTCATATGTAGGAACACTGAAACCTTTAAAAAACATCAACCTAGTATGTTGCTGTTTCAACACAGCAACTACTGTACTTTGCCTAATAGTGTTTAAGGCATCTGCTTTAATTACAGTCCGTCTACACTGGATGTTTGTACTGTTTTTAGCCTTCAGTATCATGCAATAGAAACATTTCCAAATACTAATGCTGCTGTCAAAAGGGACTCCTAATGGGCTTGCATTTCATGATAAAAAGCTAATCTGAAAGTCCCTGTCAAGCTTCTATTGTTTTCCCCCTACAATGTAAGGCTTTGTGATTCAATGCTAAGTTATTACTATATGGTTATACTTCCATACAACATGTTATGCTTTCTCTGCACAGTAAATAATGACTAATAATCCAATGTTCAGTTATAAGTAATGGTTTCCATTATCTAGTCCCCTGAGGAAATGTGAAAACTAGGACCATGAGTTTAAATAAAAACCGCAAAGTTATAATACCTTTCTGTTGTGCTGCGGTGTCGTGTTGTGCTACGGTGTCGTGTGCTGCTTTGCTGAGGAGACCTTTTACCCCGGGGATACCACGGAGAGACCGGAGCGCTTCCACGCTGCTGCTTTCGTCTGTCCTTTGCTGCTGTGAGGAGGAGGATTTTTGCCCCAGGAACATCGCGGATACTGTGTGCTGGTCTGGGAAAATGGCCCCTATCGTGATTCTGCTATGCCTGTTAGCTATTTTGGACAATGAGAAGTTCTCTCGTCATCCTGAGAAGTCGACTGGGTTCAGGTCTGTTCTACCGCCCGCAGTGGACATCCCCTGTAAAGGTTCGGATGTGTTACGCAAACAATTACTGGTTGCCTTGTCACAGACATTCAGTTCGACAAATGTTTGTCTTTCTCACTTGCCTGCTATGATGGTTCTTCAGGACTGCTTCTTGAGCTCTAATCTCACTTTCGCGGAGTTTGCTGGTGACTTTAAAGCAGATGACAATGTATGTGTGTCGGTTAAGAGGAAAAGGTGCTTGTTTTTTTTGCTATTATTACTATCAGGGAATGTACAACTTAACCCTGGACCGCCCAGTAGCAGTAGTAGTCAGATAGCTACTCCTGCTGATTTTATTTCTAGATCTGGGTTGGGATTCATTCACTTAAATGTGCGCAGTCTGTTACCTAAGTTAGATTTTGTCCGCATTTGGGCGAGCTCGACTGATGCTGATTATTTAGCCTTTATTTATACAGGTGTAAAATCTCATTGAGACACAAGGTCTCATTTTCAAGAGAGACCTTGATATCATTGTCTTATCAGAAACGTGGCTAGATAAATCTATTTTGGCCTCTGACATCTACTTAAATGGTTATAGTGTATATCGTACCGACCGTCCTAAAAAAGGTGGTGGCGTTGCCATTTATGTGAAAAATAAGTTTTGTGTAACCAAGATGGTTTACAAATCTATTAGTAAACAACTCGAATTTTTAGCCTTAAATATCGAAGTAGCAAAGGGTCAACAGGTCATGGTGGTGGGCTGCTACAGACCCCCCTCAGCTGTCAAGGACTCTTTATCTTCATTGGCAAAACTTTTATCTCAACTTGACTACAAGGAAATAGTGCTGCTTGGTGATTTTAATTGGGACTGGTTAACTTCTGTGTCAGAGGATTTTAAAAACCTTTGTATCTCTCTGAATGTTACTCAGAGTATAGACAGTCCTACTCGCCCTAACATTAAGTCCCCAAATAAATCCTCCTTAATTGATCTCATTTTAACTAATGTTCCCCATAAATACTCATCTGTGGGAGTATTTACAAATGATGTGAGTGACCACTGTGTTGTAGCCACAATTAGGGACACAAAAGTCAGAGTAAGAGAGACAAACAACATTTTGTGGAGCAGGGTTTTGTACATGATCTGTTTGATTTTGATTGGGGTAAAATCGATCTGTGTGCTGATGTAGAAACTGCATGGTCTTATTTTTATCTTGGTTTTATGGAAATTATAGATAGACATGCACCCCTGCGGACATTTAGAGTAAAGGGACGAGACAATCCTTGGTTTTCTGCTGAACTTTCTAGTCTCCTACATGAGAGAAACAAGGCCTGGGCAAAGGCTAGGAAATCTGGCTCAGAGGTAGAATGGCTGCGTTTTAGGCAGCTAAGGAATAGCTTCACATCACAAATAAAAAGTGCTAAGTCTAAGTATTATCTGTCAGTTACCACAGAAAACCTGAATAATCCTGGAACATTTTGGAAAGCCATAAAATCGATATCCACCGGTGATATCCGTAATGAGCTACCTCTGTGCATTACCACAGCATCTGGCTCTATATCGGACAGGGCCACCATGTTAAATTGTTTTAATGAGCATTTTGTGTCCTGTGGCTCTCCGTTTGATTCTGTCACTAACTCTGCTTCTGTGAACACCAGTCTGTGACTCTGAAAAACGTGTTTTGGAAAACCCTTTTAGTTTTACTCCTTTTACTGTTGATGTTGTTCGTGAAGCTTTAACCAAGTTAGATCCTAAGAAACCGGCCGGCCCGGACAACGTGGAACCTTTCTTTTTAAAGATAGCTGCAGATTTTATTGCTCTACCTCTCACTTCTCTTTTTAACCTCTCCCTCAGCACAAACACAATTCCAAAATTGTGGAAGTCAGCGTATGTCCTGCCTCTACTAAAAGGAGGGGAGGCCACTTTATTAAATAATTATAGACCCATCTCTAAATTATCAGTTCTGGCTAAGGTTCTTGAACGCCTAGTGAGTGAACAGGTAAAGGTGTTTTTATGTACAAATGACATCCTGTCTAAACATCAGTCAGGCTTCAGAAAGCAACATAGCACCATCACTGCCACAATGAAAGTGGTGAATGATGTGGCGAGTATTTTAGATAAAAAGCAGAGTTGTGCAGCTCTATTTAGTGACCTGTCCAAAGCGTTTGATACCGTCGATCATCGCATCTTAAAGCAGAGGCTACTCAGTATTGGCATATCCTGCCATGCAGTGGGGTGGTTTGTGAACTACCTCTCTGAAAGGTCCCAATGTGTTCAGTTTGATGGGCTGTCTTCTGAGTGGTTAAACATTACTAATGGTGTTCCTCAAGGTTCTGTTTTAGGTCCACTTTTATTCTCCATCTACATCAATAGTTTAGGTGAAAATGTCAATGGAGCAACCTTACATTTTTATGCGGATGATACCGTTATGTACTGTGCAGGTCCCTCCATTAAGGAGGCTGTTGTTGAATTGCAAGCTGTTTTTAACATTATTCAGACTCAGCTCTCTGAACTAAAGCTTCTTTTAAATGTTGATAAAACCAAGGTAATGCTCTTTTCAAAAGCTAAAAAGACACCAGAGCCTGTTTTAGATATTGTAACTATGCAAGGAATAAAACTTGAAGTGGTTGCCTGTTACAAATACCTTGGTATCTGGCTTGATGACTGTCTCACTTTTAAACGTCATGTCAATAACCTGCTTAAAAAACTGAGGGGTAGGCTAGGTTTCTTCTACAGGAACAAGTCCTGTTTCTCGCTCGAGGCCAGGAAAAGGCTAGTCACTGTGACCTTTTTACCTGTGCTGGACTATGGTGATTTGATTTATATGAATGCACCTGCCAATTGCCTGGTCAAGTTAGATGCTGCGTATCACAGTGCACTGAGATTTGTGACAAACTGTAAAGCATTAACCCATCACTGTACCCTGTATGCAAGGGCTGGTTTGCCTTCGCTAACTGTACGGAGGCTCAGTCACTGGTACATTTTTATATACAAAGCCATGTTAGGGAAACTTCCATCCTACATCTGCTCCCTGATCTCACGGCGAATTGTAAGTGGCTACTGCCTGAGATCGCATGCTGTGGTTTTATTAAATGTGCCAACTGCTAGGACTGTCTTAGGGAAGATAGCATTTAGATGCGCAGCTCCACTGTCCTGGAGTAGTCTGCAATTGAAATGGAAACTGAGCAATCTGGTGCCACTAAATGTTTTAAAAGCTCGGTTGGATGCTACTCAATCGGAAGCTGTTGGTACCTGTTCATGTGGATAGTTATGTAAATTGTAATTCCTGTAATGTATGATGTCCTTTTTGTTGTTCCGTTTATGTTTTTAATGTTTCATGTGGAACCTACTGGAGCAGGTCTCCCTTGAAAAAGAGATCAGTGATCTCAATGGGATACACCTGGATAAATAAAGGTTTGAAATGAAAATGAAATGAAATGTTTAAATGTCCTTTTTATTACATTATCACCATGCAGGAAAGGCAGCACGTGAAAGAGAAAGGTTTACACATTCCACTGAATTAAATTATTTAATATGTACTGCAAAACAAGGCAAACACAAAAGTAACAGATGCCACAAAGTGAGTTTTACTTGTTTAAGCCCAATTGTCATGGTTACATTTAAAAAGCTACTTTTGTTTGTAGCCACAGAGCAGTTACAGATCAATAATTACAAAATGTCGCTTTGTCAAAGTACGGTGAGTCCCAAGGGGCATAGAAATGTGTGCTGGTGTTTTTTAGTTTGCCTCGTCCTTTGAAGCCTCGTCAAAGTTTTCAACAAGATCTAAAAACAGAAACAGAGGGAGAAGAGTGGAGAGGACAGAAAACAGTGAGCCGTAAAAGGTAAGAAAATGTCTCAAGGATCATAAGATTTAATATACAAATGAAACTAAATTACTAAATGTTACCATATGTATCAGCGCCATACATTCCATTTGTGATAATCTGTTTTTTCATTTCACACCAAGATACATTTAGACACAACTTAAAAGATTTAAAAAAACACATACTTGACGTGACAAAAAGGCAAACGTCTAAGTCAGCCTGTTCTTGACTGTAAGTGTTACGCCAATTGAATGCTATATTACATGAATAAAACAAAAATAATAACAATGTTTGTTTAAAAACAGGATGTGTAAATGTGCTTACCTGGAACATCATCATCCTCATCCTCTTCAGCAGCAACCATGGGGGCCATATCCTCTCCAGCTATGAGGGGGATGAAGTACAGCAAATCATTGATAGACAGCACAAAGAGAGTTCTGGTACATGCACACAGATCAGGAAAGAGTGTGAAGGGTACCTGGTCTGGGCAGGTTCTCTGCTAATCTCCTGAGGCTGGTGAGGCTGTCGGCTCCCAGCTGGTTCAGGATTCCTGGGAGCATCTCTGTGAGCTGCTTGTTCTCAGCGTGCCCTGTGATGGTGAAGGTGTTGGCCGCCAGTGAGGCCTGCACCTTTGGGTTGTTGAAGTGGATCACTGTCCCCTGGTTTGTGAACATGTTCACCTACAGAGGAACAAACAAGCAACAGAGAGTTTATGGTCAGTGTCAAAGAGGATGATGAACAGATTAAATCATCTTAACATGTACTTTCCTTGTTATTTTTTTTCATTGCTTCAGGATTAAATCAAATCAGTTAAAAGGTGGAGTCAGTACTTCTGGAGAACGATTGTTGATGTTTGAACACCCACACAAATACTCCCCTTCAGATACCATGCCTCTCTCCCCACTGCCTTTCTATGTACTTGGTTCAAATCCTCTTTGTTTGTTTCCAATTGACAGAGCCAGAGGCTGTGTATGCAACCCAGATTTGTATTTGTACATGCACACGAAGCAACTGAACAGCTAACGGAGATATGTGCTGAATTTGAGAAAAAGTGTATTGTATTAGACCTGCTGACTGCTTCTTTAAAAGAGAATTCCTTTGGTAATAATCACATTTCATTTTTTTTTAAATGTGGCATTCTATATGCTATTTGTAATACTTAATTGTATTACTTAAGAGTACCCTGTCCTAAGAGCATCATCGTCATGAAGAGGACACGTTTACTTACTTATTGTTAAGAATTTCAGAAATAATTTGCAGTACCTCTTCAATGCCAGAGATGTTGTTGACTCCCAGTTTTTTGAGGGAGAACTGCAGCTTCTTGTCATCTGCTGTTGCTGTTCTGTGCACCACCTTCTTCTTTCTGCGTGCTGACCCCTAGAGAGCACAACAATGAGCATGAATATAATATACCAATAATCCAATGTCAAAACATTTTCTTCAAGTCAATTGCCAGAATGAATTCCAACTCACCTTGCCGCCTATGCGGACCTGCGCCTGCAGTTTGGCGAGCTTCTCCTGGTTCATTATAAACTCCTTCATCTGACACAAGGAACACAATTGTATATATTTCAAATGTAATATTTGTTCACAAATAGAAAACACTTTCACCAAACACAGAGCTGGGAGACAAGAAAGCACCAATAGTAGCAGGAATAAAATAAGACAAAGCATATACATCAGTTCTCTTTAATTAAAACATGTTATAGGGTCAGTAAAACCATTAAAAAAAGGTTGTCAGAATTATTGAGATCATCATGGAAATCAGTCGATGGATCACTCAAGAAATCATCATTCAACATTTTACAATGTTCAAATTCTATTTTATAACAAGCAGTCTTTAGGCAAGACCACACAGACATGTGAAACATGGGATACCTACACTTATCATCATTACTTATTGTGTTTTCTATTGAGTCATTCCCATCATCACACATAGTAAAAATTGGATTTTGATATGAGAATCCCTAATAAAGAAATATGCAAAAAGTAGGCACCTAATGTATGACCTCAACAGTTCAATAAATACATTAGGTTTGCAATAACAATTAAGTGCCAAACCTAAAACCTAAAACTCCCCCAAATCCCCCCGTAGTCAGCTGCCAGAAGCCCAAAAATAGCTGCACACTTTTTAGTCTCGACTCAAGTTCTGCATGAATTAGACAGAGGTGGGCAGCTGAAGTGTGTGGCTAAGTTAGGTCTGCAACGTTCTGCTGGCTCGCTTTATAAGCTTAATTAAAGTATGCTTGGTTTTTCAGCCACTTAGTCTGGGCAACTTGTTTTTCAACCGGGGCTCTCAGAAAGTATGACAACTGAACTGTCGGTTTGTTAGCTCGCCAAGCTAAACAGCTAGCTCGGGCCTCTTTAAACTGACACTAACGCCCACGTATAATGAACATTTGTCCGCCACAGCGCATAGAGTGAGACAAGGGACTGTTCCTCTACAATGCCTAATATATATGGGGCTCAGACAGCTTATACAATACGTCAGTGAGGTAAACTAACCTGGGAGTGTGTAAACACGCGGGTCACACAGTCGATAGAAGCTCGGAGAAAGGAGTGAGTACCGGAAGTGGCGTTCTGAGATGCATAACTTAGCGGATGTGCCCAACATTTTTTTCAACTAATAAATTAATGTGACTTAAAACATTAAAGTGTATTTTTTTCTAAATAATAATATGTATCTGGTCACATTTGAGGCAGCAAAGAGCATGTCCAATTATTTACCTATTTCTGAAATGTACATAAAGAAGTGAGCTCTTGAAACTTCTGATAAGATAAGGGTTATTATTACATTAGGAAATATACAAAAACATACTTTAACACTACTGTTTAATTCAGTTTGTTTAATACTAGGTTGGTATGGTGCCATTTAAAATAGGAAAAAAAAGAATAACGTTTTCCTTCCAGTGAACAATAAAGATATGCCATTGATAACGGAAGTCGTCACGTTGTAATCATGGCGTCCTCCAGCGCACGAGAGGCAACGTGATAGCTCCTTAAAATGATCAACTTTTGGTTTACTTGGAAAACCAACATAAGTATCATCTAATTTCAACACATCATAGTTAAAAGGTAAGTTTGCACTCTTACACCTTTTCGTTCAATTCTGAGAATCATCAGAAAGCAGTTTAGTAGAAAATGCTAGGCGGCTAAAGCGCATTGTGCTAACCCTGCTGTGGTGAACACGTTGGCTCTGGTCTCTTTTCTAGCAAGCTGCCTGTTGTAGCGTGTAGTTTAAAATAATAATTCAAGGCTATATTTATGTCTAAATGCGCAGCGAAGACATCTGCTGTCTCGAAACAGTGACACTGTTGGATTACAATTAACTATTTTGTGCATAGTTTGTTGGGTTGTGATACTGTTGGGTTAAACACTTAAGTGTGTGGCCTTTATGTCAATGTTGCTGCATTTAGTAACCCCTTTGCTGGTTGTATTCTTGTGAATTCATTTTTGTTTCGCTTTTAAGTATTTTCAATCCAGTTTATCCACGTTTATTTTCAATTAAAACAAGCTTTCACGTTGTAAGAAAAACCACCTTATTTCATCCTGACTGACAGCATCATAATCTGCTTGTTTGATCCAGCTCCTTGTTAGAGCTCTATCGGGTTTACAGATGTAAATTTAACGACAACAAACAATTTAAAGTACATTTATCTTGGTTTGAGAATTGTTGGACTGCATTGAATGCATTTGTATTTGACCAACCAGGTCAGAGGGGGATTTAAGTGTCATATATCTTGCAATGTGTTCATGGTTTTTGTTTTCCCTACCAGAGTATTTGGTGATCAGCAGAAAAATGGCTTCATTTAAACCTACCAAAATCCAAGTCTATCCTAAACTTGGAGAGAAAGTCACACAGGACACACTCTACTGGAAAAACTACAAGGTAAGTCTCCTCTAGTCTAGTGTATATTGTTTTGATATTACAGAGACAACCTTATCATTTTTTCTAGATCTCAGCAATGCATCTTTCTTTCTTCTCTTGCAGGCTCCGCTCCACATAAAAGAATTTGGAGCAATCACAAATATAGACTTCTCCCCCGTGGCCCCACACAACTTTGCTGTGACAGCATTCACAAGGGTATGTTGTCTACTTTTTCTGAATTTTGTAAATCTTTAAGGGATGTCCACCTATCTTTTTATACATGTATAAAAATAATTGATTAGATTTTGCCATTTCTTTTCAATTACCACCACAGCCAACAATATAAGGCGGCAGTAGGAGATGGTGTCTACTAGTTATTGTCTATTGAATCAATTGTTGAATGATGATCTCTTGAGTGATCCATCGTCTGAATTTCCTGATGATCTCAAGTATTCTGACAACTAATAAACTGTTTTAAACTTATTTTTTTGCATTTAGTCAAGTGTTCACTCTTTTTAAAGCAATTTTTGTTACGGTAAATCCTCTGAATAAGCAATGTGTATGCATTTTCTCATTATAACTCTGGTTACTCTTCAGATCCACATTTACGGGCCATTCTCCCAGGAGCCTTTGAAGTCATTTACACGTTTTAAGGACACTGCATACTGTGGCAGGTTCAGGTCAGACGGTCAGCTGCTCGTGGCAGGATGTGAGGACTCTGTGGTCCGGCTGTTCGATGTCAGCGGCAAGGTGGCTCTCAGGATGTTCAAAGGGCACACAAAGTAGGTATCCCATGTGTAACATGTCCGGGTGGTCTTGCCTAAAGACTGCTTGTTATAAATTTGAACATTGTAAATGTTGAATGATGATTTCTTGAGTGATCCATCGACTGATTTCCATGATGATCTCAATAATTCTGACAACCTTTTTAAAACGGTTTTACTGACCCTATAGCATGTTGTAATTAAAGAGAACTGATGTATATGCTTTGTCTTATTTTATTCCTGCTCAGGGCTGTACATGTTACAGACTTTATCTCAGACCGTTACCAGATCCTCACAGGGTCAGACGACTACACGTGTCGACTTTGGGACCTCCCAAATGCCACTGAGCTCAACAACTACCAAGAACACACAGATTATATTCGCTGTGGCGTTGCCAGCAAACTCAACAGAGATCTCTTCATCACTGGTGAGATAGAGGGGTGACACATTTGTTTATAAAACAATGTTTGCATGCCAGGTCAAATGTCTTTTTGTAACCAGGAGATTCTTCAATATAACCACTATTGAACAACATCTTCCATCGTGGCGTTTAGATTAAACTGATTTACAGATGTACAGCCAAAATCAACCAACATTTCGCCATTTGATTTTCCTTTTTATTTTTCTGAACAAAACTTAAATATGAAAAGAAAGAACATATGGGATAATATAAAGCAAGCTGTGAATCAAGTCCTGCTCAGTCTGCCATGGTTGATTTTGCAATAATGACCAGCTCACTGTACATTATCCCGCTTTTCACATGGCTACTTGGGAAAACAATAATTTAACTCTACATTTTTATAGAAAAAATGTAGAGTTAAAATGAGAAATGTTACTTTTGCTAAGAAATAGTATGTTTTATTATACTGATTAGCAATAGTTGGTGGTGAGGGCTAGCTATGATATTTATTCATGTTGTCAAACTTTAAGAAATATGATCTATCCTTGTCCTTATGTAAAATGGAATTGGGTAAGTTTTGCCATTCAAACGGTTCCATTAAATGACTTTAGATTTTCCTTTTCAATTACCAGCACAGCCAACAATGTAAGGCAGCAGTAGGTGATGGTGTCTACTGAAGTTCTTGCCTATTGAATCAATTGTTGAATGATGATCTCTTGAGTGATCCATCGACTGAATTTCCTGATGATCTCAAGTATTCTGACAACCTATAAACAATTTTACTCTTGTTTTTCGCCACAGCTGATATTACATTTACCATCATTAGCATGTAGTGTATATACCTCAAATAATTTATTTGCATTGTCAGTGGAACCTGCAAATAAAAAAACGTATCAAGCTACAACTTTTGAGGCAGACTGCCCCTGCAGATGGAAGAATTAAGGAGTTTGATAGGTTTTCATGTGACTAACAGTTTATGTTTTGATCCTAGGATCTTATGACCACACACTAAAACTGTTTGATGCCAGAGTGGATAAGAGTGTGATGACCATGGACCACGGCCAACCAGTGGAGAGTCTGCTTCTCTATCCTTCTGAGGGACTCCTCGTCTCTGCAGGTAGTCATCCATTAATACTTTTCTTGCTCCATCAGTGCATCAGCAAAATGTGCAAATTATATTACCAGTGTTTAATTATTTGAAGGGTCCTCCACCTTGTTAAGGTTGACAATGGTTGCTGATAAAGACATAACATATGTAGTAGTAAGCCAGGCAGCATTAAGGTCAATTTCATGCTTGCTTGTGACTTGAATCAGGACAAAAACGACATGAAATAGTTTTCCTACACTTGCCGCCTCCCTAAAGGACTCTGGATTTACCACCACAGCCAACAATAAAGGCAGCAGTAGGAGATGGTGTCTACTAGTTCTTGTCTATTGAATCAATTGTTGAATGATGATCTCTTGAGTGATCCATCGTCTGAATTTCCTGATGATCTCAAGTATTCTGACAACTAATAAACAGTTTTAAACTTATTTTTTTGCATTTAGTCAAGTGTTCACTCTTTTTAAAGCAATTGTTGTTACGGTAAATCCTCTTGTTGGATTCAAGCAAACTATATTACCAGTGTTTAATTATTTGAACAGTCCTCCACCTTGTTAAGGTTGACAATGGTTGCTGATAAAGACATAACATATGTAGTAGTAAGCCAGGCAGCATTAAGGTCAATTTCATGCTTGCTTGTGACTTGAATCAGGACAAAAACGACCTGAAATCGTTTTCCTACACCTCCCTGAACTTGACCAACTCTTGCACACATGCTTCCTTATATTTACTAATGTACGGGACATTTTAAAATGTATTTTTTCTACTCTCTTTAGGTGGCCGCTATGTGAAAGTATGGGATCTGCTGAAGGGAGGCCAGCCTCTGGTGTCCTTGAAGAACCATCACAAAACTGTCACGTCTTTGTGTCTCAGCAGCAGCGGCCAGAGACTGCTGTCAGCTTCTCTGGACAGGTATGGGCAAACCTCACTGTAAAATGGCGTACAAAGAAAACATATTCTAATCTCTGGAAATCAGAGCCCACTCTAATCTGTCATCCAATTATTACAAAAGTTATTTTTATATAAGCCTGATCTAATGCAGAGCATTTGTTTGTCTTTCAGGCATGTAAAGGTGTACAACACAACCAACTACAAAGTGGTCCACAACTTTGACTACGCTGCCTCCATCCTCAGTCTGGCTCTGGCTGTAAGAAATTACATTAAATCCTTCATCATGTTCTATTATATGTTTTAATTGTATTTATGATAATTACACAATGGTTGATGAGTAGCCACATAAGAAAATCCTTATTGAGTGCTTGTGGCCTATACACATGCAAATAAACAACATCAGAGATCAAAATTCCCTTTTTATCTGAGGTGCACCATCAGAGCAAGCTATGATTTGACCAACGAACTGAGACTGCAAGGTGATAGACCTAGTGTCTGCTGCAGCCAACACAAATATCTATGCTTGCCAGGGATTTAAACCCATGAAACAGTACATCCTATCCTCAGTCTTGGCTTTAGGGCATTGGGTTTCCAGAACACAATGTCCAACCTAACAGTGATCTGACAGCTTTGTTTTTTTCACTTTGGGTTTGCAGTGCTTTTAGATTTTCATTTTTCAATTACCACTGCAATCTCTGATTTGCTTGAGACTCTCACTCCTGAAAAGAAATTCTTCCCAGCTATAGCCAACAATATTATCCAATGGAACAGGAGGTGACTGTGTCTTCTGAAGTTCCTGTGTAGTGAAATGTTGAATGATGATCCCTTGAGTGATCCATCGTCTGAATTTCATGATGATCTCAAGAATTCTGACAACTTTTAAGCTATTTTACAGACTTATTAATGGCTTCTTGTGTTTAATTTGATTTCTTCCCTGGATTTCTAGTAAAACTATGAATGTGTCTTTTTTTCCTCAGCCGGATGATGAATCAATTGTTGTGGGTATGACCAATAGTATCCTGAGTATCAAACACAGGAAAAGCCTTGAAGATTCAAAGGAAATCTCTGGCCAACAGAGGCGGCGGCCGTCGTATCGTGTTTTTGTGAAGGGGAAGAACCCTGTCCCTAAACAGGTATGTTTATATGTGGTTTACGTACAGCAGCTGAAGTCAACAGTACATGATGTGATCTATTGATTGATGATTACACATGTGTGAACTGAATCATATCATAACATGGCTAATGGCTATGTTTCTGCTCACTGAGTTATAATATAAGCCCATTCCAATAACTTGTATATAGACACGTACTGCACTATTCCACATCATCACTTTATTTTATAACTATTTTTCTTTTTGTATTGCTCTTGCTATCTGTATTGTTATTATGTTGCATTGTTGGAGAAGCCTGTGACATAAGATTTTCAACTACATAATTACTCTGTAGCTATGTCAGATTGACAATAAAGAACCTTGAACCTTTTCTTTCTCACCATTGTTAATTATTCTTGTTTTTCTATCTTTTTTTCCAGGATGATTATCTCGTCAGCAAGCCAGTGAAACAGCATCTGGCCAAATACGACAAGCTGCTCAAGATATTTAATGTCACAAAGGCTTTGGATACAGCTCTGGCGGTATGCATTTATAAAAAGGCAAAATAGTATGTTTTATTATACTGATTAGCAATAGTTGGTGGTGAGGGCTAGCTATGATATTTATTCATGTTGTCAAACTTTAAGAAATATGATCTATCCTTGTCCTTATGTAAAATGGAATTGGGTAAGTTTTGCCATTCAAACGGTTCCATTAAATGACTTTAGATTTTCCTTTTCAATTACCAGCACAGCCAACAATGTAAGGCAGCAGTAGGTGATGGTGTCTACTGAAGTTCTTGCCTATTGAATCAATTGTTGAATGATGATCTCTTGAGTGATCCATCGACTGAATTTCCTGATGATCTCAAGTATTCTGACAACCTATAAACAATTTTACACTTGTTTTTCGCCACAGCTGATATTATATTTACCATCATTAGCATGTAGTGTATACACCTCAAATAATTAATTTGTATAGTCAGTGGAACCTGCAAATAAAAAAACGTATGGATTTGGATAAAGCTCTGGAGGTATGCATTTATAAAATGGCAACAAGGCAACATCCTTTTCTTGTAAAGTTTTGCTTTTTTTTTCAATTTGCAATACAACTCAGTCAGCTACTTTTACTTTTGAGTGTTATGAATTCATCTCACTATCCTCGATATTGGAAGCTGAAACCCAACCCTCCTGCACAAGCAAGCATGGCAAAATGTTTTTAGTATGATTTGACTTGTCATTAATGAATGTAATTGCATTTATAGACATGGACCAGACACCGAAAGCCAGAGATCACAGTGTCTGTTATGAAGGAGCTGGATCGAAGGGGGACGTTGAAGAACGCTCTGGCAGGAAGGGATGAACAAGCCCTCACTCGGTTGCTAAACTTTCTCATAGGGTAAGACAAAGATGAAACTTCATTACTCAAGTAGACTTCAACAATGTTTAACTTATTGAGCCTATGTGTTATCAGATGCATTGAATTAGTTTATTGTACATCAAACCATGTACAAATATTTCGCAACCTGATAACTTTCTTCTGTTTGTTCTCCAGGAACATGGTTGACCCCAGGTTTGCTCCTGTCCTGGTCACAGCGGCAGAGATGATCCTGGACATCTATCGGTCGGTTATCGGACAGTCTCCACTCGTGGACCGACAGCTGCTGCGTCTGCAGGAGCTGCTGGAGAAAGAGATCGACTACCAGCAGGACCTCCTGGAGGTGATGGGCATGTTGGACACGATGTTCGCCTCCTCCTTTCCCAGGATGGAGGTTCCGTGCCCTGGCATCAGCAGGGCTAATGGCCTGGCCGGGGGGGACGGGATTACCTTGAGACCACAGATTCAGGCTACCTGAGACTAGGAGGGCAGGGGGGCTGCTTAAGACTGGGTTAGAGTGCCTTCACAACTCTAAAAATCTCTTTGAAACATCTGACACACATTTCCAGACATGACAGACCACATGTCAGCAAACTGGAATTGATATAGGTTTTTAAGAGACTGACAAACCCATGAGCTCCCTGGCGTTTTAACTCGGCGTGACTGAAAACGCAGCAGGCAACAGAGAGAACATGCATTTACTGCATGAAGTATCTTTCTATGTGTGAATGGGAAGGGACTTGATTTTTTTTGTTTGAAAGTCTGGAAATAACACTTTCAAATGTAAATGTGTCTGGATGCTTGTGTGTTTTGAATGATTGAACTGTTAATGTCTGCTTTCTGTTTTCATAATATTTGGCAGTGGCAAATGTTTTATAAGCAGATGTGAATAAATCTTTGTAATATTGGAACTGACTTTTCATAATTGTGTTCAAATGGTAAGAAAACTCGACTCAAGTCTGATAATGGTACCGATTTTAACGTGTGTATTTACCCTTTTCTCTGCACACGTCACTCTTTTATGGCCTTCCACCAGAGGTCACTGTAAGCTCAAAGAAACATATTAAGAGGAGGAATTTGCACCAGGCGGAAGACACGGAGCACCAACACTGGCAGAGAGGAGGATGCTCTCTCAGTGGAGGCTGTAGCTCACACTGAAACAGCCGCAGCACCGACTGAACGCCATTTCTCAACTTGAAGCTTAACGGCGCCACTTGAATTAGCAGTGAGCAACAGGAGGATGTGTCCGGGTTAGCTGCTCTGTTTTTGCTGAAATTAAGCCCATTGTCAGGTTTCTTCTTGCGGAGTTTGAGCTGTGAAGGTACGTCAATAATGTGAACATTTTCTTCCAGCTGTTGAATTGTTTTCCAACGTGAGTCCTACTTATATTGACAGTTTGCTAACATGTCAACGCTGGTCGAATATAGCGCTGTAAAACGAGCCTTACATTTATTATGCAGCTAAATAGGTCAACATTAAACCACGAGTCAAACAATAATAAAAGAAAAAACACTTTTCTTAAAGTAGACAATCAAGTTTGTGCTATTTAATAATAAATCATCAATATAGTCCCATCATTATCCCAACTGTCATGTGATGAGCAGTTTTTATTTTGTAAAGCTAGCACACTGAAGTCATACTCGGTTTTTTTTTGTCATGCTTTGACCATTAAAAATATAGCGTTTTAATGCAACATGTCTGTATAAGAAACAGTTTCTTGTAAAATGATTGAAATGAGTATTTGCTATTGAGTCCAGTTTAGGAAGCGGCCACTGATAAAGAACAGATCTGAATCCTGCAGCAGTGAAACTCAATCGATTTCCTACTTTAGCTGGCGAGCGCACATGCACGAGTAGTCTGGCTACACACTGCCTGCAAATCATTTGGCGCATTTTTGGTGTTGTGGTACTGTACACACAGGTAGAAAGCATCGTCATTAAAATCATTATTCACATAGTTGAGATCAAAAGATGATCCTGTCCCATCGGAGGACCTCTGACTCCGTTTGGCCCAGATGAGGTTTGATAATCTCTTCGGGATCAGAGGAGCAGGCAGAATAACCAAAGTAATGAGGAGTCACGTGGCTTCACTGAGTGTTGGATTTCCTTTTTGTCTCTCAAATGTCTGTCCATGTTTGTCTGCAGTTGCTGTGCAGATGGAGCTGAGCAGGAGGAAAGTGCCTCTGTATGTGAGTATGTGCTCCAGTTTGCAGTCAAGTATGAGTTCTCCAATTCATCTCAAGAGTTAGTCACCCCTCGGGAAATCTCTGCAAATTGAGTTGGGAATGCATTGAGAGATCAGAAGCCTGGTTTACAAAAAAGAGTCTATGATTTCAAGATCTAAGATATGTTGTTCTTATGACCAAACCATTTTGCATTAAAATGCAATGAATATATCTGAAGAAATGCAACTGTTTTCTGTGTTTGCACCACTACAGTATGTTATTTAAGTTCACTAAAGTCACTGTATGTACGAGTCTTTTAAAATAAGATTAGGGTCAATGAAATGCCACGATGACAGCAGACGAATGTTTTAGACTTTGAACAGACGGCCACTGTATGGTCTGAATGCAAGGTCTCTGGGTTTTTCTGTTGATTTATTTAAGCACTGACTCATAGTTTCTTAAAGTTAGGCAACAATAGCAGTCTGGCATTTGTTTGTATAACTAGCAAATCAGTAACTATGTGCTTCATTCACAGCAATGATTTTATTTAGAGTAGGAAAGGTATTTGCTATCCGTTTGATTTGTTGTGTATCTGGTTAAACCTTTGGATCTATTTTCTTTAAGTTAAAACTGAAGCCAAACAGGGCAACACTGCATTCAAGTATTTTGTTATTTATATAAGTTTGGGAACTTAACCAAGTATGCAAACATTAATAAGAGCTTATGCTTCTCTAAAGATCAGAGGGTGAAGACATTGATCACACTGTGTTCAGTCAATTTAATCCTTTCTAGTTTGACATGTTTTCAAGGCTGCTTTCCTTCTTCCAACGATCTTGTCCATTTAGTGTAATGAAACCGAAATTCCTTTGATACTGTGCTTGTTTTAGAAGCCCACAAATACATAATTGAATGACATGACTTGGACTCAACTCACACATTTGATGAGTTTAGACTTGACTTGATGAAATCAAAACAACGTGCAACTCCACTTAAAACACAAATGACTTGTGACTTCACTTGGGCTTGGGCCTTATGACTTGAAACCACTCGATACCTCTATCCAAGCCCATAATAAGAAAGCATGTTATTTAAAAATAAATAATAATATTAATTCCCTTAATTTTCTCAGCTAACAATATTGCTATTCATTCCTAGAAAGCCGACACGGAGTGCACCAGATCCACTTGGTTTGAAAAAACTGGATAGCATCCAGTCATGTTTTAGGGGAGAACCCTGAAGAATTAACGTACCGTTGCTGATTTGATATGACTTGTTTAGGACTTGAAACACAAAGTTTAGGACATAGGACTTGATGACCTGTCGTTCTTGAATTTGGCCTTAATTGGAAAGACTTGAAACGTACTTGTTACTTGGAAAAAATGACTTCATCCCGTCTGGTAGCTACTAAAACAGGAAAGTTGAACAATGTTTTACAGGTCTACAGACATAATTTTCACTCTTTGAGGCTTGGAGCAGGATACTCACATTCCTGCATACCTTCATTTGCTTACTGAATTTAATGGAAATAAGATGGAGGTAATGGGTCGATAAAAAATCATTGATTTGTGGTCAATCACATGGAGGTGAGGAATCTCAACGAGAGTTCAGGAAAAGATCTGTAGACATTATAGAATGTGTGTTAAACCTGATGTTCTCTATTTCAAAGACTAGGGATCAAGACGTGTATAAATGAACCTGAAGGTAGGATTAGGTGAGAGGGATAGTCACGGAGCCAGGATTACTCACAGTGCCGCTATCATAGACAGCAAGAGGAGTAAAGAAAAAAGCCTCTCAGTTTTATGGCGTGAGAAAGTAGGTCAGCTGTTGAGGTGATTCAAGGCTAATAGATATACTCTCATGAGAAAAAGAGCCAGACTACTTAAAAAATCTCCTCACTCTCACATCATTCAACACTAATCTGAGACATTCATTGCAATTCAAGTCGAGCCTTATAATTTACATTTTTTTGGTGTGGCTTCTTTCCTTCAACCTGTCAGCTGTACTTCTTCCTATGTCAGTGGTTTGATATTTTTCCCAGAGTAACCCACACAGTGTGTCTTGTGGTTGCATTGCTGTCTGGTCTATTGAGGACATTGTAGCTGGACAAATTGATATCCTGCAGGTCGTAGATGATGGCGGAAAGTGGCAGCTCTCCAAAGGAGGCCAGTGGCCCTGGAAGATGTCTCTTTTTTTCTTCTGCGGGTCTGAAACTAACATTATGTTTATTTTAATCTGTCCACAGTAAAAGGTTCACAACCAAAAAGACCCAGAATAATTTAAAGTTGCAATATTCAAAATGTTTATATCAATAATTGGTTGAACTACATCGTGTAGTGAGAAAGGAGCTGTTCATTGACAAACTCACACATAATTAAAACCTTACACTCAAGTTCTCATCAGCCTAACAAAATGTTTCAGCCTCTAATTGTTTTGGTTTTATTTCCTGCAGCTGTACTGTTTGTGTAGGTCTCACTGCACTCATGAGTACATTGTTTTACACAGAAAAAAGTCTTATAACCCCATGGTACATTGCTTGCCCAGCAGCATACAGCAGACTGGCAACATAAGCCACTTGTTGGTGAGTTTTAAGCCGGTTGAGGTACAAATATATTTTCCTCTGGAGATGGTAGAGACCAAAATGTAGATTTGTTATAACATTTAGAGTTGCATTCCTTAGATAGACAAGTGGCTCTGTGTCTGCTGAATCTAAATAGCCTTCTGTTTAATTTTATAAGAAGAGAATTTGTCGTATTTACAACTTGTCTGCCTTTTTAATACTTTAATTGTTCTTGCCGTATTTCAAATATTGTTATTAAGCTATTGTTTCGCATTAGTAGTCAACAATTAATTTAACATGCTAGTCATTTTACATCCACTCCACAGATAGTAATACAACTAGCCAGATAGCAAGCCAGCTGGCTGAGGTAATGAAACAAAAAAGCCAGGTGAGACAATTTGACCTAAAACATCAGCCCCTGTCATTTGGATGAATTGGCTGACGTTATCTACTCAAGATCATTCATTTTAGTAACACACTTTTGAGGCTGTTGGGGAGCTATAGGCACTTAACAATGGTAGAAATATACATTATTCTATAAGCCGTTTTAGGCAACCAAGAAAGTTGTGGAAGGATTCGGTTTTGAAGTTATGTTACAATATGTATCGGCAATACAAAGCGATAAATAAATGTACATTTTGACATGTATTCACAGAGTCCAGTGAGGCTGGCACATTACATGTTGTTCAAAGGCCAGTAATCAGCCTACAAATCAGTGTAAATATTCTGCCCTATTTCACTTTTCTCTGCCTCAGGTCAGAAGTCTAAAGTGTTCTGGCCTTTTAGGATCAGGGCAGGTCTTTGCAGTAGACTTCAAGACATTCCTGGTTTTATTGAGGGGTAATGTTCTATGGTCCTCAATTGGCATGCTGTGAGGGGATTTAGTGTACTTCACAGAAATGAGCCTGTATCTTTAGGAATATAAATATATCTTGCTCTCAAGCATCTTTCGTCTTCATTTTCTCTTTCAAACTCTCTGAATTGTCTTTGTCTTAGGGCCAGGCGAAAGTATTTGCACTGCTGGATGGTTTTGACTCGCTGCCCGAGGATGCAGAGGTCTACGTTGTCTTGGAAGGATCCACACTGGTCCATGTCACCAGGGCTCTTAGTGATGTCATGCTCTGCTTTATAGTTCCTGGTATGTTACGGTGTATGCCTGTAGATCATACTATATTGATGTGTGTGTATATTAGGTCATTTGCTATGTTTTTCCTCCAAAAGGGAGAATTGATTTAGAACACCATGTTCAGACATAACCCTCCACTGCACAATCTGACAACTCCAGGTTTTTCTTATTGTCTGTGATAAACTCATGAACAGTATATCACTATTTTGATCTTCCCCCACACACACACACACATACAAATGGAAACACACTTGCACAATCACAGTCTGTGACTTGAGGTCTGGAAAGGCACAGAATCTTATCAGCTTCCTCTCAGGGGGGAAACGGCTCCATAAACAATACGTCAACATTACTGAGCCTCTGTGTAGGTTGACACAGACAACAGGCAGTCCTGCAGGCTTGAGCACTCTCTACTATAACGGCACTATTAAAAGCAAGTCGTCTTCTCCATAAAAGAAAAGCCCTTTCAGCATACAAAATGAAAATCTGATAACATTTTTAACCACAATAATGCACTAAGGCTCTGGGATGAAACATAAAAGGTATATTTTAAGGACCTTACCAGTGGATTTGTGTTTTTAGAGGGTGACCTACAAATTCAGACTGTATATAAATACTCTTTTTATTTAAAAGAAATACAAATCTGCTCTGAATAAAATCTGTGTTTTAACGGGTCGTTTCTTTTTAGGTCATAACCTGGCTGAGGTGGTGTCTGTGCAGGCCTACCTGTGTTCTGAAACTACACCCCTCACCTGGGTGGGCGGGGCTTCTCTGGAGTATGTCCAAGATGATGCTCAGGTTAGATATAATTTACACTGCCTGTAAATTTGTGCTTACCCGAGGTTAAAATAACCTGCTTGGGAATGGATTATTGTTATCATATTCTTTATGCTTCTCAACTTTTATCCGTTTTATTGTGTTGCACTGTTGGAGGAGCCTGTGACCTAAGATTTTCATTGTCATAACTACACTGTAGCTATGCACAAATGACAATAAAAGCCTTGAATCCTTGAAAAATTACAATAAGCTTATATTAAAAAAACTTGTTTTCTAAAACGGTGAAAAAAATCTATTTTCTGTAATTAATGTTAAGTGAAATAATTATTTGCTTTGAAAAAACTAAAACATTTCACCTTTGTTGTGTAGCATTGGTTTTCACATGACTGTTTCAAGGATTGATCTTATTCTTTTTTCTTCTCAGGACCTGGCAGAGCACCTGGTAGTCCACGGACATTGCCTTAGCTCCAGGGATCACAAGGATCTGAGCAGCCTCTTCAATCTGGGCCAGCAGAGCTCTCGCTGGGCTATGGATCGTCGCGTCACCCTGGCCATGGCAAATCTGGATATCCCCCAAAACTGGAATGTACTAGGGAGCCACAGCGGAGATGGTGAGAGCAGGATTTTCTCATCTTGTTTAATGGGATTTCCTGCACAGATAAGTTTATCTAAAGCACATAGTATTTGTTTTTTATTACACAACAATGTATACACAGGAAACATTAGGTGGATAAGCTTAAAGCATAAAGCTTTGAGGAAGACGGATAAGGTTGTAATGTTTAACTGTCAGAAATTGGTTTAAGGAAATATGTCGTTTTTTATAAAGAGGGATCTCTCAGCATCGCACTGAACACTCAAAGCCAGCTATATCTTAGGAAGGTGAACTCTTCAACTCCCCCTCCTCTTTCCTCTGCCATCCTTCCCATTTGCAATGCTTACTGTGTAATCGGAAGTGAACATGGTCACATGTGTGCTTCTGTTGGACTCATCAAAGCCAATTAGGCAGCATATAATGTGGTTAATAGAGCCTTTCCTTCTGGAAGTAGCCCTAGGCAGAGACTAATACATCTTAGGGCAAGTATGTGTGTGTGTTTGCGTGCGTGTGTGTGCTGACCACCATCTTGACTGTCACCATCTGTCTCTATGATCTAAGTGTTTGTGTAGGGCCACCTACATAAATAATAAACTAGATTTAGCATTAACAAAGTTAGGGCAGTCTGTTTCTTTGCAGCGTCTCCCTCTAAATGTCTGCAGTTCATTTCATAACACTGCTCACAACATCATTCTACTGCCGATGCTGTACTGACTTATCAATCCCAGCTAACCATTGGTGCTTTGTTCATAGTGCTTTCTACATTTTAAAGGAATGGAAAAATCCAATTCTTTATCAACATTTAGATATTTGATTGGATCTTGGAATCATTAGATTTTCTCTGGGCAGCTCTGAAGAAGTTGAAATGTAATACCTTTGATACAGCCTGCAAAGATGTGCGGATCTGTCTTTAAAGGTCAAGGAGGCTGGCAGATGTTTTTTCTATACACAATATTCTTGGACAGATCAGACAGAGTTTTGTTCTAGAATTAAAGCGTAGACTTATAAAGGTGATCTTGCTTTATGTTAGTCAGTTATTAGCTGTTGTTTCACTTAAAGTGACTTCACTTTGACTAGAATAGTAGAATAAGGTATTTCTGGCACCAGCTTGGCCACATTGGCTGCACAGTATGTGGGTGAAAATAACCCTTTTTTCATCAATATGATTCCTAATGCTTTCTGTAGTCCACTATTATTCAAAGGCAAAATGATATATAATCTAAAATAAAACCGCATTACCCCTTTGCAGTTAAATACCAACTGTGATGAATAATTGTTTTTTGATAAAACTGTCTAGGTGTTGATCGTGTTTCATGTTTTAGGCTATATTTTGGTTATTTAGTTATATTTTCTTCTTGCTCTGGCTGTTATTGAGTGATGCTAAATAAATTCAGACAGCATCTTCCTGGCCGCTTTGTATCTCTGTAAGTTGCCTTGAAAACTAAGTGGAGAAAAAGGTGATTGTCGGCTTATTGTTATTCAAGTTACGAAATTCTGCAGTTGCCTCAATAATTGAGATGTTTTGTCTGAATTTCTAGAACATCAAGTCTGAATTTCTAGAAAATCAATGACAAATGCTGCTGCAATGTTATGGGACGAGGTCAACAAAGTATTGTTGACATATGTCTACCAAAAACTGCATCAGCATTAAGGAACAGTGGTTGTAGTAAACCTGCACCTTACTTAATGACACCCCACTAGATATTTGATTAACAGTCAAATAAAAAAAGTACCTTTTTAAGTTGATATACCTAGGAGCTTTTAAGCTAAGTTTCCTTTATTTTGTCTGAATTGGGTTTAACAATTTTCCTTTGATCAAGCCTACTAGCTGCTTGACTGAAGCTGTTTTGATGCATGTCTGTCACCTGGAGACAGATCTGGTTGAACTGCGTTGAGTAACAGACACAGAAATAAGTAGCTGCCCCTACTTTGTTAAGAAAAGCTTTTATTTAAGTGTGTCAGTGGGGCAGAGAGACCCAGGGCTATGCAAGAGGACAAATCAATCATTGGCATTTAGGTTAATTATCACGAGTAGGTTATCAAGAGGCACTTCTTGACATGATAGGTTACTCTTTATCTCACGTTTAACCCTTCGTTCCTGTCTTACTGTTAACATCCTACCTACCTTTATCTCTGCAGTTATATTTTTTATTTAATTAGATTTCTTCCTTCATCTCCAGAGCACAGTTTCAGGGAGTCTCCCCTCCACATGGCCGTGCGATGGGGTCTGTATCGGCTTGCAGAGCTGCTGCTTTGTCAGCCGGGGGGTCTGATGGCTGTCAGTCTGCCAAACGAAGAGGGAGTGACACCGCTGCAGCTGGCACAGACAGCCGGCAACACCGAGCTCCTGGAGCTGCTCACACAGTAAGATTATACGGCAGGGATACTGGCAAATGAATCACTGTTAAGCTGTAACATTAGGTGTTGAGTGCAGTGCTTTCACACACAGTAAGGGAAAGCTCTCATTAAAACCAGGAAAAGACAACACTTTCCCCTTCTACTCAAGTAGGACTCAGATCAGGGTGTTGCACTTTTCCTTGTTCATGTGATGTTTTGGTGTTGTTTTTTTGTTTTCCCTTAACTGTCAAGTGGGAATTAAGTGTTTTTTGTAAGTTTTTGTGTTTCTCTTATTTTCCTACGATACTGCAATGATTGGCTGTGAATACGAAAATATGAAGGACAGACCATCTATTTATATTCCCTTTTTTTTTTGTTGAGAAAGGGGCAGGTTATATAAGATTATTTTCTTCTCCCTGCTCCTATTCGGGTGTGGTGTGTTTACAGAGACATGTTTTGTAAATAATTGTTATACATTGAGTTTGTGCATACCATGAACGGAACAAATACAAATGAAATGAAATATGACAAGATAGATATTTTGCCGATGACTACACACAGTGCTAAACACCTGTATGTGTACATGGCCGAAAATGACTGAATCACCATCATCTGAAATGCTGACAGTGCTTTAGAGTTTTTTTCATAAATTAAATTATAAACATAACAAAAATAATTAACTTTCTATTGAGATTTTTCATGGTGTAACAATTATTCTCTTTGAACATCAACCCTAATGTTTTGAATGGTTGTGATTAAACCGGCCCACCTGTTGTGCTACAGCCCCCCCAACCCTCTGGCCACGCCTCCAGCAGGTCTGTCCCAGGTGTGGGCCGACCGGTCCCGCCTGCTCAGGTTCTGTCATGATATGGGGAACCTGACTCTGACCGTCCGACAGAACCTGAGGTGGAGCTCAGAGGACAGTCGACACGCTGACATCCTGCTTCTCAGAGACCGGCTCAGAGATGAGGACTTTCTCAGAGAGGTGAATTGTCAACGTTAACTGGTGCTGGGTCAAGGTTTGAACCCCCCTCATCGCCCCAACCAAGGCAACCCAAACAAAATGAAGCAATTCAGCTTTAATTTATAGAGAGATGGGATTTTTTTAGTGGAGGAAATTGCGCTTTTGAGGTTTTGGTGATACACAATTATAAACTGCAAATAATGTACCTGAAAGTACCATCAAAATAAAGCTAGTTAGAAATGATGTAATTTCACATACAAAGTAAGAATAGAGTCACCACCTCCCAGCCCTATGCTTCAGTTTTACAGCATCCTCTTACTTAAACATCACCTTTCCTCCTACAGATCAAAGCTCTCAGGAGGGAACGTGTGGAGACCCTCTCGGGGAAGGAGGAGCTGGTGGATGATCCTGCCGAGACCGGTAACTTTATTTTACCCTTCTTAATCTTTGTGGGTTTTAAGAGGCCCGGTTAAACCTCAATCTGAACTCTTTGATGTTGCAATGGTCTGCCAATCTTTGTTCGAGTGGTCTATGAGGCTTCATACTGTGGCTTGACTCAGGCTTTATTAGCTGACATTGACTGCCCTCCTGTGGGGTTTTTCAGGTATTACTGTTGCAAAGATACATCAAGATAACGTGTCTTATGTGAACCTGATTAACAGTAGAGTAAAATAAGCTTAAATTAGTTGATTGACAGGAAATAAATGTCAGTCATTTATAATTATAATTACTCAAGTGATTCATCAAAACAAAATCTGCTGATTATAGCTTCTCAATGCTGTGTTTTCTATTTTTCTAAGCGTGTTTAGTATTATTATTTGCCTATTAAATATATTTTGACATCTTAACTGTTGTTTGGACAAAACAAATTGTTGGCTATTTTATTTAATTCTACCATTTTCTTTTAACATTAACCGACAAACGCTTAACCAAAAAACCATATTAAAAATAACTGTCAACTTATAATGGACGATGAAAAGTATCCTGAATTACAGCCATATACAGTACAGTACATTTTCATGGGTTTATTTTTGAGGCAAGCAATACAAATGCAAGGATGCAGTTTGGAAGGTCACAGCCTCCTTCACAAGGTGGTTTCCCTTTACTCTCTCTCTCTCTCTCTCTCTCTCTCTCTCTCTCTCTCTCTCTCTCTCTCTCTCTCTCTCTCTCTCTCTCTCTCTCTCTCTCTCTCTCTCTCTCTCTCTCACTTTAGAGCCAGCTGGCATCACTGTATCAGACTTAAGTGAATGTGTTTCACGGTATCCCACTGAGGCACAGAAAGACCTTTGTCAGATTAAGCTTGTTTTTTAAAGTCTCCTCCTATATTTGACATCTTCTCCTTTCTCACTCTTTGCTGCTTGATTCTTCTTTTGTCTCTGAGTTCCTCTCCCAACCTATATATCCTTTATGGTGTTGCTGCCACTTCCCTTTCCTGCATGTATATGCTTTTATACATTAATGTGACCCGGGGCTCCATATCAAACCACCCATACACTCATTTCTGTGCGTCACTTTTTTGTTTCTGGTAAGCAATCATACAGTGTCCTTTGATCTGAGATGCACATGGTAGTAAAATGAAAAGAAAGTAGATCAAGGCCACACAGTAAGGTCTCCCCAGGTTATGAAAAAAAATACTTTGCATGGTACATACATTGTTAAAAACTGACACACATCTGTGCCCACTCGAGCCTCTTTTGAAGTTTAATGGCTGCTGTATGTCTGTGTCTGAGTACGTTTCTCTTCTTTCAGCACTGTATTCTGATATGAAAAGAGCTGCTGTAGAAGAAAATGTGAGTATTGGATCATAATATTTCACACACATAGGTATGGACTAAATATATAATAAAACAAATATGTAATGTTAGCTCATACTGTAATTGTCCAAGTTTAAACAGCTTTATTTGATGAGACAATACAATATGTTACTTGTCCTTCAAAAACACTCCAGAGTACGTTTGTGCCTATTTTGCCACAACAGGTGTCCATAAAAAGAAGTCCCGGATATCTAATTTTTCTAATTTTAAAACTCTTAAATATCCCTTTAATCTCCATGAACATCTGCATCAGCCGGTGGCACTGACCGCTAGGGCTGTGCGATTATGGCAAAAAACATAATCACGATTATTTTGGTCAATAATTGATATCACGATTATTAAATACGATTATTCATTGACTTTGAAAACATCCATTTATTGAACTTTAAAACAAATACAAATAATAATTTGAACAGTATCTTTTTAACTGTTGATTACCCTGAACGTATAATTCAACTGAAAAACCAATACAAAAATAAATAAAATAAATGATACATTTATATTTACATTTAAATAAATAATATCAAAAATAATAAATACCAATAAACAAGATCAACAAATATTTTGGAGCGCACTTCAACAAGCTACTAAACATATGTAAATATGATCAATACAAATAAATTAGACTAAAATAAATGAAATCAAATATGTTGCAGTGCACTGTCACAACCAAGCAAAGCAAAATAATCGTTTTTTTCGATTATGTTGTTTTCGTAATTGTGGCAGGCCAAAATCGTAATTGCGATTAAAATACGATTAATTGCACAGCCCTACTGACCGCCCCTAAATGCTCCACATTGTTTCACTCTTATTGTCAAGGTGTTGAAGCTGGCACCCTGCACACGCCCCTGAATAGCCGACTTTGTGAGCGGTCAAGTGTGTAATTCATGTTTGGAGAGGTGTGGCGTGTGCACATGATTCTCATTATTGAATAGGTTTGATGTGATACAGATGGTTACCTAGTTGATATTGCTCTGTCACACACCTAGGCATTCACCAAACACTTGTGTTTGTGCACTTTAGTTCTACTTTAGTCCTTGGAAATGTGTGTGCTGTTTGCTGAACGCTTCTGTCTGTCCAGGACTACGAGGAGCTGCTGATGTTTTGCCTGCATGAAGAGGACGAGGTGGACGACCCATCACACTTTGACTCTGGTAAAGATTTTATTTTTAACATCTTTTTAAGCTTCCCCTCAGAGTAAGGTTACTTTCTCAGAAGCCTGTTTTTAGATTTGGTTTTAATTTTAGAGCTTGCGTTGCCTCAGCTGTAGATCCTGTTTTGAGCAGACTGAAACTGATCACTGTTGGTTTAGGTGGTGTTATATTCATAAGAAATGATCTAATTTGCTTCTAATCATTAAGCGAGTCCATCTGCAGGAAACATTTCCTTTCCTGAACAGAACTTGGAACTTAAAACATGACCACCGCTGTCCACCATCCCCACAGACTGTACGATCACATTTCAGCCCCCTGACTCCTTCTGGCCCCTCCTCTCTGGAGATTTTAGAGTCGTGTCACTCTGTGTTTACAGTGATGGTGGCACTAAGAAGGAATCTAGATAATCCGACATGAAGATACAATGCAGAGTCACCCTCTTCCCACCAGCAGTGACATGGGGACAGGGATGAATGCTAAATGTGGGGCTTTAGGTTGACCACTCTGATCTGCCTCTGCACGGGAAGGGAATGATTTTAAAGAGTGGGAACATCCAGCGGGTTAATAATTGGCTTGTATTGCTGCAGAGCGGACTGATGCCTCAGTGTAAGAATGTTGTGGTTATAAGCTGAGGCTTCAGGCTTTATAACACTTGGCACTGGACATCTGCAATCTGAACTTCCTGTGGCTAGCGTTGTTTTCCATGCTATATGGTTTAGCCATTTTGTTCTCTGTGTGTATTTGTGAATGTGTGTGTTTGTTGGCTAGTTTAGGATTTTCATATTTTCTGGCGTTTGTAGACTGACTGCTCGTGACCTCGATTGGTCCCTTCAAAGGCTTTTGTGGTTCAGACCAATAAGGCTGGCCCATAAATCCTGTTTTCTCCTCAGTTTCCTCTTACTGCCATATTTATAAAAAAAAAAAAAAAAATAAAAAACTTCAGGCTCAGAGTGACTCAGGTTTATACATGTAACTCTTCCAGGATTACATTGCTCATTTGACGCTTGAGGAAATACAATTCTTCATTAGACATTTCTAAGCTGTCGGGCATAACGAGTGACCAGCAGGTTTGCGATTCGCGATTCCAGACTGTTTTTATCATTGAGCTTATGCGTCATCAAATAGACAGACACAGCTTATATGGCCAGAGCTTCGGCAAGGGATGAGGAATTTTGAGCGTAGCTGTCATTTTCCCCCTGTCTTCTTGATGTCAGCTCATTCCTCTCTCCATTTCAAATGACTGTACCTTCACTCACATGAGCAAAATAAAATGCAGTTTTGCTACAGCAGGTTTGTTAAAGGTTTAAAATATAGGTGTAATTGTTAAAAACGTTTAATAGTAGAAAAGTTTCTCTCACTTGTCTTCCATGCTTCCACCTCCCTCCGCTTCTCCCCCCATCTGCCCTCCTAATGCCCCCAAAATCCAATCACCCCACCCAAAACACACACTTGCCCTTAAATACCTTCATACACACACAAACACAGACAGACTTGTGCACCCATGCCCCGGGTCCCTTCCTCCCAGGTCAGCATTTTAATGTGAGTTTAGTGAACAAACAGCAAACGCCACTCCATCCCGAGGAGCTCTGCTCTACACAGCTGAAGAGAGAGGAAGGAGGTCGATATGTGTGTGTGTTGTCAGTGTTGGTGTGCATTTAAGAGGGAGAAGGCAGTGGGGAAGAGTGCTCTGAAGGGGGCAAGGGCTATAGGGAAGTGAAAAAAAAGCTGAATGGGGGTTGCCAAGGCGGTGCTGAATGCAGTTTTCCAGCTTGTTGAGATCCCTAGGGAGAGCAGAGTAGAGGAGTGTGAGAATGGTGTGTGTGTGTGTATTATTGGAAAGAGAGAGCGCAAGAGAAAGGGATTTATGATATGGATAGTTTGGAAGGGTGACAACAGACGACGAGAGACATGCCAGCAACACTAACAAGAGTCTGCGACCCCGGCTGAGGGATCTAATTGGAGAACGGAAAAAAAAGGATTAAACCTCACACAGACCCCACAAAGGCAGCATTAATGTTCACCAGTACAGTGCCAACACCCCTCCACACACACACACACACACACACACACACACACACACACACACACACACACACACACACACACACCAGCACATACAGAAACTACTTTATAGTCGCAGTGTACCTCTGTTTCTGTCCTCTGCATATCTTCGTCCTACCAAACCCATTCTCATCCCCCTTTCTCGTTTTGTTGATCACATTCCTTCATTTATGTGCATTTATAAACCCATGTTTGGCGTCTCCCAAAGTGCCATTGTCTGATTTGTCTCTTAAACCCGCTTCATTATCCCTTTCTGTCACATTTACCACCTCTAGCTAAACATACTTTTATCCTTGCTGCTGCCAATGGAGCACTGTACTCCTGCAAGTTGGCAAGAGGGGAAAAAGGAGGAGGGGGGGGGGGGGAAACCCAAAGAAAAAACAGCAGCGGCTCTCACTGCTGTCTCCATGGTGAGGCTGCTGACCTGGCAGACTGCCCCCTCCACACACTCCGAACCCCTTTCCCCCTCATTCTAGCTTTGACATGCTATAATATAGAAAAAGAGAATGGAGTGATCGAGAAGGAATCTGTTCAGATGTGGCATCTGGCATATTCGGGGTGCACGTCTTGTACCTTGGAGTGTGGCATCTCTCCGAGGCAATCATGAACTCACAGGGTTAATGATTCCTCCCGGGTCTGAGACTCACCTCCCCTAAGCTGTCTGCCCTCGTGTTTGTCTTCGCTGTAGGTTCTGAAGTCACTCCTATGTTTGACTTTGTCTCTCTCTGTTTCTCTCCCTCCTTCAGTCACTCTTTCCGGCAGTCAATACACTCCTCCCCCCTGCTCCTGTCAGCATGTGTTGATCTCTCTCCCTCTCCCCTGTACTCTGTTTGGTAGATGAGTGACTGGGGGGGCCAGAGGAAGACTTAGAGACTCAAATGTTGTTCCAGATTTGAAGAGAGCAGTCAGGAAGATGGGACAAAGTTGTAGATAGTGAGAAAACTGTAGAAAGGATCAGAGGGAGAAGACAGAGTTGTGTCCCTGCTCTGTCAGACAGTTGGTGCAAAGTTATCGAGGGGGAAGGGGTGGACCATAGGGGGAGGGGTGACTGGGGGAGACAGAGGGGAACATGCTGGCTCACTGCTGAAGTGTCAGAGTGTCTACAGCGGGGCTCTGGAAAAAGGAGAGTGAACGCTGCAGCTAGTTCGCTGTCTCTGGGAAATGGATGTAAACTGAGGCACTGCTCATTTATTTATTGACACCTTGAGCCGTTTGGATAAAGATTACTTTGAAGATAGCAAATCATGGATTCTGACTCGGACTCTCCTTTCAACTACTCCTGGCCCTCTTTTCCTAAGATGAGGATGCGCAAGAAGACAGGCAAAAAAGGTAAGACTGAGTGGTACTGTAATCTACGGATGTGGAAATAATGTATTGATTTACAGAAGCTTTTTTCATCCTGTCACAGTGACTGTTTGCTCTTGGTTGTATGAGCCATTCAAGTTGACACTTTCACCTTTGATTCAAAATAAGTCAAAGTTCCTGCTATATAACTTGTTGCAGTGTTTGACAGACATTAGATGCATGTGTGTTGATGTCATAAATAAAGCAGCTCACTTGAGCTCACACAGACTGTGCAGTTTTCCTCATTTCAGTTGCAACTCTTTTCTTAAAGTCACATCTGGTTAGATTGGCAAATGGAAGACTTTACCACAGGCTTTTCTCTGTGGAACAATACAGTTAAAATTAGACTGTTCCCATTACACATTTGTATTCACGGGCCTCCTGTGCAGCAGCGAGACAATCGGAGTGAGATAACTGCATGTTTGCCGGTGATGTAACCTGATATCTGACAGTATGTTGGGGAATGTCAGATGTCCACTCGAAGCTGATTGAGTGGTTAGGGGCTTTCGACATCCTCACTCCACACTGTTGTGTGCGTATGGGAGCCCCCGCTGAGGAGTCGAGGCTTCATGTGACTGCTGGGGTCTATGAAGTGCAAAAAGAAGGCCCAATGCTTAATATGTATCTTCATATACCTCACTATACTCAGGCACCTGCAGTTGACGATCATTATCAGTTTTTGTTCATATGTCACTGAAGTGTCATTGGCGCTGATGTGAAGTGTTTATCACAGTTTATTGTCAATTGTTGAGAAACCAAAATCAAGTTAATCCTGGTACCTAAAGTTAGAAAACACATTTGTTGGGACAGCTGAAGTGTTTGCCTAAAGAAGTAAACCAGAATAGTTCAACAGTTCATTGCTTGTATGCAAGTGACTACAGTTTGTGTTTGTTAGAGGGAAGAGTGAGAGTGAAATCAAGTTACTCCCATTTATGTGTCATCTTGGCTCGACTCCAGTGGTCTTTTTCCTCATCTTTCACAATAAAACTCTGCCAGATTATCTATGTTATTGCTTCTTAATTGTGATTGACTTCTGCACATTTTATAAACACTGCCTGTCTGTCTGTGCAATGCGGCTGAAGAGTAGAAAAGCGGCAATATAAAAAAAACTTTTTGTAAACTGACCATATATTTTCATGTGGATTTCTAAGTGTTCAAAAGTTTAAAATCTGAAATAAACAGCTCTGGTGTAAAGAGGCACCTGCGAAGTGAAGTGTGTGTTCAGGTGTTCGGAGCCACACGTTTATTTCTCCACTCTCTCTTAAGGACTGATCGCTGTTCACTCTGAGTTTACCTCTTCCTGGATCTCTTGGGCCCAGTGACGCACTGAAATGTAAACAACATGGGGAACACACAATGTGATGCTTGGACTGGGATGTTTGACTGCAGGTGTCATAACTCACAATGGGTTTGTGGATATTGGTGAACAATTATTTTAATGATTTAAATTGCCCTCCATCAAATAATTAGCTCTCCCCTCTTATAAGGTATTACAGCTTTTTGTTTTGTTCTATTAGGCTCTGCTTGTTATTTTACTCTGCTCCTAAGTTCTCCCAGCTCTCTCCAAAGTGACAGTTGTTTAGCGTGGTGCTTATAAAGCGATTAACTTCATAAAAGAAGGAACGTCATAGACAAATGACCCTATTGTACTCGTAATAAACAAGCCTAGGTGTTTACGCAATTAACATTTATGATTCTCTGTTAGTCTTGAACATTTTTGTTTTGCACACTAGCAGCCTCCAAAGTGGGTAAACCTTGAGAAAGAGCCCTTGTGACAGCCCTGCCTCCCCCCTCTCCATCCTGCCTTCCTCGATCTCTCTCTCCCAGGGGTGTGCATGGGTTGAAGGGTCACTTTCTGTGTTTAACTGCCCTGGTCTGGAAACCTGGCACTGACTGCTGTCTTTGTCTGGGACTCAGTAAAGCTCCAGCTCTCTCTCTTTCCCTTTGCTGCTGATCCGGGCGCTGCTACTGTATAGGGTTGGCTCTCACTCGGGGACATGCTCTGAATATCACATCACTCCAAATATACCTTCCGTGAGCAAAATCCTATAGACTAAAGCCCCCATGCCCTGCTCCGCATTCCTTAGAACTCCTCTGAAATGGTAACATGCAAACAGCGAGCTCCGTCCCAGCCATAAAGACAGCTTCTCATGCAGAAAGATTGATTTTGTGCGGCTTTAACTTGTTAGAAATATGATCTCCATGGTCGTCTGTTACTCCCCCAGTGAACTTATGTTAAACACAGTTTGCAGCGCCTGACAGTAATGTTCACTGAGGCGGTGTTTATGGGTCAGAGGTGTGTGAATGATCGGGCCTGTGGCAGCCAGCTGTGGCTTTGGACCTGGCCCAGAACCTTTAATATTAAGCATGTCCGTCAAGTTCCTTAAGTGGGTTTATATGAAACTGTATCTGCTTTCAAACAGTGGTTTGACCCACATCCAGAATCTGACCTAGTCTCTTGATTTGATGTTGCAGTAAAACTAATCCTACAATACACAGTAGACGGTGTAACGTGACTTTGTGTCTGTATTCGGGTTAAAATACAGTAAAATGTTTCCATGCGAAACTAAGAGGATCCAGAAGTAACAGAATAACAGGATGTTATGTTCATGTTTTCCAATGTTTTCAGGCTGTTGTAAGTAACTTACATTACACTAATGATGCTGTTCTAGAGATACTTCATAACTCTTCGATTGATGTGGAGTGTGTTCTGTATCCTGCAGGGGTTCATGTTAAGTCTATATCTTCTCCATATCGTTTGTTGTGGATGGAACCGGACTCATCTGGTGTCCTCATCAATGTCTGCTTGAGTCCCTGTTGAGTCTCAGATTTATTGGACTCCCTGCCTACAGGAAGCACAGCCAATTGTTGGTCTGATTTACTTTTTTGCTCCCACTGTGGTGCTGGCAGCTTGGAAACTATGGATAAACTATGGATTATTTTTTTAACGAGAGATGTTGAGTCTGGGTTTAATATCTGCTTGATGAGTTTAGGTGGAAACAGCGGTGCCAAAGACGTGATTTATCACCGCTGGCATTGTTTCAGGCATGGCTTGGCCAGGGTAAGAAGAGACTGTCATTAGGAACTTAATAATATAACTGAGCTAATGAGGATGCCTCCTCAGATTATTGTGAGGAATGCTGCACGATTTCTACCGGTTGCTTATGAAGTTCATTTTTTCCAGTGGATGCTTTGCACATTGTTAAATCTCATTTTCTTTGCTGCTTTTTTCTCATGCATAATGCTGTCAAACCCTTAAAACACTGAAATGTATTGCAATCCATATCTTAGTATTTCTTTTTAAGACAATGATCAAAACTACAAAAATAATTACACAAAACTAACATGAGTTAAAATAAACTAAATACAATCCCTTCAGTAATTCAAATGATTACGTTAACGGTACTGATACATTAATAAACTGTTATAAATGGTACAATAAGTTAGTGCCTTGAATTTTGTGATGTAGGTTTCTTAGTCTTCTTCATTAGGGCCAGGTGTGCTAATTATAATTATTGCAGATGGAGCCTCCCAATTGGGATACAAATGTTCAAACTGTTAAAAACTAACTAACTTCATCTTAGCATTTAAACAACTCTTAGTCGATGTTGGCTTTACATTTTTCTTTCAGAGTTCACGTTTGATCTTTAAACAGCAGTTGATACAGCGTCACACCTGAAGCTCCAAATAGTTGCTGTTATGGAGCTGCTGTTCTAAAACCTTAATTTTCAGTAGTTTATTGCTGGTTTAAATCTTATATTCAATTCCACATTTAGTTTTATTTAGGACAGAGTTAATGTAATGTATTATGTACCTATACTTTATACTATATACTGTATAGTGCCAATCATATGTATGTACTTTACATTTACTTTAACATTTAATTGATATATGAGTTTAATTTATTTATTAACCATCTCTACAAATTGATTCACTGTAAGAATGATTGTTTGTGAATAATTTCATTGTCCAATTAGGCTAAAACAATAGTTAGCTGTGTTGAATGAAAGCCATCAAAGGTTTGTTGTAATGAGTGCTGTGGCAAGTGACCTTCAGCCTACCTGTAGGTTGTTTTGGAACCTGAAACACTTTCCAAGAAGTTGTGTTGTGGAGAAGCTGTGTTTGGTTCAGAGCAGCGTCCCAGAGGGGGCCGTGTGTGTTTTGAGAGCAGGACTGTTTCCCCCTGTTTCAAAAGCACAAGCAGGCTGCTGCTCACAGTGCCTCTACTGTGTTGAAAGGGTTCCTCTCAATGCTACTGTGTGCTCACCGGGAGTTATTTCCACTCTCCGGCTGTATCGAAGGCAGGGTGGGGAAGAAACATGCCAACAGATGACCGCTCACAACTCCATGCACACCCATTCACGTGTGAGTGCAAAGAGAGAAGCACACTCTTAAGGGACAATGTCATGCAACTGCCCAGGATGTCTATTTACTTCCTGTGTTTGTGAGAAAGTTCCTTGGTGTTGCTATGGAAACCAAATATAATATTGAAAAATCCCCTCTCCCTCTCTCCCTCTCTCTCTGTCTCTCTCTCTGTAGAGAAAAGCCAGTCCATAGGGGAGAGCCCGGCCCGCTCCCCCACTCTGGCTGCTGCCGCCAGACTGTCAGCGATGATACATGGCAAAGACAGGGTGTACGCTAACGCCATGCTGGTGGACCAGGTGAGTGGCCTGTTTCCTTCTAAGTAGTGTTTATACAGATATGTACATCAGTTATATAGTTTATGACGTTATGTCATGAACTGGTTTATGATGTCAAATGTTGCATTACAGGAGCTACAAATCAGCCTTCACTTACTCACTTTTCTGTTTTAGGTGGATGAAGCTGACATTAAATACCGCTCTCCCGGGGAGGAGGAAGGGAGCCCTGCGCCACATCTTGGCAGCCCGTGCTGGGACCCCTTCTCCATGACCCCCCCTGACTCAGGGAACTGTTCCCAAAACCGGCACCCGTCCTCACCCCATAATGAGGAGAGGGGAATTCAAGGCCCTGGCCTAGAGAATCACAGGGAGCCATCCCCTCGCATGTCTCCCCCATGTCCCTTTGCTTCCTCCCCGTCTTTTCCTTCCTCCCCCCTGGCTTCCGCCTTCCATATGTTCGAGGGAGCACAGAGGCGTCAGACGCAGCCCGGTCTGCCAGTTTCTCCTGCTTTGAACCGCAGAGGATGCAGCTTGACCGAGACGAGCCGGGGCCTGAGGTAGGACGCTACTTAAAGTGTGAGCTATTATATTTAATTGCATAACTTTAAGATGTGACTGCCCTTTCAACTGGATGAGTTGCGTTGAAATTAGAGAACAAACAAGCTTTATAAGGGGATTCCTTGATATATGAAACAATACAATCATGTTGTTATTTTCCTGTAACTAACCCATTCTTACAAAGTATCTATCATCATTTCAGCAAAATACTTTCATGAGCTTTTTAGCAGTAATTGTAGTCTGTGAAGGTGCGGAAAGTGACAGGAAGCTTGGACACAATTGAGCTGTTTGTGTGTTGAAGTTGCTAAACATTCCTTCCAGTTTCCTCAGTGCTGCAGGATCTTCTCTGTGAGCACTGAAACTGGAAAACAGTTCAAAACCTGATTAAAGATTGTACCATGATCAAGATCATATCTGTGCAAAATTGTGACATCATCATAGATCTGAACAAAGTGTTATATCTTAAACTGTACCATAGGAAGCCTAGACTGCTGCCTAATCCTGTTGAAAGATGTAGCAAAAATCTTTCACTGAATGTTGTGTGTGTGTGTGTGTGCTTATATGTATTAAAACAGTCCCAGTTTGGAGTGTGACAGTGGAGAAGAAGACATACTGGGATATTCCTACCCCTGCTCGTCTGTAAAGAAGCAGTCCATCCTGCGTTCCAGCTCAGGAGAGGAGAGGGACTCTTTCGAGACATCGCCAGACTTTAACCGCACGCTCTCTGACAGCACAGACACGTCCGCTAAGGTACACCATCACTAAACATGTAGTATTACTCACCCAACAACAGTGTTTCTCTCCATGCATGGCAAATCACGGGTGGGCAGAGACAGGCCAACTGCAAAACTAACCCTCCTACTAAAACACTGCCTTTATGACTTAATTACCATCTAAACAATACACTTTAAAGTTTTTGTTTATTCTTACTGATAGACTACTTCTATAAACACACTCAATTGCTCAAGAGGCATGATACAGTTTGACTTTCTTTCATTTAATTATCATTATTATTATTACACAATTTTTAGCAGCAGGTTTTATTCTCTTCAATACAGTATATATAAGAAGCACACTAAAACACTAAAAACTAAGTTAAAGGTGGGGTAGGTAAGTTTGAGAAACCGGCTCGAGATACACTTTTTGTTATATTCCATGGAATGCTCTTAACATCCCGATAGCAATGAATATCTTAAGTGCTTTGACAAAAAATCCATAAAAAAATGTCATCTGTGGAAGCCGTAATACTGTAAAAAGCATGACCAATCATTTGAGCCGGCCCGGCTAAAATAACTGGATGGCCTACCTTCCTGTCAGCCTTCCATCTGTGCACAAACTGATCTCGTGCCCTCATTGGTCATGTGCGTATTCGTGTGTGTTGGAGGAGGGGCTCTGTAAGGAAGTGGCAGATTTTTTCCGGCTGTGTATTTTCAAATTCTAGCGCACTCGAGCTGGTTTCTCCAAAATTACCTACCCCACCTTTAATGCAATGTATCAGACACGACCTGCCCTACAATCATAAGTAGATAATTTCTGTCTGTCAACAGCTCAATAATGTGAACAAAAAGGTCAGACATATTGAGTTGATCTGTTCCCGTTCACAGAATTGAACCTGCAAACGTTTGCTTACTCATCTATCTGATCCTCTTCCTCTTCCTCTTCCTCGCCCAGAACCCAGAGAAAGCCGAAGTTCGCCTGCGCTCCTACTCCTACTCCTCCCCCAAAGCGAAGCCGTCACGGCCTCTGCTAAACCGAGACGCAACCATCACTGACCTGGCAGAAGGTGAGTGACCTTTGACCCCTCTGCCCTGTGACCTCTCTGTTCCCTGGAGCCAGCTGAACGGACACATGTGCCACATGTCTAACAGGGAGGGGGGGACCAGACAGGTGTCATAAATCAACTGAACCTCTATAAAGTACATGTGTGTTTAATGTCAGCTCCAGTACTCGTGTGCAGCATTAAGGCCATGCTTTGTCCTGTGTAGATGGTGCATTCAGCAGCAGTGGTCGTTCTCTACTTCAAGCTTTATCTCTCTCTAAATCCTTCTCTCGTCTCAACCAAGTTAGTAAGTACAAGGACCGCTTCAAACGGCCCACGCTGCTGGGTGGCTGCTGAAAACATTACAGTGTGTCTTTCTGCTCTTTCTGGTTAACCGTGGGATTAACTTTGTGATCATCAAAAGCTACAGGATTAAAAGGCATATCTTGTATATTTAAACTTCTCATGACCCAGTGTAGTTAAAAGTGTATTTATGCAAGATTGAGCAAAATGATTGAATTACACTTGTTTGTTTGGTGGAACCAAATACTTTTCTGAACATTTTTCTAAGTTTTGATTTCACACAATTTTCAAAACAATGATGTTTCTCATTGTGGCCCAAATTGTGCAGCCCCTTATCTGTGGTGAGATTTAGTTTCTATTGGCAAGTTCAGCAAGTCACACTGTTGAATCCACAAACCACTGTCTCAGAGAAAACATTCAATTATTCATATTTTCAATATTTTTCGCTATAGCAGACTTTTCACTCAGCTTAATGTCAAGACTCTTTTATATGATGACTGAGAGGCGGAGGTCTAAATATTTAAGACACTTTTAATATCCTGGGGCTTTGGAAAGATAATTCTCCATGTAACTCTTATTAATCATTCTAAGGATTTGTTATCTACTCAATCAATCAACAACTTTATTAATCCTGCAAGGGGCAATTGGTTATGAAGTGAGTGATCCGCTCTGCTTCCACGTTGGTACATATTGTGTTTCTATCTTTGTTTGGATTTTCCATCTTTGGTGTATTCTGGGTTTGGACTAAGAATAACCTCTTTGGTCTTTCTCTGTAGGCGTTTGCTGGATCCAGACTGTTTCAGGGATTCTTGTATTTGCTTCTAACATCATTCTAATTGGATGATGTTTTATAACACCCTGGGCTAATTCACTTAAAATCTACACTGGTGTCTTCTTATTCAGAGGCATTTTTGGATACTCATTTGTCTGTCCTTGTTTCTCTACCTTACAGAGCAGAGAGCATTCACCCTGACTGAGACTACCAGAGAAAAGAGGTAAAACCACAGTGTGTTATTTCAGGAGTGAAGGGGCAAGCCAACCATTGCTTTGTTCTCCCTCCCTCTTTAGTGTCGACCAGCAGTTAGAGATTGGCCAAAATGTGCCTACACATGTTTATGTGTGCGTTTTGATGTGTATGTGTATCTCCGGTATTAAACCTGTGGTCAGGGTCTGAGTGTGCAGGATGTGACATACTTCCTGTTTCAAGGCAGAGGCCAGAATACACTCTGATTGCAACCTCAAAATAACCCTGAGTAAACAGCAAAACTCGCCTGCACTCCAGGCCTCAGAAACATTTCCAAAACACCTCAGTGATCCTGAATGTGGAGTATGTTCATATTGTAGTATGTGTTTGGGATCTAACAGGAATACTACATTTGCTTTACAATCCTACCATTTGACCCATTTGCTTATTTTGTTTTCATTTCATAAAAAACACAATCCATATTCATTTTTGTTTCATCTCACTGCCTCATAAATGTATCATGCGCTAATACATTTTGTTTGATAATTGCCATGCTTTGCTAACAGAGGAAACATTTTCGAAGATCACATTAGGCAATTTGATTATCATATTACATCACAGCATTATTGTATTAGAAAAGATAATACAACAATATCCACAACACCAGCCTTATCAGACACTAACCATGTATTTCCTTCATAAAATGACAATACATTCAATGTTAACAAAATGTGGATGTTTCCTAAGCATTGGATAAAACATTCTGATGTTTACTAAATCCGTATGTTTCACAAACATCCATACGACTCTCACGTGTAGTCATTTGACTTTTCCATACAGCTTTATTTGGCCCAGAAATGCTTTGTAGACTCATCATAGAAGCCACACATATGTTAACATTGTGAGTCTCCTGACGAGCCGAGCACATCGACCCGCTCTGAGGTGTGTTATATCCATACAGGATTTTGGGTTTCCGTAAGCGGGCCCTGTCAGCCGAGGAGGAGAGCAGCGCTTCGCTCCAACACCTCACCCTCACAGAGTTCCTCAAAGAGTACGTTTTCACCAGAACGCCCTCACAGCCATGCATGTGTGGCTCAACTCATTCTAACCCCGCCGTTAAACTATTCCCCGACGCAACCTATTAACCACATGGATTCTTTGATATCTGATCTGATATGTGAATCCTCAGAAGTAGATGATATTAACTTCTTGTATGTCATGTTTCAGTTTATGTTTGATGTGACATTGCATGTTTCTCTTCTTTACGTTGTGTCACCTTTCAGACAAAATGTGTAATGTTACTGGTACACTAGTAATGTTTAAATAGTTGACACATTATTATTTGCATCTTGCCAAGGTCATACTATAAATAGCATCCACTAGAGTCCATAGAGATTTGCAAGCATGCCAAGCATGTTGTTAAGAGTAATAGTATGTCGACCCGTGGTCCTGGAAGACTGTCTGGACAGTCTTTTGTTCCAGCATGACACCAATGTACCGGATTATTTACCTCTACCTAGTATATTAAAACTACAAAAATAATGAATTGTTTTATAAAGAGTGTGCATGTTGGGCATGAATGCCGCAGTCTTTTATAGGCAAAATGATGGTAGAGGTTGTGATGCGTGCTGACTGAAATGTTCACACTGACACAGGATTGAAGATGAGGAGTGGGATAAATACATAATCCCATCAAAGGTCGAGTCAGAGAAGTACAAAGTCAGCCGGACCTTCAGCTTCCTCAAGAGCAGGATGTCCAGCACTCGGAACAAAACCAAGGTGAGGCGACACAGTGGAAGATGGGATTCCTGCTGGCTAAGATTTAAAAATGCCATCAGTTAAACTTTCCTTGAAAAAAGTAAAAGTAGGAAGGCCTCCCAGAGTACTGCAGTAAAAGGTTTAGCACCTCTCAGACAGGCCAGGTCAGAATTCCTCTGCTGGGGAGCTATTGTCTGTGTGCGGTGCCTTTATTTGGCCATGGAGAAAATTCCCTCTCCTCAGGTCTTAGCAACGGGACACAGTGAAAATATCCTCTTACATAATGCGTATACCCCCCTCCAGCCAGTACTAGGAGCCAAAACACATTCCATAGTACGCTTTCAATCTTATTAACACGTGTGTATGTATCCAAGAATATTTTTCCATGTATGTACGAAGACATGTGATCCACACAAAAAGTAAACAAACAAACATACACTTTCAGACTTCCTCGTCAAGTTGATAAGAAAATAAACAGCACTATCACACACATGCACAGAGGAATTCCCCTAATGCCCCCCTAAGGATAGAGCACCACAAAAGCAGACGTCCCCATGGACTTTAATAAACTAAACATAAAAGCCCACTCGGGGGCCTCTTTATCTCAGCTAACTCCACTTTAACAGGTGCTTTTCAGCCAGAAGATGACCGCTGTATGTCTCTGTTTGTGCCTGCTGCTCAAGTCTTGTTATTTCTACTCTGGTTGTTTGCATGGTATTGTTGGATTATCTGCAGTTAATGTCAGCTGTATGATGTTTAAAGTATGTATGACTTTTGTTTTAGGTGAAGGGGAAAGAGGTGAAGGAGGGAAAGGAGAAGCCAGGAGCGGCTAACGGACACCAGTTTGTTCCTGCGTCTCCCTCCGGTCCCGCTCTCTGTGTGGCCTGTGAAAAGTCTGTTTCTGGGAAGGAGCTGCTGCAGTGCTCCAGTAAGTATTGTACTGTCAGTACTGTTGTTGTTTTACGTCCTGTGGTGGCTGAACTGTTTAGAGTTTGAGTAAATCTCTTCGCACATGCCTTGATGTTCTGTTTAGCAGAAGTAAGTCTTCTTCCTCTCACAACGTAAGCATTGATCATGAGGAGCAACCCGATTCGACAGCCATCTGGACTCTGAGTCCAGAGATGTGGTAATTTTGTTTATTATCAGTTAACTGATGAAATTAACTGGGATTTCATTTGTTTTTGCCTGCAGGCTGTTTCCTGAATGTCCATAAAAGCTGTCGAGAGTCTGTTGCCGCCTGCGGAAAGGTAACCACGAACAAAACACATTTCATCTCAAAACCCAAAAGCAAAAATAATGAATTATTAAAAATAGTTGAATTGAAAACACATCCTCTTAAACAACAACAGTTTTGTCATTTTAAGGTTTTCTTTTTTTTTTATTATTCTTTTTTTTTATACGTCTAATTATTTAATTGTAGTGTGCAATAATCGATGCCATTTCATTTACATTGCAGTATCACAGTACACTCATCACTCAATTGTAAGGTATTTGCAAGAATGACAAGAGTTGTAACTAAGCTTATTTGTAGATGTTGCATGATTTTAATTCCCAATTTATCAAATCGAAATCTGGAAGTGCAAAACTAAGTGCAGTACCCATTTTAAATGTTTAAAATCAGGTTTTGTTTACATATGGCTACTAGCTTGCAGACTGAATCAAATGATATCACATACTGTATCTGTCAAAATTGTTATGACCAATTTTACAAATCTGAAACTGTGTACCGGCCATGTCCAATAATCTGAGACGCGTGCTGTGTGGCAGCAACCTCCGAGGGTCAATGAAAGCTTTTGTTGCAGGTCATTCCCTCTGTCTCCCTGTGTTTCCTGTCACACTCTGCTGTGTGTCTTTAAAGGCAAAATGCCAAGAAAATAAGAATATACTGAAGTAGAGGCAGACTTAGAGGAAGCGTGTACAACAGGACAAATAAATTCCAACACCTAGTGACAAAGGAACTCCTGGAATGTGTCTCAAACTGAAGATGTAAAACAACACTATGTCGGGTTTAATGGTTTTGTTTGGGTATGAATTGAGTGCATTTGTTGTGTTACTACAACTTAGTAATATTCCAAGCACACTATGATTTACAACTTTCAATATGATCATGTGTTTCCTCAGAAGCCACAGGAGAGGAATGCAATGCTGATGAAAAGCAAGACCATGTCTCTCCCAAACAGTGAGTCAGTGACAGCATGCCCCCCCCCCCCCCCCCCCCCCCCCTCCCTTCCATAGCGTCCTCCTTTGGTCTTTGATTATGTTTTTACCTGTCCTCCCTTGTTTCTTCTGTAGTAGATTAAGAAAGCCATTGCCCCCACTCTCCCCTCTTCTCTGTTGTTCTTTCCCTGGTTAGAAGAAAAAAAGTTACATTTTAATCTAGCTCAGTGGGGGATCTGGCTTTTGAGTGTTTCTCTTGCATTGTCAGGATCATGTTATTCCTGAAAGTAGCTGTGTCTTACCTGTCTGACAAAAGTGTCAAGGACAAACACAAACAGCTTCCATTCCATTACAACAATATTGTCTCAGCTGTAGCCCGTACGCCAAGTTAAACATTGAAAGATGAGGACCTCTCCACAGCTTTATTATTTTGTAACGGTTATATTCAGTGATACATCCAAACAAAGCATGATGAAATTAAGTATTGTCTTTTTTGTATGGTATTTGTGTAATGGGAAACATCTGAGGTGTGATTGATTCCTCTTCCTGCTTTTTGTCCTGGTCTCTCTTTCAGACTCTGTGAAAGAAAACTCTCAAGCTTTCTCCTCTTCCTCTACACTTCCCACCACAACCAGAGAGAGGCGAGAAACAGTCGCCCCTCTCTCCAAAAGCCTCTCCATCTCTATAGACACCAGGTAGGATTGTTAACACTATAAATTCAAAATATCCAACATCCAAAATTCATTCATTAAATATACATTTCAGTGGGCTTTTGTTGCATGGAAATGTATAATAATAATAATAAACTTCATTTATATAGCAACTTTCATGCTTGACGCAGCCCAAAGTGCCTTACGGCCCGTCCACACAGCGGCGTGCGTTGAAAGCTTCACCATTCACTTTGAATGGGGTGACGTCACTTTTCGCCGAACTGCATTGTGGGAAGCGAAGCAGAGCTTTGCTGGCGTGGCTCGCTGCAAATGTTGAGCAATGTTCAACTTTTGAAGCCTCGGCAGAAGCGTCAGCCAATCGAATCATATGCCAGTACAAGCTCTAGCCAATCAAACCGCTGCTTGTGTGTCAGGGGCGGGAGATTCATGTGATTGGTTGTTGGTCGAGTTTCAGACACGCCCGCCGGCAAGCTTCAACGCACGCCGCCGTGTGGACGGGCCGTTACAGAGTGACAGCAAATGAGGGAAATAATTAAAAACAAGGTATAAAACCAAGGTGAGGCGACACAGTGGAAGATGGGACTCTGTATTTTAGCCAAACAGACAGAGTTATATCACTGAACTATGAAACAATAAAACATGAACAGTTATACTACTCAAAAATGACAATTCCCCCAAATTATAAGCCAAATTAAAAACATAGGTTTTTAATTTACTTAAAAAAATTCCAATTGAGGTTGCTGTTCTCCACCTCAATTGGAATTTAGGGAAACACTGAATACTTCCACAGCTTTCCACAAAATGTCAGCGAGGTTCGTCTTCAGTCCCCAAATACTGAAGAACTCATTGGTGGAATACAGTAGCAAATCAAACTAAGCTTGCAATCATGCCCCCCATTGGAAACCTTATGAAACTTATTTTGCTCTGTACAGGAGGCTGAGTGATGCAGCAGGGGCGGACGCTGAGTGCAGTGTGACAGCTTGCACCAACAACTCATTGTCTAATGAAGGAACACCTGTCACTGCGAATCCCCCGCCAACCGAGCCGCCAATCACCACGCAGGGTGAGAAAGACAAGCCTACATCATTACTTGTCACACATAACATCGAGAATAACTCTGTGTATTGTGATGTTTTTTAAATGACATTGCTCCTGATTTGTGTCCCTGCAGATGTTGATGCTCCTCCTCTAATGAGCGACCTGTCAGCTGAGCTGCTGGGGCTGGATGTGGAGTCCTGGAGTCTGGCCGTCAGTAAGGAGTTCTGCAGGCCGCTCGACAGGCGCACCACGAAGCGACAGGATGTTATTTATGGTGTGACATTTCTTCCTAATACAGAATTTCATATACGCGTTATCCTCAGTGCATACTGTATATGTATTTTTAAAGATGATATTTTTACTGTTAGTCAAACCTAACAGGGTGGAGCTCTAGAATCACAACAGAGAGGACTTAATTGGAATTGATATAACATTGCATTAATACATAAGTACAAATGATGTACACTGTGGTTTAAGTTGGAAGCCCACAAAACGTTAGATTCATATTTATATATGTTTTTCCAGGATAATTGTTTGGAAATGATTTACTTAAAGTGGACCTATCATGCTATATTATAATAATATAGTGTAGGACCATACCTATATAAGGCATATTTATACTTTTTTTTTTTTCAAAATACCAAACAGATCATGCATTTTAGCCATGCCTCATTTCGCTCAATTTGCACTTTTTTAGATCTGTTTTAGCAAGGGCTGATTCAGTGAGAACAGCACCATCTACAGGCCTGGCATATGTACTACAGCGTCTCCAGCGCTTTCGAACTGCAATGGCCGTGGCTGTCTCCTCCTGATTGGTGGAGTTGGCCCAATAGCCGTAGCGCCACTTTCCTGACGTCAGGACAGTGTTCAAATCTGGATCAGTTTTTATCAGATCTGTTGCAGCCCCTTTTTTAGAGATTTGGGTATGGAGGAAAATAGAGAGGGTTGTGTTTTCTGACACTTGGTGAGTTCCCTGGAACACCGGGGACACATATTCATGTATAAAAGACGTACAAAAGTGCATTTTGCATGATAGGTCCCCTTTTACTTAAGCAATTATACTCAAATCATTAGTTTACATAAGTTATCCCATCATCACTCCGATACAGAGCTGATGCAGACCGAGCTGCACCACATCCAGACGCTGACGGTCATGTCCGAGGTGTTCAGGAGAGGCATGCTGGAGGAGCTGCAGCTGGACCTGGACTGTGTGGCCCGGATCTTTCCCTGCCTGGACCCCCTGCTGCTTTTTCACAAAAACCTCTTCGGAGCCCTGCAGGAACGCAGACAAGCTGCAACGCAACCTGAGAACCCCCGAAATTACCTCATCCATCACATTGGAGATATTCTGCTTCAGCAGGTTGGTCAAGATGGATTCATGTACTTTAACACATGCAGATTAGTTTCTAAAGTGAACCTCTTATGAACTCTCTCTCAGTTCTCAGATGAAAACGCTGAGAAGATGAAGCAGGTGTACGGAGAGTTCTGCAGCCATCACACCGATGCCGTCAATGTTTTCAAAGAGCTGCAGCAGCAAAGCAAAAAACTGCAAAACTTTGTCAAAGTAAGCTCCTGCGTTCAGGCCTCTTGTGCTTTAAAAAAGGAGAGGAAAGTGAAATGTCTTGATTGCGAATGTACTCATTTTGTGTTAACCTCTCTGCTCACAGCAACAGAGCAATAACACTCTGGTCCGGCGGAGAGAGGTGCCAGAATTTATCCTGCTGGTCACTCAGCGCATCACCAAGTACCCTGTCCTGCTGGAGAGGATATTACATTACACTCAGGGTACGTCAGCTCTACTTTGTCCTTCACAAAACCAACACATGTGCAACTCTTACATTGTTTTTCTCTTGCAGAGGAAAGTGTCTCAAAATCCAAGTATTTGCTGTAACAATGCATATTTCAGGCCAGTCCAGAAGTAGTTTTGCTTGACAATGACCACTGTCAAAGTATCATTCTGCAAAAAGGGAGGGTTTTCTGCATATCAGATTGTGCTGGATGATGTCGCTGTTTTTAAAAGCCTGCTTGAGAGATATTTTCTTTCCATGACAAAATGAATATATGAAACAATCCTATCTGTATAATATTTGATATATAATCAGAGAGCTTACCTCTACCGAACCAACACAGTCTCACGGCATTTCGTGTTATAGTCATGAAATTAATCTATTGATTCGTGTTCACCAAAACGATTTCGCCATTTTTTTCGTGTCACACAGAACGATTTTAAAAGCAATAATAATAACAAATTAGAAGGAAAAAGACATTTAAAAAAAATACAGATTTAAGTATTCTGACACAGAACGATTTTAGAAGCAATGTATTTATATTGGTAGTATGTTTCGTGCCTGCACCAAATAATAACAAATTAGAAGGAAAAAAAGATGACATAAAATACAGATTTCAGTATTCTGAGGCTCTGAGCCATTTCTTTTCCTCACTGACGGCAAAAAAACTCAGACATTATACAATTTAAAATAAAAGGGATAGGGTTAGGCTTAGGGTAAGCTATTGAGTAAGAACATGTTTTTATGAACCACACAGCTTCTGGTTTTCCAAGACCCGACCGGACAAAAAGACGTGTTGCAGGCACGAAACATACTACCAATAGAAATACATTGCATTTAAAATCGTTCTGTGTGACACGAAAAAAAGGTGAAAATCGTGTTGGTGAACACGAATCAATAGATTAAATTAATTTCGTGACTAATAACACGAAATGCCGTGAGACTGGGTTGACCGAACACTTCTCTATATATACCTATGCTTTGTGAGAACTATATAAAGAGCCTCAATGACCTATTTGACCTTCTGCCTCTTTGAACAACTGTATTTTGTACAGGGTAACATATGATTTTAATGTGACCCTTCCATTAACTCTTTCTCAGAGGGAGGTCAGGAGCACTCTGACCTGTCAAGGGCCCTGGCTCAGATCCGCGACATCATCGCTGCGGTGGACCTCACAGTGAATAAGTATGAAAGGTGTCAGGAGATGCAGGAAGTGCTGGCCCGGCTGGAGAACAAGAGCTTCGCCAAGCTAAAGAACGACAAGGTGTTTCGCAAACAGGATCTGCATAGCAAACACAGGGAGCTGCATTATAAAGGGCTGGTCTTCTGGAAGACTGCCACCGGGCGTCTGAAAGGTGTGTATGAGATCATCTGTGCCACAAAATCGTCTTAGTTTAACAGACAACCATCCTTCATTTATTTCTACTTTTCTGTTTTCAGATACTTTGGCTCTGCTGCTCACAGACGTTCTGGTTTTCCTTCAAGAGAAAGATCAACGTTTGGTATTTGCTGCCGTGGTAAGCCGTGACTTGTTGAACTATTTGAAATGAAAAACATTATCCTGCTGCCTATAGAGTTCTGTTCCTCCATTTACCGTCTTCATGGTTTTATCTGCTCTTTCAGGACCAGAAGCCTCCTGTAATCCCTTTGCAGAAGCTCATTGTTAGAGAAGTAGCCAATGAGGAGAGAGGAATGTTCCTCATCTCCGCCTCCTCAGTGGGACCAGAGATGTATGAAGTTCACACCACCACTAGAGACGAGAGGAATGCATGGATGAGACACATACGAAAAGCTGTAGAGAGGTGTGTGTGCGTGTGTGTACGTCAAGTCAAGTTTACAGTGTGTCTTTGTTCAGGTATGCACATTTTACTTAGAATGTCTGTGAGTGTGTGTCTGTGTGTGTTACTCATTATCTAACCTACTGGTTTATCTTGCAGTTGTCCTGAGGAAGAGGAGGAGGAAGAGCACAGTGCTGAGACAGAGGAGGCCCGGCGAGTGGCAGAAGTGAGAGTTCAAAAGATCACAAAGTTCCAAGGTGAAACTAAAGGACAAGGTGTCCTAATGCACATTTCATCTGTAACCTGTCTTCAAATATGAAACATGACATTGTTCTCTGATAGAACTATAGTGAAGTCCTAATCTCTGAGTTTGTTTTGTTTAGAAACCCTGTTGAGTCAGGACCAGCAGATCTGCAGCAGCCTGGAGGAGAAGTTGCAGCTTTATGCCGAGCTGACAGAGTTAACCCTGTGTTCACCAGAGCCTGTACTGCAGCGCCATCTTCTGGTTCAACCTGACGCTAACACTGAGCCGCAGGCCTCCTCACTGCTCACTGCTGCACTCAGGGAAGGTGAGAAAGCTGCTGTGGTGGTGCTAAATGAAGAGATCTGTCTAATGGTGCTGCTTAACGTGATTGCACCATTCACATAATGTATTTACAGTTAGGATAAATCTATTATGGTGAGCAGTAAAGTCCATATGAGGAAAACCTGCGTCAAACATCCAACACATCTAACATTGTTGAGTTTTTCTCCCCGCGTATTTCAGCCTAATTTGAGCTTTAATCCACTGAGTTAGAGAAAACTCCTGTGTTTACATGAGTTTATTTTAATCAAATGAGATGCAGAATTTCAAAGTATGTCAGTACTGCCTTTTAACAAACAGATAATTAACTTTTCTTTAATAAGAATTGTCTAATAGACCTCTTAACTTACAAATAATGATTCTGCATCATTATAACATTTGAGAAAACAACATAAAAGTGCTGAAAATTAATAAAAGTTTACTATAACACTATATTGTACACTGCAGGTTTATTTTATTGTCATTGTTGGTTAGCATTTGTTCACATTGAATAATCACACGTTTTTCTTCTGCTGCAGCGGAGAACCTGATCACTATGCTGCAGGCTCGTGACGGCCTTTCTGTAAAAAGTCAGAGCTCTCCGCTCCGAGGACCAGAGTGCTTCAGCTACAACAGCCATGGCAGCAGCATCCAGGAGTCTCCCTCTGAGCGTGAGTCTCACACTCACACCGTCATTCTGAAAGTCTTTTGAGACCACAAAGTTCTGACATTTATATGGATTTGTTATTGGATCATTTCTGCAGTTAATTTCTACTACTTCTTGTTCCATTGCTACAGCGGATTATCTGAGCACACTCAGTTTGAGCTCCACCTCTCTGGGATCAGACAGTGAGATGACGGGTCTGGACAACGCAGTGTGGAGCTCTGCTGTCGAGCTGAAAAAAGGAGACTCCAAAGGGACACTCTCAAAGGTTCAAATACCAAATAATAACCATGATAATACAATATATATGCATTATTGTGGCCCGGTAATAATACCGTTTTCTTTAGGTGTCAGAGAGCGTTCATGGTCTGACTCAGCTTCTCTACAGTCTGCAGGTGAGAAGACACACAGTTGTCAGTGACTGTAGCCGAATGCAAAAGTAAATATTTGGCCTTTTAAAGGACAGGATTATTAACTGGAGTGTGATCAGGTGTCTCCTCTTTGTGTTGGCAGGCTGCTGTTACCCTGCAGGACAGCTGCTGTGAAGTCCAGAAACTCCTTCTCCAGGAAGGAGAAAGACCTCAGCTTCGAACCCTCTCATCCCTCCAAAACAGTCTGGTATGAGTCACATTATATCCAGGTTAAAATAAATATCTTTACTACATGCACACTAGTGTATCAGTGTTTTTAAGAAGACCAGAATTGAGTTGTCTCTTTAACCCGTTTCTGATCTTTTCCAGGAGCAGAGAAGCATCGATAAAAAGAAAGAGGATGTAGAAAAGAAGGGTTTAGAGAGGAAGAAAGAAGAGGTGGATGAGGTAAAGAAACTGCATGTGAAGCTGAAACAGGAGCAGCAACGCTGGGACAAAGAGTGTCTGGTTCGAGAGAAACAACAAGTAAGCAATTAGCTCATGTTCTGAACTAGTACTAATCATTTGCAACACATATACTTGAATTTCTTTCATAAAATAAAACATGTTGGGTCATCAGAAATATTGCCAAGCCATGATAATCCCAATACATGTATGTGTGAGCCAATTTGTACTTTTCTTCCATCGAGCTGTCATTGGTTTTGTGTTTAGCTAGGTGCATTATTGAGAAGAATACAGACAAATAAGATCCTAGTAAGCTTCTAAAATGTTATAAGTTGACCCTTTAACCGTGCATAGCTAATAGTAGTAATGGTATGGCTGCTGTAATGGTACTGTATGAACTGAGAAAAGGACATAGCAGAACTCTGCACTGTTGTGAATGTGAATGTGTTCCCAGTGTGAGCAGGAGAGTGTGCTGGAGCAGCGGGAGCAGCAGTGCCTCCTGGAGGCCGAGCGGCTGCGCTGCGAGCGAGAGGAGCTGGAAACTCAGCTGCAGGAGTACCAGCAGAACCTGGACCGCCTGAGGGAGGGCCAGAGGAGCGTGGAGCGGGAGAAGGAGCAGATTGAAGCCCAGCAGAGGCAGCTGCAGAGGTGGAGACACACCCGCCAGAGCAGCCTGCCTGTCAGCATACCGCTGGACATATACAAGGTAAGAAAGGAACCTGGCCAATAGTGACAAAATAAAAAAAAACATCTTACTGCTGTATGTGGCACTTACTTTTAAAAGCTAATGAACCTCCATGATTCTTGCTATTTTGAGTTTGAATCTTCATTGCACTTGAAAGTCGCTTTGTATAAAAGGTAAATGATATGTAATGTAATGAAGTTGGGGGGGGTGGAAGAGGAGGATAAGTTGAATGGAAAGGAAAATTGTTTATGTAGATCCGAGCATTAATACCGCAACAAAGAAAATCCCTGTTAAGCAAAACATGCCACCTCAGAACGTCCATAACATTCATCTGTTTGCAACTTATATATATCAATATTCCAATTACTTGTATATAGACTATTCTGCACTATTTCTATTATATTCTATCTTCTTATTTTATTTACTTGCATTATTTTATCTGTTTTATTGTGTTGCACTGTGGGAGGAGCCTGTGACCTAAGATTTGAATTGTCATAACTACACTGTAGCTATGTCCAAATGACAATAAAAGCCTTGAAACTTGAATCTCATATTTCGTGTTGTTTTAAAGTCCCAGATGCCCAGCCACAGCCGCTCAGGCAGCCTGGATGGAAACAGCTCGGCGTTCCAGAACGAGGCGGTTTTACTGGCGTCCCTCCAGCAGAACCGCCTCCACCAGCCCCCCAACAACAACAACCAGCGCCTGCTCTCTGCGCCCAGAAGGAGCCAGGACATCCCTCTGCGCAGCTCCAGCTACACCGCCAACCTGGGCCTCAGTGCCAGCCTCTACAACAGCCTCAACACCCTGCTGAGCCAGGCCCACAGCAAACAGCCCGCGGAGGGTCTCGAATACCCCAACTACAGCAACCCACACGCGGTCCCCCGGCCCCTGAATGCCTCCATCCACCCCTTCAGCAGCAGGGTCACTGCACAGCCACAAACGACCAACAACAGTGAGTGTTTTCATATTCCTGCAGGTATATAGTAGACGGCAAAACAAAGACGTGCAGCTGTTTGTCACCGCCCCCCAGCAACATAGTATGTGTCCATCATAATGCTGTATCTCATCTCAGTTCCATAACCTCCCTCTTTCAGCAGACTTCAGCCAGTCGTTTGACAGACCATCCCCGGGTCCCTGGAGGTCAGAGGTCACAGGTCACAGACTTTATGAGGACGGCTACTCCTCGTCTCCCTCTCTTACCCCCCTCCTTCCCCCACAGGCCTACCTCTCTCTTGAAGGACAGAACGGAGAGGAGGGAGTCGAGGAGAACATTGTTTATCTCTGAGAAAGAGCAATGCAAGCTGCCTGAGCTAACTGGACCGGAAATAATATATCTGTTGCTTATATGTGTTTGTGTATACGTGTGCATTTGTTTTCAAAACCTGAATAATCAAACAAGGGAATAGTTGCGGGGAGGGAGTTTACACGGATACAGTATTTGTGCCTTGATCAGTGTATGGGGGTGGATATTAATTATTCTCTTCCTGTGTCATGAAACCATTGTGCCTTTTTGCAAACAAATTCTCCAGCTCTGATACTTGCACCCCACGTTTTTACTTCCACTATGATTCCTTTTAGTATCCGTTGAACTTCGTTGATGGAAGAGGTACATTTAGTGCCAACACTGGGACTTAAAGTACGAGGATATCAGGACAAAAGTATTGATGTTGTTTTCACATGAGCACTTAAAAAAAAGGAAATATTTGAAAAGCCAATCGAGCCCTTCCCCAAACTATAACAGAGTGCTATTATTTCTCAATATTTATAAGGGATTGTGAGCATCTTAAAGACATACAAGTAAACTGACATTATTGTATAAATAGTAAATATATGTATATTTTTATTGAAAAGCTACCTATGCACACTTTGTTTGAAGAATCATTTAAATTCTTCTTTTTTTTCTCACTTAAGTGCCAAAAATCTTGCTATCTAATACTGAAAGTGATGTATGTAAAAAATGGCTGTATGTTTTTTGTTCACCACCTTTTCTGATAATTTATTGTGTGTAAATTGCTTCATGCACTGTCAACGTTAATAATATTTTGGTTATGATACGTGTTCTCTTGTAATCGCTGTAATCAGAATTGTGTTGTGCCATATGGATATGCTATAAAACTGTGTCAAACATCTTTGTGTGTGTGTGTGCGTGCATTTTGCCTTGCCTAATACACTCCACGGCAACATCAGTGTAGCACACCTCTCATTGGTTCATTATTGCTTCATACTAAAAACCTGGTTGTATTGGAGGCTGGCTGCTGTTGACCATTGACCTGTGGGACTTCCAGTCAGTGTGTGTGCTGAACGGCAAGCATGGCACACTGTTTTTTCTTTAAACATTTCTGTATTGAAAGGTGTTTAAGTTTTATAATATATTTTATTGACCTGCTTGGATTGTATTTCATATTTTCTGAGGATCATAGTGGCTGCTGCTTCAACTCTGGTGAGTTTGATGTAAATCTCACATTGAAACTCCTCAAAATGTGATGTAATTTACATTTATTGTGTGTCAGTTGGGCAGACGCCAAGCCCGAGAATCACTCATCTGCAGGCTCTGGATGACCAGCAGCAGAGCCTCTTGGTAAACTGGATGGTGAACAACAGCAGCTTAGTGGGAGATATTTATGAGATCCAGATCGGCCGCACCGAGAACCACGATGTTATTTATAATGTGAGTACTAGTAGTCTGGGTTTTGTGTTATTAAAAAGCTCTATACTGTAGTTGCTTGGGACTATGATACTTATAACAGCATTTAGTGTGGGAATTTTTATAAATAATCAAATGCTCCTGTGAAATCCATGTACAATTCTTCCCTATTTTTGCTATTCTAGAAAAATCTGAGTATATTTTCTGTGGATCCAGTGGAATATGCATGGACATGGACCTCAGACGTGCCTCTGGGTTGTGTCGATCACTCAGTCAGGATACGACGATTCTATAATCAGTCTGTCCCGAGTCCCTGGAGCAACTGGAAAACAAACAATAGTAAGATGATGCTTTTGTCAGTTGTCAGTGTAAATGAGTTAAACAAAGTTTATAAATGGATTTAAATCTGGTTTCTTATGTGCACTTTCATCATCACATCGTATAAGTGAGTGTTCACTCAGTAAGAGTGTGGCTTTTTTTACTTCCCTTTTCACCAATCTTTATATCCGTGTTTCTCAACCGCAAATATCTGTCGCAATGCACAGTGGCAACATTATGTTCTGTTTTTTCTACACTGACACCCTCAGTGGCCCCAGAACATACCAGGGATTAAAGATCAAACTCCCCTGCTCATCTCTCTGTTCTGTGACCTGTAGGAACCCAGGCGAAGGATACTCCATGGATCTTCCCCAAGGATCGGGTGCTGAGAGAGAACTCCAGCGCCATGTTCTGCTGTGTTCCCCCCAGAGGAGTCAATATTACCAGCATGTCCTTCAATAAAAGCAAATACTCTCTTAGCGGCATTGGAGCGGGGGTCAAGGCAATCACTGTACACAACCTGAAGATCCCAACAGTGCGCTTCAAATACCTTTTAATCTCATGCAATTACACAATAGGCAGGCAGACGGATGTCTTGAACTTTATCAGTTGTAAGTCTGAAATGTTTTTATGTACTTTCTTCAAATATTTTTGTAATGTTTTGTCCAGATCACTTTTACATCAGTATGTGTCTCTTCACACATTGTAGTTCCTCCCCAGAAGCCCAGTAACATCAGCTGTGTGACCTCAGACATGACAAATGTCTCTTGCACCTGGGATTCAGGCAGAAAACGAGACGAGAACGACCACAACACGCAAACACGCACTCTTCACATAGAGTGAGTGTATCACAAATGTATTACTTTTTGCATTTTCTTCTTATCACTGCCATCTGACAAACCTGCATGTTGGAGTTCAGCTTGAGCAACACATTTCTATTTTACTCTGAGAAAAAGTAAATAAATCATAAAATGGCTCCTACTGCATACAGATGAAAAAGCAACCCTAAATATCAAAGAGCTTCAAAAGCCTCTTGTTGGATCCATTGTGCAGACAGGCTGAACACTCTAAACAAGATAATAAAGGCAGGAAAGGCTGTTTGTTCTCAAACAAGTCCTACAAAGAGTTCTGAAGGATGTCTTATTAGTCTCTTCCCATGCTCTTTTTTGTTGTTGAAAACACAGCAACTCAGACCAGCCTCCCATCAACTGTGAACAGTCGTCTTGTACTTTCCCCGCCATCCCTAACTTGAAGGAATACAACATCCGTGTGGTGGTGAAGGACCTGCTGGGAGAGGAGACGGAGAGCTACAGCTTCAACATCTCTGACAGAGGTCAGAGGCCACACAGGCATCTAAACAAAATACATACACACATTATGTTGTTGCTATTATCACTTGAAGATTAACCTCATCACACATGTTAATTCATGTGTGGTTTTTGTTGCCGTTAGTGTCACCTGTGGTGGAGTTGGAGAAAGTGAGCCTCGGGGCGACACACACCAACGTGTCCTGGATCGTACATGGGAACTTGACCCGACTGAACCTCCTCTGTCAGGTCACTGCAGACCCAGGAAGTGCCACCAAAGTGTGTTTAATGCTTAATCGTTTATATTGCAGGAATTCAATTGTTTTTTTTGCATTTTTTGTTTATCATTCTTTCTGTGTGTTTGTGACAGCTGAGGTGCAATAGTGTGAGTGGTCGATGCAAAGTCACACTGGAATATCTGTTACCTAACACCCCCTACTCTACTAGAGTGCGCTGCTCTGTGGACGGCCGGCTCTGGGGGGAATGGACCAAGCCCAGATCCTTCAAAACCTGTGAGTACTAAACATGTGTATAAGCAGGGTAGTGTGATGGTGTATACAAGGGTGTGGTTATGTCAAAGTGTTATTCAGTTAAGACAATGGTCAGCTGAGCAAATGATACAAGTCCCGCACATCAACAAGTTGGTTTAAGGCCGGGCAATAAACCCTTAGTTGTACAGTTTTAGCACTTACAATGACTGAACAAGTACTGGTTTGGAACGATTGTTCTTATAATAATAAAATATGCGGAAATAATTAAAAAAATACCCTTCCTAGTCACAGGTGGTGTTTAAATGCTTTGTTTTGCCTGTCCGAAAGCAAAAGATATTCAGTTGAATATAATAAAAAAAAGAGAAAAGCAGGAAATCTCCATATTTAAGAGATATTTTCAAACATTTTTGCATGCCAAATACTAACCATTCATTATTAAAATAGTTGGCATTTATTTTAATGCCGTAAACAAATAATCTTCATGTCTTCTCCTCAGATCCGTTGGTGACCTTGGATGTATGGAGGAGAATGAAGCAGCTGTCCGACCCAAACAGTCGTCAAGTTACTCTTCTGTGGACTCATGTGAGACGCTATGCTTGTCTATTATTCTCCAAACTTCTATTTTGGCATAACAGCACAGAATGTCTGGTTAAATCATAGGAAATAAATGTCACCACATGATGCATTTTTCAACTTTCACAGCCACTTTTGTTCTCAGGATGTTCCTAACTCAGCAGCCACGATCAAAGGTTTCATGGTTCAGTGGTCGCAGGGAAGTCTAAACTGGACTGAGCGGAAGGACAGTGGACAAACCCAGGCGCAGGTCTCCATTAATCTGGGACAGTATGACTTCACGGTCCGGGCTCTTCTCTACAGCGGCTCCGCCATCCCAGCTCACATCATCATCCCCCAGAGGGACATCGATGGTAAGCAGCGAGGACTCAGCTGAGATTTTCTTGGTTCATTGTTGGTGGAGTTTTCAACTTAACATTGTATGTAAATGTTTTTTTCTTAATCTTTTATCCTACCAACTTGAATCCCCACATGTATTGGGGTCCATGGGGAAGCAAATGTGCTGTTTATATGCAGTTCAATAGATAAAATAGAATACATAAATAACATATTTGCAACAGACACAGATTTCAGCATGACTTTTTTCACTTTTACACAATATGCAACTGTCACCATATATATTTTTTTTAGATTAGATAAAATGTTTTCTAATTCTGACTAATTTAATAAATAATAATGTTTTTAGAATCATTAAGTCAACACTTTACTTTTTTTGGACTCCCCAGTAGTCCTTTTATGTTAAATATGTCTGTAGGATGAAACCTATATTCCTTTTTGAATTTACCATCTCTTAAACTCTTCTTGCTTTAACACCACAGTCTGCCACAGTCTAAAAATGCATGTCTCTATCCAGAAATCCTCCCGGTAAAGAGGCGTTTGAGCAGCAGCCCTGCTGGTTTTAATCTGACCTGGGATGAGCTTGATGCAGTCACCTGTGGCTACACTGTGGAGTGGTGCATTCTGGGAAACGCTGTGCAATGGCTGAATGTGAAACAAGGAAACAAAACATTGTTCCTACCTGCCAGTAAGTCTCTGTGTTGGTATTTTCCTGCACATGCATCCTTCACGTGTTTTTCTAATTTTGTCATTGACGGTCACTTCTTTATTTTGCAGGCAATTTCAAAGCAGGTTGTAGGTATACATTTAATATCTATGCATGCACAGAAAATGGACACAGACTACTGGAAGTACAGAAGGGATACTCACAAGAGCTTAGTGAGTGTTATTACTGATTCATAAGTTGTTCTGGAAATCTGTCTCGTCTTGTGTTTATGTTGCTCTGAGGGTTTCTTTAGGAGGTTAATCAGGTGTTCTGTCATCTAGTACAAAAGTCTGAGGTCTGCTTTTAGAGCTGAGGTCTCAACAGACAAGTTTTGAGTGCATGCTTTCAAAATAAATAATTTAATAAAGCATGACAGCTAAATTTAACACGGATGTCCTTATCAGAAGACCTTCTCCAGATGTAATCTAAACACAAGATATCATGTTTCCTGTTCCTTTTCATTTCATAAACTAAAAAAGATATCAAATTGAAACTTTTGCAGCAGATTCTGACATCTTCACAACAATGCAGTTGTAACATGAAATGTCCTTCTAGATTCATGTATCATTTAGGAAGGTTAGTTATTGCTTCAAGTCAGCCGTTTTCATTCTAATGAACTTTATCTGTCTTCCTTCCTCAAAAAACTACTTTCATCAGAATCTGTACAGTCCCCGATTCTGGTTGAACCTGTTCAGAGTACTTCCTCATCTGTGACTCTGGAATGGAGTTACAATGAGGACGATCCGGCTCACACGGCATTCATCACTGGTTACCTGGTAACAGGACAAGAAGCAGGGACTGATACACCGCCAGGTCATGTTGCAAGTAAGTGTGGAGGAAAGCTTCAACTGTTCATAATTATTCATCCTGATCTGTTTCTGTGCTCAAAAAGAAAGCATGTAAAGTATGACTGATACATGAAACAAGGCATTTATGATGTGTGTACATCTAGATTTGTTCAACGTGTCTGTGGCAGACCCTCGGAGGAAGTCTGTGACCATAGAGGGTCTTCAGCAAGACCACAAATACCTTTTCTCTGTGAGCGCTCTCACTAAGGGGGGGCCTGGACAATCCACCAGTATTACAATCAGGACCAAAACCAACTGTGAGCTCCATAAGATCCGGTGCAATCCTGGATATACAACAATTCATTGATTTAACTATTGTCATTTCTCATTCAATCTTAAAAAGTTCTCAGATTCCATTACAAAGACTTGAATAAAACTTGAACTTGAACTGCTCATCCTTTCTCTCTCTTTGAAGACTCTGCTCACCTGGCCAAGATACTGACTCCCATGTTGTTACTGTTGGGCTGCATCATTGCACTGTGGCCTCAAAGAAAAATGTGAGTAGTTTGATCTTTTAACCTTCACCTAAATGTTAATCTCTAAATGGTAATACTGAATCTCTCCCTCTCTCTTCAATCTTCTAATGTTCTGTTTCTCTTCCAGTCTGAAGAGCGGGCTGAGAGAAATGTTTGCTTACCCGGCTGGTATGAACATAAAAACTCCTGAGTTAGACAGTTTCCTGCACGAGGTAAAGACACACCACTGAAATAGTCAAATCATGAGTATACAGAACTATTATTTATTCCCATGCATTGTTAATTTCATCAATACAGTTCCCAAATGGTCTATGAACAATTTATAATAGCTGACATTAACACATTTGAGTTGTAACACACACTCTAGTTTTGGATAAGGGCGAGTTTCTCATGTTAATTAATATGTTTGGACTGTCTTCGACCACTTTATGGGCGTAGTTATCTGACAATGGCAATTCAAATGTTACCCAGGGCAATTCAAGGCGTGAAAAGACTTCTGATTAACAGAAGCCATTTTAAACTTGGAGTCTGAATAGAAGTGAACACAGAAAGTTCCTTCGAAATTCTAATTGGAGCAAAATGCACAACAAAGCCACTACTTTACAGGCCGTAGTTAACCCATGTGTAACCCTTTTCAGAATCAGAATCTGAAATAGAAACAGGTTTAATACCAGGTAGGTTAACACATACGAGGAATTTGACTTGGTGTTGTGGTGCATACATAAAAATAGAAAGATAATTAAAAACACAGATAGAAAACTATTTGAAGAAAACCATAATAAACCATATAAAAATATAGTAAAATATAGCAGTATTTACATTGAATATGATTGAAATTGTAGAAATAGAATTGGAAAAAAATATGTGCAGTAATGAAAAACGAAATAATTATAAACATTGTGTACATTAAAGGGGACCTATCATGCAAAATGCACTTTTTAATGTCTTTTATACCTAAATATGTCCCCGGTGTGTCAGGGAACTCACAAAGTGTCAGAAAACAAAACTCTCTCTTTTCCTCCGTACCCAAATCTCTAAAAACGGGGGTACAATGCAGCTGATCCAGATTTGCGTCCGATATAACGTAATATCGGAAATGTGGACCTACAGTACAGCACTATCAGAAACGTTGCTATCAGAAACGTTGCTATCAGAAACGTTGCTATCAGAAACAATGCCCCACAGTTTTGGACGTAATATGGTCTTTGTTTACATTAGCAAGCATCGCTAACACTCAGAGCTAACCTGTACTGGAGAGAGCATGTGTAAAAAAGCAGGAAATAAAAAAAGGAACTCACCTTGTGGTAAACCCGCAAGAGAAAAGCATTTGAGCTCCATGCTGTTTCAGAAATAATCCTTGACAAGCTGCTCCTCTTTTCTTTTCTTTTGTTCAAGCTAAGGACCCCAAACCTGCAATTCTCTAACAGGGCTGAAATAGAAGGATATGAGGGATGTCTAAAATGCATGATCTGTTTGGTATTTTGAGCAAAACACATCATAGACATGTCTTTTATATATTTGTATATATCTGAGACCCATAATATATGCCTACAAATAGCATGATAGGTCACCTTTAATGTAATGCACACATTTTGCCTTACATCATAAAAATCCCCTCTGTTTGCACAGACTGGGGAGAGGCTGCAGGCTCTGAAGGTGGAGGAGTGCAGCAGCTGTGACATAGAGATCCTGAACAGCAGACCTCTTCTGAAGGAAACAGCTGCACTGAGAGACCCTGCACCCCTGAACGCACCGCCCTCTCCTGCTCCCATGAACGCACCGCCCTCTCCTGCTCCCCTGAACCCACCGCCCTCTCCTGCTCCCCTGAACGCACCGCCCTCTCCTGCTCCCCTGAACACACCGCCCTCTCCTGCTCCCCTGAACACACCGCCCTCTCCTGCTCCCCTGAACGCACCGCCCTCTCCTGCTCCCCTGAACCCACCGCCCTCTCCTGCTCCCCTGAACGCACCGCCCTCTCCTGCTCCCCTGAACACACCGCCCTCTCCTGCTCCCCTGAACACACCGCCCTCTCCTGCTCCCCTGAACGCACCGTCACCTCCTGCTCCCCTGAACGCACCGCCCTCTCCTGCTCCCCTGAACGCACCGCCCTCTCCTGCTCCCCTGAACGCACCGCCCTCTCCTGCTCCCCTGAACGCACCGCCCTCTCCTGCTCCCCTGAACACACCGCCCTCTCCTGCTTCCCAGTCCTCTGCTCCAATCACATCTCTCTCCAGTGTCCTGCTGGAAACAGGCTACTGTCCACAGTCAGTCACAGTGCTCAGAGACAGACCAGACGTCCAACAGATGACATGCATCAACAACAACACTTTTTATCACACCGTGGAGGAAGATTCATCTGAGGCACAACAACTCCTGTTCTCTGAAATCAAATCAAGCTTTGAGCCTTCTGGCAGTGTGCATGATTCGTGTAGTGTTATCTATGGTTATATTTCCAATAACACTTTATAAGTATGAAGTCAAAGACCAGGCCGTAAATGTCTGTCATATTTTTTCGAGGGTGTAAATACTATAACACGTTTATGTAAATATGAGGCTTTCTAATGACAATATTAATGCATATGTGCTTGTAAAGATGTATCTTGTCTTATGTAGAGCAGGAAACTCAGGAGGTTATATTTAAACAACTTGTGTTTTCTGCCGAAACTAAATGTAGAAGTCAAAGTAATACAGCAGCTAGAGATGTAATCTACAGGATGCAATGCACTGATAAGGCAGCATGTGCATCTTTCTTTAATTTGTATGGTATTATCAAAAGCAATGTTTTTTCATCTGCAATTTTAAAAACAGGTTTAGATCATCATCTATGAATGACCTTTTAAATATATGTTATGTATGATTGCCAGAGCTGATATAAATGTCAAAGTTGTGGCTAATATTTAAGTTTAGGTATAAATACTATAAGGTGTATTCGAGTAAATGAAATCCCAAATGATGCACCATAATTATAATTGGCTCATGCAGCTCCCATCCACCTGTGCAGCTAAATCTGAATTATTTGCCAATCTGTCCTAATGTTTTTTTTTAATTGATGCATTTGATATGATATTATCAGTTTCTTTTTATTTGTTAGTTACGGTATCTCTGCTTTGACTTTCCACGAAACACTCCTCCCAATTTCACCAAATCACATTCACATTCAATGACTTCATTTAGCTCCGCTCTGTAGTTTCTTTTTTAAGTAGCAGGACTGGTTCTGAACACCAGCGCCAGTCCTCTGCTCGGAGGCAGGCAGGTACTCAAGCAGCTGAAACACAAAGCACGTTAAGCTCGGTGGCTGCTGTATGAGCTGATGAAATAATCTGAGAAAAACTTTTCAAAAGGCTGAGTTTTCTGCAAAAATCTATTGCAACATTTGTTTCTCATACCAAAGCTTAAACTCAATTAAAAATATGCCATGAAACAATGGAAGAAAAATGATATTCATTGAAGTTTCATTACATGTTTGACTTAGTCACATTTAAGCATTTACAGATATTCACATTGCAATGATGTAAAAAAGTCACAGTTTATTAGAGAGACTCAAAAGTCATACATTAGTTACAACATCCTGATTTTAGTGTGGATTTCAAAGAAGACAATAGAGGATAATATAAAACAAAATCATAGCCAGTTTTCTAATTCCAAAGTGAATGCTGTCTAAATACCCAGGGAGAGGTGCTTGGCTGATAGTCCTTATATATAACACTCTGGCAGCATTAGTAGTGTACCTAAGAAATCTTAAAGAAATGAGAACAGATCAAAATAGAACCCATAAAAGAGGACATATTTAAATGCAACTGTACAAAACATGCATAAAAATCCACATAAACTAAATTGACCACAACCTCTCTATCAGACACAGCTTGTTGGTCCCTCAGTAGTGCAGAGTCACAGACAAATCAGCACAATCTGACCTGCCAAACAAGTGTTAGACATCAACATGGAGCTCTGAGTCAACAGGAGCCCCCAGCAGACCGCTGAGGGAACACATCCACTCAGTTTTTTGTGATTTGACCTTTCATCTATAAGAAGGATCTTCTTCAGCGACATGTTGTCACTCTGGTGCTTTTCTCTGGGCTGTGTTTGCTCTCAGATTTTAGTCCGCACCATTAAGATCCAAACTGGCAGCCAGTCTTCACACAGACGTCCTCTGTTTTACTCTCACCCTCAACTTGCTGTGCTTTCTGAAAGACAATAACAAACAAGTGGTTGTTAGATCGCCTACAAACATATCCCGGATGTTGTCAAGCACCTGCGGCCGACATACTGCACCTCAGACAGCATTCCCTCTCGCCTTCTCAGAGATGTTTTCGAATCAGTTGGAGCAAGTATTTTATTACTAATGAACACCTCTCTTAGCTCAGGATGTGTCCCAGCTGCCTTCAAACATGCCGTGGTGCAGCCATTACTTAAAAAGAAAAATCTCGACCCCTCCATTCTCGCAAATTTTAGGCCCATCTCCCAGCTACCTTTTGTATCTAAAGTCCTAGAGCGAGTAGTCTATGTCAAGCTGCAGTCGTTCTTAACCAAGCATGGCATTCACGAAAAGTTTCAGTCTGGCTTCAAACCTATACACAGTACTGAAACAGCCCTTTTAAGAGTTTTTAATGATCTGCTCCTAGCCGCCGACTCAGGTAGCCCAGCTGTCCTGGTGCTGTTAGACCTGACAGCTGCCTTCGACACTGTGGACCATAGCATCCTGTTGTCGCGGCTTGAACAGTCCGCAGGCCTCACAGGCTCTGCCCTTGCATGGTTCAGGTCTTACCTGACAGACCGTAGCTTCTCAGTGCAGCTAGGTGCCTTCTCCTCTGCTAAAGCCCCTCTTACCTGTGGGGTTCCCCAAGGCTCTATCCTGGGCCCCATCCTTTTTCTACTGTACATACTGCCCCTAGGCTCAATTCTCACTAAACACAACATTCCCTTCCACTGATACGCCAACGATGTACAGATCTATCTGCCTCTCAAAGCAAATGTCAATAACTCATTACAGCTATTGATGGACTGCTTGACAGAGATCAAATCCTGGCTGAGCAAAAATGTCCTTAACCTCAACGAGAGCAAGACAGAGGTAATCTTTTTTGGACCCCAACCTCCAGCCTCTCCGGTTGATATTCTGGGCTCTCTCAATAAAAACATCCTCCCCTCTGTCATGAACCTTGGAGTGACCTTCAATAGCGCTTTTAAATTCGATAAGCAGGTCAGCTCCATAGTCAAAACCTGCTTTTTTTTAAAAACAAGACTATTGGCTAAGACCAAGTCGTTTTTATCTTTTAAAGACCTAGAAAGGGTTATTAACGCCTTTGTTACCTCGAGACTGGATTACTGAAACGCTCTGTACGTGGGTATGGACCAGGCCTCAATTAAACGCCTGCAGCTAGTGCAGAACGCAGCTGCGCGTCTTCTGACTGGACACAAAACACGTGACCACATCACCCCAATTCTGGCCTCATTGCACTGGCTTCCAATTTGGTTCTGAATTGATTTTAAACTCTTTTTATTTGTTTTCAAAGCCCTAAATGGGCTGGCTCCGGCCTATATAGCCGAACTCCTCCATCGCCACACCCCAGCCAGAGCTTTAAGGTCTGCTGACCAGCTGCTGCTGATAGTGCCCAAGACCAGGCTCAAAACCCGAGGGGATCGAGCCTTCGCAGCAGCTGGCCCATAGGCTCTGGAACAGTCTGCCCCTCCATGGGAGGTCGGCCCAGACCCTAGGGGTTTTATCCTCACTAAAGACACACTTCTTCTCTCTGGCCTTCTAGTCTGAGCGGAGTACGACTCCTGACATTTCCCTGTGTTTTGTTTTTATATTTATGTTGTAAATGATTGTCTTTTTTTGTTATTGTAGTAAAGTGTTTTTATTACATGTACAGCACTTTGGCTCGACCAATAATCGTTTTTAAATGTGCTCTATAAATAAAACTTGATTTGATTTGATATCCCAATTTAATATGAAGTGGAAAAAGTGCCGATCGTGCAAGGTTATTGGTCTTTCTTTGATGAGCTTGGATACAAAGTCCAGACATGTGACGCTAACAGGCAGGTGACCAAATGACAGTTTCAAGAACGCTGTGTCAACAAAATGTAATTGTTACCTTTGTGGTGGCGACACCATGCACTTCCAGAGGACAGCGTAGAGAGCAAGTAGAAAGGCAATGAACACTGTGGCTGCAATGGCACCTAAAGCCACAAAAACAGACTTGTTATTACACAACAATAATCATGCCAATACATGAGGACACATGCACGATATGCAGGGTTGCATGATTCATTGTATCTTCTGCAGAAATAATTTGTTTACCTGCTTTTCATCCTGGTGATATAAGTGAACCGGTTCCCTCACAGAAAACGCTACATTTTATGCTTTTAATTGACCTATCAACCTCCCCTGCACTGTCATACATCAAATAAACAACTGGGGTATCTTTTTGGTGCTTTGGGGATTTCTCCTCTTCTGTAAATGTCATGTTTCAGAGCTCTGCAGCCTGCCTTCATAATGTTACTGGACACTGTGGGGGCCTGAGGAATTTCACTGCCCTTTACCAATATCTGGTTTAGTGACCTGACGCTAATGGAAGCGTTATATATGTCTGATGAAAACGCTGCTCTCAAAAGGGAGTATATTTAAAAATATATTGTGTTGGCAAACAAAAATAACCCCCAGCAATTTGGTCATACTCCAATAAAAGATCTGGCAAATAAAATGTTTTGGAATTGTGTAAAGCTTGCTTTGCTGCATGGTTCAACTCAGTTCTCCTCTGTTTGTGGGCTGACCCCTGAGGGAAATACACTTTGTTTGCTGTTGACCCAAGTCAGGTGTTTCTCTCCGAAACAGGTCGTACAGGGTCTGTAAAGACATCAGATGTTGTCACCTGGGATGATTCCACTGCGGCTAGTTAAAGAGTCCTCTGTGTGTGAAGGACGAGTAGCAGCTGCAGTTGAACCTTTTAAGGGGGAAAAACATATTGACAAATAACTGTCAACAGCGTTAATATAAAACACTGTGAGAGATACATAATTTATAATTAGTGGTACTACTTTACAACTCAGTGACTCTATTGACGGAGAAAATAATTTAATATGTTTAATTATAGGCATTCTTGGTGTTTATAACATATAATGTTCATATAACAACCATTTCTAAATGAACAGTTAAAGGTTTTGTCTGTGAACATAGAGCAGCAAATACAGTATGTTTCCTTTGTCATATTAAATATTTTAGCCACTTTGAAACTGGGCCATTTGCCATGCATGGCTCTAAATAAAAAATAGTATCGATTGCCAGTCATCTAAAGCTGACAAGCTGCTAGATAGAATTTACCTGAGGAGGAATTCACCTTTTGTCTGCCACTTCAATCTGATTTAGGTAATGTGGACAAACATGTAGTTAATCTTTTTACAAGAATAAAAAACATGACAACTTGTGACTTTGACAAAACCAACATAAAAAGATAGGAAAAAATAAAACTCTAAAAATCTCACCATTTCTGTGTTGAACATTCTGTAAAAGCTGTTGTGTCAGATCTGAGTCAACCATCTGCAAACGCCCAAAACATACATGTTTGAACAAAAAGGGAAGTGGAGCACAGGATCGGACACACTGATCGGATACTTGATTGTGCAATTTAAAAAGACAGGCATTAACCACAGTAACAATAGTTGAACACACAGAAAAAGATAAAGGTGGAAGTAAAGTGCTGAATCAGCTGAGGTGGACACCGTGCTGCAGGAAGTCCAACAAAGAGGAAAATCAGAGCGCTTAGGGCAACGACAGGCAGCAAAGATAAGAAAACGTGCCAGATAAGAACTGATAAGAAACACACATATTTCCAAAATAATCATGTCGAGACACTTGTTCCTGCAGCTGGACGGTCAAACAGTCTGGTGTAATAATGCTCACTGAAGACTAGTAAACAAGTGAAACATATGGGTCAGGTTGTAACCGTCGTAAAGAAGCACTGTATCCCGAGAGAGAGGCTCGTTCCCGGATCAACAGGCTTGTTTTGGTTCGTTGTTGCTCTTCCGTAGCAGCCAAATAAACGTCTGTTTTTCTCTTTTAGCTTCTTACCATCGAGCTGTTCCCGCCGCTGGTGACAGTCCTGCTCCTGTTTTTCACCTCCGTCCACATTGTTGAGTCTGTGCGGTCAGACTTCATCCGTCCATCATGTTTTCCTCTCACCTTAAGGAGCGCCTCTCGTGCTGCATTCAAGTACTTCCTTTCAACTCGTACTTTATATCTGGCACAGAAAAGAACCTCGGGCCGTGTTGTGCAAGGCTGTTCTGTTCGATTGAAGTAAGGGTTGTAAAAATTGTCTAAAGTTAACGATCGAATTATTTGTGTTTTTAATATCAATCAGGCGTTTCCTCTACGTTTGGGGTGGAAAGTAGTTTGTGCATTTACTAAAGTATATTCCTTCAGTGCCCCTTTATACTTCTAATTATCTAAAATTCAAAGGAACATTTTGTATTTGTACTTTATTACATTTATGTTACAGCTTGACACAACACTCATAAATAACTTATTCGCAGCAGAAAGTTTTTCTCCTTTTGATTTATAATTTAGAGCAAGTCTGCAATGAGTAGCCTAATTGTACTCCTAATAAGAAGTACCATTCTTAATGCAGTATTTTTACTTGTAATGGAGTAATTTTACAAGGATCTGAATACTTCATCCACCATTGCTCTATGCGGTATCTTGAGAGCAAAACGGATTTTTGAGAATTCATCTAATTTGTTACAATGTGAAAAATGGTAGGCCAGATAACGTTTAGCCTTCATTCGGTTCCTTAATGGATTCTGTTCATATTAAAGTTTGATATTTCCTACAACACGTCGTGAAGGGTGCATCAGCTTCTGACCTTCCTGTGGAAAGGTGCAGGTTCCAGTTTGCCGAGTTAAGATATGGATGTTGAAAAAGATACTACTGTTGACACTCAAAGAACAAGTTTACCTTTACATTGTGTTATAGGATTTCCTGCAACACCTCAATGCTAGCTTCCAGTAGGATGCTATCATGTGTGTTTATCTAGCCAAGATTGCATGTTCTGTAAACAATCAGAGTTCCAAAAACAAAAAGTGAATACAGACAGAAAATAACAGTTTATCTGAAGTCTTGGTTTTAATTTTGCAGACCACATCAGAATCAAAACATTTAATGTGGACTGTTACACACAGATGTTCAAATTTAGCACATGAATTGAGGACATTTTGAAAAAAAAAGCAGTTAATCAAATCTTAGGAACATCCCTCGACACGCTTCACATGGGAGTTAGTGATAAGGACAAAGCATATTCAAAGGTTAATTCACCTTCCTCTATGAGAAATTATTTAAATGTATCCTTTCCACTTTAAGAGAAATATACCATCAGTCTGCAGATATTGCACAAACGTTTACACTGTAAAAGCAGAAAGAGCAATTCAGATCACACACACAAATACACACCAGTCCTCACACAGGCACTCAACACCAATACAGCCTGCATATGTTGTATATCAACAAATCATACACACACAGCTGAAAGAGAGCAGTGAAACATATACAAATACAAAACCCAAGGCATCTCTATCTCTAAACTGATCAGCAGTTCCTGAAGAGACATTTCTGCATACAAAGTAAGCAGTGCTGTCAGTAAAAATAAGAAAATTAGGAAGTAAATTGTGGAGTGTGTTAAAATATGAGTTGGATGTGAAATCCTCCAATTTGTCTGACCATTTTTCAGACATTCAACAATAAGAAGTCAGAGAGTGCATCAGCAGTCGAGGTTTCTCAGAATCACAATAAGTGATGGTAAATAGATCCAGGGTTTGAGAGGAACAGACGGCCCCCCCCTGCAGAGGTCTGAGTGTGCTCTTGAACTCTAAAAAAAGTGTTGCATTTGGCGGTTAACTTAGTGAAAAGCATGGCTACAGTATGTTAAGTAGAACAGCTTGTTGTGCTGTCCTTTTCGTGAGAACACATCATTTTTACAACAGCACACAGGGTTGCATGTTAGCCGCAAGCTGCATTTATGAAGAAAGCATCTTTCCTCCCTTCCTAACAGCTTTAAGATGCACCATCATTCATTACGCACTCACCCAAAGTGGGAATGTTTAAAGTTTCATTTAACACTATGAGACAGAGAAAAATCAAAGAAATCATGTAACTTAATCCAGTAGAATACATTTTCAAAATCATTGTAAAATTCTGTGAGATTCTGATATCACACATCCAAGCAGCCACCCGTTGTCCTGGCTCACTTTAGAGTTTTTAAATTGACCTCGATACTGAGGCTCATTGGAGGAATACAAGTAAATAAACAGGGCCACCTAGTGGGCAACAAAGGTTATGCCTGCAAGAAAAAACGGTTTAACGGTGACGCATCTTTAGAAATCACTACATAAGACTTTGTGATTGTCAGAGTTGTTTTGAAGCAGAAGCACAATTGTGGTTAAGAATTTTAATAATTGAATTCAAACTATGAGGATTCGTTTCAATCTGATAACATTAAATGGTTTGAGGACGTTTATACAATACATCACCGATACACAACGTCACACTATTATGTCTGCAGCTGGTATTGAAACACCACAAGATGTTTACCCTTTGAGGGGTAAAAAAAAAAAATCAAATGTTACTTCTTCCCCAGACCAAACCCCAACACTTCAGCCCCCATCAGTCTCAGTCTGGACAGGTCATATTTCCACCTTTTCATGCTGTTATCCTAACCTCCTGACCCGGATGAAAGCGTCCTTTCTGTCCTTTGTGTTGAGAGCTGGTGGCTGGTGGCTGGTGGGAGTTGTAGGAAAATCAGAAAGGCAGAGAGAGGCGTGTCCTCGAGGACGAGGCAGCGGCATCACATGATTTCACAGCAGGAGTTCTGTTTCCGTGCCTGCAGGGTTAACATGCAAACAGTCAGGCATCTAAACAGTTAATGACCGTGTCAGTCCAGATAATAAGCCATCACTTACAGTCTTGTAGAAGGCTTTGGATTGGTTTCCAAGGTGCTCCGACTTTGCCACAAGATCATCCAATTTCTCTCCTCTCTCCAAAAGACTTTCCATGGTGTTGTGCTACAGATACAGAACGATTTGTTAATCACATAGAGTGCAACCGGAATGCTACGTTATGGCTCTGGCATGTAGAGATTGCCCAGGACCTGTAGCTTGCTTGGTTCAGTTTTTTACTTTAGTATTGTGTGCTTTCCATATCCTACATGTGTATTCTGTTATGAAGACAAAAAACTAAAATCTTCTGATGTTTCTATATAAAAAGGAATATCTATCATCCTCTTAGTTTAAGTATGCGGCCCGTGCTTAGGGAGGTTTTTACCAAAATGATCTTTGTCTCATCCAGCTCTGCCTGCACTTTGGTCATTGCATCTGCTTCTTTGGGGTTCTGGGGGAAATAAACAACAACAAGCGGTCAGGTACAGTATAATTAAACAAGATATTTAAACAGCAACAAACTGATTCATTAATATCTCTCATCTTTAACTCGAACCACATTTCAGTTAACAGTGTAAAATGACAAAAGACATGTTAAGGAAATTCAATATATTTCTTCGTACTCCTAGGCAATAAGGGTTTCCTTTGACATATTTTCTAATAAACAGATTGCACACCGACCTGGTATTTAGAAAGGTGAATATCCAAGGCTTTGTAGTTTATGGTGTCAGGATTACCAGAGGGCCATTCTATACTGTCCACTTGCCTGGAGAACTCTTCTAATACCTGGAAAAAAGCCAAACAACAATATGAAAACTGAAGCTGACAGCAAAGTGCAATAAGTGTGTGTCTTTATTTACATGTTTCTATACCCACCTTGTCTAGCAATGTGAAACAGACTCTCTGTGGGTATTCAGTATCTGCGATGACCACAGCACTCAGGTTGTCATTTCTTACATACACATGGCACAGGTACTCTGCAAATAGGAGTTGGTGGTTAGTATGATGAAAACAGAAGTGTGATAAAAGCGGTTCCTGGTTTTAGGGTACGGTTTACACCAGAACAAGTTGGCTGGCTTTGTTAAGAAAAGCAGAAGTAAAAGTGATATATTTTAAATAAATGTTAGTCATTGTAATGTATGGAAATCATTTTGATAATAGCCAGACCAGTCTCTTCAAGAATAGCTAACATCGACAGAGGGAGAACAAGCCTGACTTATTTATTGTTTACCTGACTGACCTTCCATTTAAACTGTTTAAACAGATGCATGTTTGATATGTTAAGACACACAGGAAACATTTGGAGGGAGAGGGGTACAACACCCAACGAAGGTTCCTGGTCAGAATCAGGGACTTCACATGTTGTATGATGCACATCTTTACCACTCCCCCACCAGGATGCTGATTAAATTGTAAATATTAACTTTTGCTTCACACACAACAAAGTTCTTACTGTTATATAAACTGGGTGGTACCAAACAGAGAAAGAACAGGATAAGTGCTGAACAACACTAAAGCAAGATATGATAAAACTTTAGAAAAATTGAACCTGAGCTGAAGCTGCTAATGTTTACCTTGCTCTTTGATAGAGGCACGACTTCCTTGTGATGACCGTTCAACAATCAAGGCACTGGTGAAGGTCATGAACTCCTGAACACTAAGCAAGCCAAAACAATAAGGTCACCAATGGAAAAGTCTCCACGTATGATTAGGCAACACATTAGACTGTACAATGTATTTTCGTATGTAATTGCTTTAAACCCAAACAAAACTGACATGTAAAAGACCACAGTGTTACTATTATAATTCTCTCTCCATCTCCACACAGAACATGAGAACAAAAGAGTCCAACACTCTATAAAAATAGGTCAGATGATATATACAGGGGACCGACCTGGAGCGCTGAAAGAAGCTGAAGGAGGAGAGGTCGTAGGCCGATTTGAGGAGGTTGGCTTTGGTCCCTCCTTTGTGGTGGATGCTGATGCTGTAGAGCTTCATGCTGCCGCCGTGAGAGTCCTGGTCAGTCAGTCACAGCAGATACGATCACCCTGATGATCTAATTTGGAAGACGAGACAAAGTCACATGAGAGCATTATCCCTCATCCAGCTTAGCCAGCTAGCCTATCTGCTAACAATATGAGAGCTAAAGAAACTTGAGAGGTAGCCTACAGTTGACAAGAGCTAGCTAGTTAGAAGTGAAAGTAGCCGCCTTATTATTAGCTACCCAACACTCGCTTAAGTACATCTGTTTCTCAAGGAAACGACACATGTGATAAGTGACAGTAAGTGGTACAATATTACCACAGGCTAGGTGCCATGTAAATGAAGTTTAAAAACGTGCAAAGCTAACTTATACTTCTGAAATCAACTTTAGCATGCTGCTAGCTACAAATTATATCAGGTCTCCGTTAGGCCTTAACGAACTTACCAGACAAATCAGCAGCAAACCGTTGGGTTACCGTCCAAACAACCGAATAAACTGTTTATTCCACATCAACTGAAACTTGTTGACATATAAAGCAGCCGTAATGTGGCTTTATCACACTGTTGTTGACACTAACCAAGTAGTCTTCAATATGACCAATCACCACGTCACGATCCTGAAACGGTGCGAGGTTATAATTCCTCCGGTGGAGCACTTCATAGTCTGATAGGAAAGGTTCCTAGGAGAAGGTATCACATTTTTGAATAATATTGAAGTTTTTCAACAAATGCACAATAAAAATATGTGTTTCAAAAAGAAGAAGAAGAAGAAGAAGAAAACTAAGCCCTCATGTCAGTTGAGCAATGCAATGAATGTTGATTAGGAAATGTCTGATTAAATTCATTCATAAAATAAGAAGGATACTCTTTTTTTCTATTGGACAATTTTAGATCTTTGTCGATAATGAAGATACTGGGTCAAAATATTTAATTCTGGTTTTCCTTTTTTTTTTTTTTTCTTCTTCCTTTGTCATTTTACTTAACAAATTACTTTATTAGGCTAGTTATAGTTTTTTTTAAACATATCTATTGATTAATTTTTTATTGTTGTTTTTACCAAAAGTATTTTATGGCAGAGGAATTTAAGTGTGTTGTTGTCGCTAAAGTAGCCTATTCAAGTGAGATTTTCTCGAGTGGACAGTTAAAAAATAGCCTATATTCAGTGTTGTTCTATTGTAAAGAGCTTGGTTACCCTCTGGGTCTAACTTTTTGTCTATCAAAAACATGGCACTCTCAATTGATGTTTTCTCTGGTAATCTTGCTCCATTAAACAATTTGCTCCTGGCTACTTAACTCAGTGGTAAGTGTTTTCCATGGCAGAGGTGTGCCTGTAATTCATTTCCAAAGCAACACAATGAAATCGTTTTGGCATGGAAACCGCTAAGCCTTTATCTGTTGACAGGACTGCTGCTCCAGAGAAAGAAATGCCTTCCTTCCTCGAGTAAATGTTGGCTGCGTTAAAATATTCAGGTCATTAACAAGGCCAGCTAATTGGAGGCTTGCTCAATATTTGTGATGCTCTAAACGTGGTGTACAACCCTCGAAGGAAGACTTGGATGCAATGTTTTATTTAATTGTTCTTGTTTAACTGAGTGTTGGAGCTGATGGCACGCCAGTGCGTCGATGTGGCTGTTAACCGGGCCAGATAACTACAAGAAAGAAGATACAATCCACAGGTTAAAATAAATGCATGGGTTTTTGTAGGAAGTAAGGTGAATACTTAAAAATGTAAGCTTGAATTTACTGCAGATATTTAATCGTGTTTTGGATTGCTGGTAAACATTATGTAGATGAGACGTGAAGGATTACATTTTCCCTGCACCTCATGCACGGACGCCGAAAACTGGGAATCTCCAAAACGATCGGGGGAAAAAAAGGAAATTTCTACAGCAGGGCACAGATGGTCTGCGGGACATTAAGGATTTAATCCTCGTTGTGATACGATGGATAAGGTAAATAAAATATCTATCTACCCATCTATATATCTATATCTATCTGTCTATCTATCTATCTATCTTACAGTAACATAACAGTAAGTGTCATGAGCTTTACAAGGAGATACTTGTGGTCTATGATGTAAAACAAATATCTTTTTAACTTAAAGCTACATTTACAGAGAAATATATTTTTTGAAAAAAGTTATCTGTTTCATTCTGAAAAGGCAGTTTTAAAAAAACAAAACAATTTAGATTACATTATTTTTAAATAAATGTATGTGTCAGTGTGACATCTCTCCTACTGACAGGGCACTAGGGGAGAGGGTCACTGTCACAGACAGGGGTCAGAGCTAAAAACAGTAACAACGTTTTGGTTAGGTAAATTACTGGAGCTGATAAGCACTCATGGCCTTCACTTTGTTAGTTTTAGAGGTCATTCATCCCTTGCTGTTACTAATTTTAGATATGTTTGCGTAACTCTTACGTTTATTTAAGCAACCTTGCAACATTGGATATTGCTCAAAGTAAAAATAATGATAAGTTCAGATCACAGGGTTCATCTTTAAATGTATGTGATTATCCTTGTTGGTTGAGCTCTGGGTCACAGGTTATATCTTGCAAATTCTTCACACTGAGGAATTATAGTGATTAGTTTGAGATGATGTTTTCTTTTCATTTGTTTAACCTAATGAACAAGGAAACATCTGTGACTTAAAGGTCTAATTTTCAAGAGTTGGCCTGCATTAATAGCAGGATTAAGCTACAATTTCAGACAAGCAACATAACGCAGAGTACTCAACACATTTTTTTTTTTGCATAATTATAAACATTTGTAAAACTTTAAAAAATGTCATGATGACAAAGTATTCATAATTAATGAAGTTCGTAATAAAATAAGATAAGATAAGATACTTTATTAATCCCAATTTGGTATTAATAAAGTACACTGTATTTTTGTATTTTATTATGTCTAAGGGCAGTAAGGGCATGCATTGAACAAGTCTGAGTGTCCCTTAATTATTAGGATTTGTCAGTTATGATGGAGCTTCATATAAAAACAAGTCATAGATGAAATATAAGAATACATATGTTAAATAACCTCATCCAAATGCCTACATTGAAACTGAACAATCTATAAAACTTGATTCTTACTTTAAAGAAAGTAGGTCATGTAGACTTTTGGCTTTTTGGGGGGGTGGTATACTCTGTTTGTACAGAATGTGTGTGTGTGTGTGTGTGTGTGTGTGTGTGTGTGTGTGTGTGTGTGTGTGTGTGTGTGTGTGTGTGTGTGTGTGTGTGTGTGTGTGTGTGTGTGTGTGTGTGTGTGTGTGTGTGTGTGTGTGCGTGCGTGTGTGTGTGTGTGTGTGTGTGTGCGTGTGCGTGGGTCGTGTTGATTCCGGGTGGCCAGATGGGGTGATTTTGGGTAGGGGTTGGTATTTGGTGTTGCCAGCCCACTTCACCTGAGCATAAAATCAGCTGAGGTTTTCATTCAGTGCAACTCACACTTCACTGACTCTGCACACACACAGGGTGGACACACACTCACCGCACACCTAGAAACACTTGCAGAGACTAATTTAGTTAAAGCTGGGAAGATGCCGTGTGTCAGCTCTAACCCCGACCAGATGGTGAAGATGCCTTGTAGCTACAGCTCTGTGGTTGATAAAATCCTCTTGGTAAGATTCACTTTTCTGTTCGACGAGACTTTGTAAGGCTTTAAATCATTTGTAACGTTAGTATTGTTAGAGATTTGTACTTTTATCCCATGTGACTGTTATGTGAATTAACAATAATCTTTACACACAGACTGCACCATGTTGTTTCAGAAGCAACTCTGGGTGAGAAGCTTGATTGTATTAGTTGTTCAGATGCTACTTTGTCCTGTATTTACTGAAAACATGGTTGTATGTGGCAATTCTGAAGCAGAAATTGGAGTCCTCAGCAATTCCTTCCTTTGTGTTGTATTGTAAAGTAGTGTTTTTCTCTCTTTTCATCTAATTTGTTTGTGCTCTGATTCCTTCTCTGCTGTTGCCGCTTATGATTTTCCTTTCTTGTTTTGAAACCTCATTTTGAAAAAGCTGTTTCTCAGTTTGGATTAGAAGCGTGTTTCCAGTGCATATATGTATATATACCAATAATGTCGAATGGCCTTTTTGAAAAAATCTTCTCTGCTCTTGTTGCAGGTAGAGGAGATCCTGTCAGAGTTCAGTTTGAAGAAGGAAGAGCTAAAAGAAGTCATGAAGAGGATGCAGCGCGAGATGGACCGAGGATTGTGTTTAGAGACACACGAAGAGGCTAGTCTCAAAATGCTTCCAACATATGTCTGCTCCACCCCTGAAGGATCAGGTAGAAACTCATTCTTTCACCATTAGAGGATCGCTTAGTTGTTTTTTTGTTATCTCATGATTATCACCTGTGCAGGTAAAGCCATTACGTGCACGTTCAGATGTAGTGTGTGTTTTAGCAGAAGTGGGAAATTTCCTGGCGCTCGACCTGGGGGGGACCAACTTTCGCGTGATGCTTGTGAAGGTGGGTGAAGATGAAGAGAGGATCTGGAAGGTGGAGACCAAGAACCAGATGTACTCCATTCCTGAAGATGCCATGACGGGCACTGCTGAAATGGTTAGCATGGCAATTATGTTTCAGTGTTATTCATGTTCATGTTTCCTCAGGTTATTGTGTTTGACAATTTTGTATGTTCAAAATCAAAGATTGCCAAAAAGAAATGTATTAAGGTCGTTTTTTTGTAAATACAGAATGATATTAGAATGCTAATTTTTCTACATCTCATATCCTCTCTTTCTGCAGCTTTTTGACTACATAGCAGAGTGTATGTCAGACTTTTTGGACAAACATCATTTAAAGCACAAGAAGCTTCCTCTGGGTTTCACCTTCTCCTTTCCAGTAAGGCATGAGGACATTGACAAGGTAGGATGTTATACACTACATTGGACATACTTTTAAACAATCCCAAGATCGGTCAACAGTGCTAGACCTATACAAGTTATGTATCTTATATTTCCTTAATTTATATTTATATTTTTTCTTTCCACAGGGTATCCTGCTTAACTGGACCAAAGGCTTCAAGGCTTCTGGAGCAGAAGGGAACAACATTGTTGGTTTACTCAGAGATGCTATCAAGAGACGAGGGGTGAGTTACTGCTTATTAGAAGTGTCTTTTTCTTAATAAACAAGACCATTTTGTGACACCCGTATACAGCTGGATGACTCTAAATTTGATGTCGTCATTTAGGACTTTGAGATGGATGTGGTTGCCATGGTGAATGACACAGTGGCCACCATGATTTCCTGCTACTATGAGGATCGCAGCTGCGAAGTTGGGATGATTGTTGGTAAATAGTAACACGTGATATTGATATGCACTCGTGAACATGTATCTATGCACAGACATGTAGACTCAAACATATTTAAAGTGTGTTTTTTTGCTTTTCTTGACACCAGGCACTGGTTGTAACGCATGTTACATGGAGGAGATGAGGACTGTGGAGCTGGTGGAAGGGGAGGAGGGCCGGATGTGTGTGAACACAGAGTGGGGGGCGTTCGGAAACAACGGGGAGCTGGAGGAGTTCAGACTGGAGTACGACAGAGTGGTGGACGAGAACTCCATTAACCCCGGACGGCAGCTGTGAGTGCATTCAGTTCAAAGATTCAGTCACATACATTAAACCTCGTCATTCGTTTGACCCAACCCCACATGTCTACCAACTTCATCTACCTTATTAACTCAAGTGTTTGTGCTCATAGTAATTAAAGGTTCTCAGATTGAGAGATTGACATTGTATTTTAAAGTCTGACAAACACTTCCTCCCTCATTGGCTTATTGTTTTTCTAAATTAATCATCCTTCTGCGGCAATACTCACCTGACTCTCACTTGAGCTCTCTGTGTGGTTGCTAAGCTACCAGTTGTTTTTCCTGAGGATGACTGTGAATGGCCAGAGCCCTCATACGTCAGTGGTCAGTCAGTGTGCGGGGGTGTCAGATTAATGACCCCTCTCCTCTGCTTGCCATATTGCCTGTAAGCCTAATGGCTGTTTACCTTTTGCACTGGCAGTCCCTTAACACAGACAACTGCTGAGCCCAGCCTCGATCCTTTTTAGCACTGACGTTGTCATCTTCATCCGTTCCCCTTTTTTTAAATTACGTTTTGTGACCTGCACTTGCTTCCTGTTTCTTCCCCAATTTCAACATCCTCTCCTTGAGTTCCCAGCCTTACTATCAATATGTATTTATAGTTACCTGTCTCTTCTCTTGTTTTTCGCCTCTGGTAGATATGAGAAGCTGATCAGTGGGAAGTATATGGGAGAGCTGGTCAGGCTTGTTCTGATGAAGCTGGTGAATGAAGACCTGCTGTTTAACGGTGAGGCCTCCGAGCAGCTGAAGACACGTGGGAGCTTTGAGACGTGCTTTGTCTCACAGATGGAGAGGTGAGCATCAATAAATACTGCCATGGCTGCTGTTGTCCTCCCAATAAGACAACTTAAAAACATAGATGAATGTTTCCTATTAGACATTTGACAAAAGAGGACTTAAAATGAAGATGATTACAGACAAACATTCATATCATAATCAGAGAGGGAAAGAAACACATGAATATAATAACAAATAATAATAATGTAAAGCCTGTTGTGTTATGTATCCTAATGACATAATCTCACATGACAGTGTTGATGGGAAATAGTAGGAAGCAATACAAAAAGCTACAATTCAGTTGTGAGCTACTACAATATTTGTAGACAACTAATTAGACATTTTAATTAATGCAAAATATAATTGGTGTTTTTTTTACAATGTAAATACACACATTTGTGATATCAGCATTTATGTATTGTCAACTTTTGCCTTTTTTTTCAGTGACACTGGGGACAGAAAGCAAATTTACAACATCCTGTCCTCGCTGGGTGTTCTGCCGTCAGAGCTGGACTGTGACATTGTGCGTCTGGTGTGTGAGAGCGTCTCCACTCGCTCTTCACATATGTGCGGTGCCGGGCTTGCAGCTGTGATCAACCGGATGAGAGAGCGACGCAGCCAAGAAGCCCTGAAGATCACAGTGGGGGTTGATGGATCCGTCTACAAGCTGCACCCATGGTGAGGAATCCATGTTTGAGACTGTCTAATATCCCAATTTTTAATATACCGGAAAATACTTAGTGATTGATTAGATGTACCCAAAATGCAGTGCTTGTGAACTTATATTTAACTCCCCAAATCTTTATTGGAGTAAATAAATCTTGATTGGATGACTAAAGAATAGAGAGAATGTGGAAAAGAAGTTGGAGATTTGACAGTTTTTCCTTTATCTCAGGTTCCGTGTAAGATTCCACCAAATTGTCAGGGACCTCACGCCTCACTGTGACATCACCTTCATCCAGTCGGAGGAGGGGAGTGGTCGTGGAGCCGCCCTTATCTCAGCAGTGGCCTGTAAGATGGCTGCCTGCATGCTGACCCAGTAAACTGAACTGTGATCTGAGAACATTGATGACAAGTCATTCACAGACGGCAGCTCCGGCCTTTTTCAGGCTCTGAGGGATGTGTGTCGGTCAAGACACCCACAGCTGGACGATGTACAGACAAGAAAGCAAGCTGTATTTGACTGTATTTGGTAGCATTAGACCAGATTGTAGTAAACATGTAATGTTTCTGAATTTGTGTATCACTGCCTATTGATAATATTTGGGTATGAACTGGCCCATTTCAACAATGGTTAATGTTTGATTGGGGATATGGTATAACACCCATGCGAACCTGTTCCTTACATTACTTGTACATGACATGTATAACCCAGGGAACCATTTGTAAATGCTGCTACGATCTATGACTAAACCAAATATATTGCTTTGTTATGTAGTGATTTCTGTTTGTGAGAAATGAAATATTCCTTTGTCATGTATATTTAAATTATACAGATCTATATGCATATGTAGCCAGTGCGTTGTAGTTTCCAAATGTGCATGATGAAAAATGATGCTTTCGATTTGAATAAGCCCAACTTTAAATAAAAATGCTTTAATAAACTCAACTATTATATTTAAATGTATGTAAATATCAGTTTGATTATCAAATATTATATATAATACCACAGCTGAAATGGAAAAGCAGATGTTTTTTATGTATCTAGATCTTGTAACTTATTATCACTTCTATTTCTACTGGAATAGCAAATGCTGTCTAAAGTTAGTTAAGACACATCTTCAGTAGTATCCCTACTTATTTCACTTGGTGATACACCCGCTGCTTAAACAGTTTTCAAAATCACAGAAGTATGAAATAATAGTAGAATAGTTCATATACTGCCCCCTGTCTCTGCCATGGAGACCTCTCAGTTTACCATGCGTTGGAATAATAGGAAATCATTATATGTTGTGTGAAAAAAAAACAACAACACATAAAACATATTTTAAAGTTAATACACGGCTTGCTTTGACCTCAGAGGAGTAACTTCATTGGTTGAGTGACGTCAGAGGTCACTTACGCCCCTCCATATCTCTATTTTCAAGCTCAGAGGAATCCTGCAGCTTCACCTCTTATCAGGTACCTTCAGAAGCACACGGACAGCAGTGATGGCCATGTAAGGGACTGTGCTGCCCACCACAGGCTATTATAGGACAGTAAAAGATAAGATGGGCGCTACATAAAACCCACCCCAGCATCACACTCTGCTGGGAGCATTCGATCATTCAGACATGGTAAGTCAGTGAGCGTTTTCAGTCTAGCAATACTTGCAGTCTGTGATCAGTTGTTATTCTATATTATAAATGTTTGTATACTTTTAAGTGAGTACACTGAATGTGTTTGTGTGCATCTTTTCAGGCAAGTAAGAAGGCCTCCAATAAGAGACAGAGGGGAGCACAGAAGTCCTGCTCCAATGTCTTCTCCATGTTTGAGCAGTCCCAGATTCAGGAGTTCAAAGAGGTACTGCAATGTCCCTGCCTTCAGCAGCTCCCTTTAAAAAAAGAAAAACGATGTAGGAACCTGTGATTTTTTATTTTCAAACCTATGCATGAGAAGGGAAATAGAGAAAGGTTATCCAAGGAAGTATCTAAGCTACTGGACTTCAGTGAACTTAATCCATATAAGAATGATTGAAGTGGCCAAATTGTCAGAAAATATATGACAATGGCAAGCGAAGTAAATGTATCAATATTGGTAAAAAGCATCAGGGTACTGTACACCATGGCTATTTTTATATAACAGCTCCCTTTACAACTCCAAAGAAAATATATATTTGTCATTATATTGAATACAAATTGTAAAATGAACTGTTGCATTGGAGTTGAATTTGAAACAGTAAAGGTTTATATGCAATTCAACATATATTCGTCATCTGAAGGTCTCAACATATTTTGTATTCAATTTCAATATTTCTCATTGTTTATCCTGTAGGCTTTTGGGTGCATTGACCAAGACAGAGATGGTGTTATCAAAAAACAGGACCTAAAGGAGACCTATGGACAGCTGGGTATTTTCTTTATCTTGAACTCTTTATCTGGTCAAAAAAAAAGTATCTACTGATGCAACCTGCTGTTCTTAATGCATTTGATATGTGTAAATGTATTTACTGTACGTGCTCATATTCTCTGTGGGCTCCTGTGTATCAGGGAAGCTTAATGTTGATGATGAAGAGCTGGATGGGATGTTGAATGAGGGGAAGGGTCCCATCAACTTCACCGTGTTCCTGTCTCTTTTTGGAGAGAAACTCAACGGTAAGAGCTTCTACAGAAGTTCAAACTAATCTCTTGATTTACTTTGATGAAGATGCTTGACGAAGCTTTGTTGTCCTCCAGGCACCGATCCTGAAGACACCATACTGGGAGCCTTCAAGCTTTTTGACCCGAATGGGACGGGCTTCGTTAATAAGGATGAGTAAGATACATATGAAATAGCTTTCCCATTATTTATATTTTACATATCATCAGTAACATTTCATTATCTCATTTATCGTCTCCTTTTGCATTTTCTTTCCTGCAGGTTTAAACGATTACTGATGAACCAGGCGGATAAATTCACAGCAGAGGAGGTTTGTGTTCTCTTTTGTCTTTATAGTGATCGACACACTATGCTGTAAGTTAATATTTTTCACCTGGTAAATTGTCATTGATGAACCTCTAGGTTGATCAGGCCTTTGCTCTCGCTCCTATTGACCCAACTGGCAACATCGACTACAAGTCCCTCTGCTACATCATCACACATGGAGACGAGAAGGAAGAATCTTAAGAAAGTCATACAGGTTACCTTAACGTGCTAATGACACGTAAAGGTTATCAATCAGAAACTTCAATGATTGATGGATTAATGTTGGGACATCTGATTCATTTAACCTCAACTGTTAAATGCTACAGTTCTGTCGGTTATGCCATTTGTTTCTCATTTCTTTGTATGCTCAAGAGAATAAAGTGTTCCTAAAATCTTTCTTGATGATTACAGCTGTTCGTATTGTAAGGGAAAGGGAAGTAACACAAACGGCTTACCATTGCTGTGATCATGAAATAAAAAAGCGAAACATCACACTCAAATGTCATATTCTTGATTATAAAAAGAATGTAATTGATTTTTTCTAGACTCATTAACAAATATGAAACTTGAGTTTAATAATCTAAGGGTTTGATACTTAATTTCAGTGAGTTCAATATGTCTTTTATTCGATGGCTTTTATTAGTAATCTGAGTTCCTCGGTATGAACAAATAGTTAGGACAAAGAAAATGAAACCTTTTCAAGACCAAGGAGATCTATATATATTCAAGCATGCTCACCATGACAAAGGCTGTTTTTCTTGATTGGTAAAAGATCAAGTAATTAAGTAAAGTATATAGAATAAAGTAAAGTAAGGTTAAGTCAAGTGAAGTAAAGAAGGGAAAATAAAGTACGGTAAAGTAAAGTAATTTGAAGTAAAGTAAAGTAAAAGTGGGTAGAATAAAAGTAAGGTAATTCGAAGTAAAGTGGGTAGTATAAAGTAAGGTAAAGTCGAGACAAGTAAAGTAGGTAGAATAAATGTGAAGTAATTTGAAGTAAAGTCAAGTAAAGTAAGGTAAAGTAATCTGAAGTAAAATACGGTAAAGTGCTTCCATTCATTCAGAGTCCTCACTGCTGTTCCCTTCTTTGAATACACTGTTGCCATGGATACAACAACAAACACCTCCATAAACTCCACCACCACATTTTCCTGCTCACACAGCAAACAGCCAGTCAACAACAAGAGGAATAGGCGTGTGTGAAATCCTGCAAGGCAAGATTTACTTTCAGCACACTTGCAACATCAGGGCTGCTTTCAAATGATTGTGGGTTTATTTTGGGATTTCCTAAACCTGTAGTTTTTACTGGCAGAGATGCCCATTGCCTCTGGAGCTGCAGGCAGGGTGAATGTGGGGGTAGGTGCTAGCACGACATGGACAGAAGATGGACAGAAGAGGACAAATAAACCTTCCACCAGGGACTGCAACTCCTATCTGGAACGGTGGGTGGAATAATGTTATCAGGTTATACTTACATATTGACACATAAGTCATGGAAAATAACATAACTGACCAGTTATCTAAATGTAAAATCATTGCCTACAATAAACACAAGATCGTGTAAGAACAGATTGTGAAAGCGGGGGTTGTTCTGATTGTAGAAACCATTTTAATAATTGAGATAAAACCAGAAGAGATTTGCCACGTAGCATCTTTATTGGCTTTTTATTGCTAAGAGATAAAAGCATCTTACTTTAAAAACTGCTGGTCTGAATCAACAGCAACCTGTTCGTCATTTGAACTGCACAGAGGAAGACAGATGTGAGCACTAATCAGACTCATAAATATTTCACAGTACCATTTGTTTCTATTGGCTGTTTGACTAAAGAAAGAGTCAGGAAGTGAAATGTAAAAAAAGGCACTGTTCTCCAAAACACACTATTGTAAATACATTTGTATCAGCTTAGTTTCTTGGCAATCACATGTAAACTTATTTTCATCCTTGATAATTCCAGATATTACCAACTCAAAGAGAGAAAGAAAATCGAAAGACAAATGTTTGATGTGAGTATTGTTATCAAGTAGAGTTTGGGGGGCAGTGAGACACAATTAACTGTGACATGTGATTAACTCATATTTGTTTTTACACAGGAAAACCCTGAGCCCAGTGATAATGAAAATGATGGTGAGGAAACTGATAGGGAGAAAGATGATAGTGAGAAAAATAATGGTGAGAACGCTGACAAAATAAAAACAATAGAAATATCAGAAAAGTTACTGTGAGTAAACCTTTTTCAAACACTTTTTTTCAGGAGCCAAAGAAGAGAACTCCCAGAAAAATAGCAGCAGAGAGGAGGAGACCACTTCAGGAACATTACCCAGTGAAGAGAGATCCAAAAAGTCTCAGCTGTGTGTTCTCCTTTAAGGCCATCCCATCTCATGTGGACTTTTAATGAACTATCTTTCACCCTCACGCATGTATTATTTATGTGCCAAACCCATGTGTCTTGTGTCCCTACTTTGCCTTTACTGCACTGTGAAAAAAGGGTGAGGGGTCAAAGGTTACCAAAACCACAGAATAAGTTTTCTTTTTGCATAACTAAAACATATCAGTGTATCATGTATCAGTGTTGAATTGAATGAACAATATCTATGGTAAAAGTGTGTATCAGTGTTAATTATGTTACAGTAAGACCTAAATACATAAAAGCATTATCTCTTGTATTTAGCTCTCCACATCTGCTGTATTACATATTATGACATGTCATGCTATACAACAGTAAAACCACACAGTGCCTACAGGTTCTTTTGTGATTTTATAAATCACACAAACTTGTAAACTAAAAGTTATCTTTAAAAATAATAATTGAACAGCTCATGAATAAGTCTACTGATGGAGACATCCATGAACCCAGTTGTTCGCACCATCGTCTTGTTTATAATCACCCATTTCATTCAGAGCATTTCCTCAGCATTCAATCACAAGAGAAGCGAAAGTTTTTTCAGCAGCAGTAAAAAATAAAGAGCTTTTCACTTTATCAGAGCCACAGTCTGTGCCTCATAAAAGCTCCATATTGCACTTTGTGAATCACTGAGACTCCTCTTTACCTGAGGTACCTGTCCTGCTGTAATTGGCAGGATCAGGCCGAGCTCATGGGGACATACGAGAGGAGAGAGAAAGAGATGCCTGTTTCCAGTGTTCTCCACATGGCAGGGATTATTACAGCGTACTGGGGGGGGGGGGGGGGGGTGTCAGTCACTGTGGCTGCTGCTGTCGTCCCCCACCACCATGCTGCTGTACTGCTTCTGCTGCTCCTCTTTGAACCACACCTTGGGCTGCGATCTCTTCAGACCTCCATCCCTGCAGACAGAGGCAGACAGGTGGAATCAAGACAAGCTGAGAGTGGTGCTTATCATTTAAACACATCTGCTCCATGTCAACGAATATCATGGTTAATCTAAATAACTTGTATTTTCTTTTAAATATATATTTGGCAATCTTTTGAAAAAAAGTAGCACATGGTACTCTGCGGAAGCAAAAATGTTACACATTTATTTTGAAACCATTTAAAAAAAGCTATTAGCTTAATTTATAACTTAAAAAAGGGACAGTTCACTCAAATCGAATCAAACTACATATATATATATATATATATATATATATATATATATATATATATATATATATAGATATATAGATATATATAGATATATATAGATATATATATAGATATATATATATATATATATATATATATATATATATATATATATATATATATATATATATATATATATATATATATATATATAATATAAACATTTGACCTTTAGTGCTATCGATCTAGATTGTTAGGAGTTCCTAAGTACTGGGGATATCATCTGTGGAGATGTCTGCCTCATCTTCAACATAATGGCACTTGTGAAGTTCAGCGCCAAATAAATACATTTGCACAAGTCAACCGTAAAGTCTCTTTCCAGAGATCCTGACCCTGACCCTGTTATCTACAGTCCTTGCTTTTAGTAGTAGAGTAGTTTTATCTATGAACTTTTTTCTTATCACTGAATTACATGCAGAAGCGTCCATGAGTAAATGCACAATTACATCTGCGTGGTGGTACATTTGGCAGTTGTAGTTTGGTAGAGAGAATAATAGTTCCTACATACTGCTCAGAATAAAGTATGCTGATTATATTCATGTAAGTGGGTCTTTGTCAAATGTATTAGTCAACACCACAAAACAGAGTGCTATCTACATTAGCAAAAATAGTGAGAAGGTATACATCTCTACTGTTTAAATCTTTAACACCTCATATCAAAATAATCTAGATTGACAAAAAGCACTACAGGTCAGAGGATAAAAACATATTTTTATATTTTCATTCAAGATTTTTTCTTGTTGTAGATGTGTGTTTAAGCACTATTTGTATTCACAGATAAAGTCCTGACATAGACTTCATATACAGAAAAACAGATGTTAAATACTCTAGAATGAAGAAACAACAATCAACTGAAGAAGTAAAAAAGGTTAAAATTAAAAAGAAGTAAGAAGGTTAAAATCTTACCACTGTAAATCTACGAGTCCTCCCCGTCGAGCAATGGCCGACTTCACTCTGTTAGCAAACTGGACAGCGTCTTCCCCCTCCTGCCATGTTGAAATGAAAACAAATTCAATATACTGCACTGTGTGTGGTGTGGGTGTGTGTGTGTGTGTGTGTGTGTGTGTGTGTGTGTGTGTGTGTGTGTGTGTGTGTGTGTGTGTGTGTGTGTGTGTGTGTGTGTGTGTGTGTGTGTGTGTGTGTGTGTACATGTGGAGTGACACATATGGGCTGTACACGTGGCTCTTTGCATGCATGTGCTCACGTGCTTGGGGACATACACACCTGTTGATGCATTACGGGCAGGTACCAGACATTACAGACAAGGGCCCAGCTGGTCATCATCCTCAGCAGGTAGTTGACCATGCTATGCTTGGAACTGTTCCAGAAAGCATCTCCAACATTTGGGTCATACTAAGAAAAGTAAAAACATAAAATAAAGAAGCGCAATGCATAACTTTAAAACATGTGAGCCAGTAGGCCACACATATCTGGATGAGGGATGGGGCTTTATTGAGAGACAGTACCTTAATAGCCACTGGATATATAGTCGCTCCAATTTCAAAGCTTCCCTTCTTAAACATCATGACAGATGTGTTGTTTACACAGGTTCCTGTGGAAGCCAGACATTGGGAGATAAAAGGGGACAGAGTTGTGTGAAGCTTTGTCCAAACCCACATGAAATAGCTCATCATTAGTCACCACTGAGTGGCCAGACTGGTATAGAATATCAAGAGCTACCGAATCTTATCTTTGATGATACAAGGACAAACATAAAACCGCTGTGGATAGAGTAACTCCATCATTCCACATGGTCGAACTTACCCTCTGGAAATATCAATATGGGGAGCTTTTCCTTGTCATTCACATGGTCTGTCAACCTGGAAACAACACAAAGAGGTAATGGAAACCATCTCCTGACTAGAAATATATCTACATATTATGTGTGTAGTAGTGGTAGTATGAGATCCTGGATTCCAAACTGAATGAGTCACTCTTGAGTAGCAACTTTCCAAAACCTGTTGTTGCTTGGAAGAGATACAGGAACTCTAGATAATTTCACTGCCAGGAAAATGCCAACCTCTCTGGGTGCCAAAGCAGCCACGGAAAGAAAATACAGGCGGAAAGACATGCAGTGACAAGCCAGAGAAAAAATGCTGGAGTGAAGGAGTAAGCTCACCTTTTGGTCACTAGGTGGCGATCCTTCATCTCTGCCCTCTCAAACCAGACATGAGGACAGGACCTCACCATGGCTCTCTGGAGGACTCCTATCAAACCTCCATGCACCTGACCCACCTGATGGACACATTAGGACAGTTATGGCGGCATGTCTTGATGTAGAATGACAGATTACCTACCAATATAGAAATCTCAACATGAAAGATCTTTTTTTACCATAGCATAACACCCATCGTTGCAGAGAATCACTATGTCAATAGGAGAGGTGTGATTGGCCACACAGATTCCTCCTTTTTGTGGTTTGTTTTCCCTGTTGTTGGGAGGTGAAGACATGAGGTCAGAGTCAAATTATATTCCTGATTGTTAGAAAGGTTAAGATGGAGGCTTGTTTACCTGTTGTGATAGCGGATGGTGGCAGAAAGTCCTCGAGCACAGATCCTGTAGCACATCACATGCACCCATTCACTGAGCCAGAACTTCATCCTGGAAACACAGACGTACACAGGGAAGCACAAAGGAAGCACAAAGGAAGGAGGAACCATATCCATTCGAAAAAAATATCTAAATATGGAATAGAATGATTCTTTGTGTGTTTGTAGTCACCTCCAATTTGGAAGTAATCCAACTGCAGATGTTCCTATGACCAACCAGGAGAGGCCGATGCAAGCCAGAGTTATCCTGGAGAAAGTGGAACACATTGATTCATCAAATGTTCAGCATGTCAAATAAAAACCCATACATATAATATGAAAACTAAAATATTTGTCAGTATTTACATGAGTACAATAACCATTGTCTGATAGCAGGTTGTTGTGGTTTGAAAGTATCAACAATGTCTGGAAAAAACTGGTGAAACTTTGAATTAAAAAAAAGATACACATATGTCATTTTTATGATTTTGCCCGTTTGACTTCACTGAAGTTTGAAAACACTACATTTGTGTCTGAGAACTTCATTTTGCAGCAAGGGGACTGGACTTAGCATCTGTGTACCTAAGCGGGGCGAGGATGCAGTATCTCACAAAGATGCCGATGCCATAGACCAGCGTCAGCTTCAGACTGATGTACTGGAAATCGTTGTTGGTGCGAGTCAGTAAGTTCCACGACACCAGCTCCTCTGAAGTGAACCGCTGTGTCACCTATATTTGGAGTTGATTGAAATGAAATAAAAAAATTAATCTGACTACAGTAACAAGGCAAGTTATTTAGAAAAAAAAATTGTGGTATTGCAAATAAAGTTACCTCATCCTCTACAATGCTCTCAATTCCTTTTCGCGTGAAATAGAAACAGTCACTAAGTGCAAAGTCACCGCCCACCAGTGGTTTGGGGCGAGTGCTTCTGAGTTCCTCTAACTCTTTCTCCATAGAGCCATCCTCCCTCTGGATGAGACCTACCACACACACACACACACACACACACACACACACACACACACACACACACACACACACACACACACACACACACACACACACACACACACACACACACACACACACACACACACACACACACACACACACACACACACACACACACACTTCAGCAGCACGAAAGATAAGGCAGCCTTGCCATATCTTTACAGATTGTGTATCTAATAACTACAACATATGTCATTTGGCAGAACGCAGCAGAGGAATCTGCCAATTTACACATTGAATAAACTGCACTGATACAGTAAGAGCCATTACATTACATGTTAGACGCTTTTATCCAAAGCGACTTACATACTCAATACTGTGGGCAATCCCCACAGGAGCAATTTGGGGTGAAGTGTCTTGCCCAGGGGCACAACGATATGCTGACTGCAGTGGGGTTTGAACCTGTGACCCCCTGATCCCAACACCAAGGCTCTATCCACTGCGCCACACGCCGCCCCATTACAGTCATTAATGCAGGACTCTGCAAGAAAGTTCACCTTAAATGTCTAACAGTCTACCTTAAACCTACACCTACTGAAATACAAATTATATTACGAGAGAGCTGTTCAAAGAGCAGGGATCTGACACTATCCACCAACAGCTCACAGAACAGTAAGGACGTGGCCTCTACCTAATCCATTTTGCTGATAGTACTGCAGGCAAAGTCCAAAACCCGGAGAAACAAACTTTGTTTCCAATATTTCAGAATGATGTCTGCCTTATCGCTGTTTATGAAGCACTTTAAAGTTCTTATATGTATATTCCACATTTAAATGCAACGCTGACATACTTTGGACTTTGCAGAGGCCACATTTTGCTGACATTACTTACATCTTTATGTGTTACAGCGAGGGATACCCTCCTGTGCAGCTCATTGACTGACAATGAGTTAAGTCTTGTGAGATAGGTGTAAGTTTGAGATTTTTGATGCCAGACATAGTCCTATAGATCAAAATAAAATAACTTAAATCTGCCATTAAAGGTTACAGCACAGGGCTATCATCACTAAAACAATGCATCCGTATTCAAAATCATTCTTAGCTGCAAAGACGAATCATTACTCTTTTAAACTAGGCAGTATCATTGCAACATGCATGATCAGACTTGTAGTAAAGTATCTTACGAAATCCAGCACTGAAGCGCAACACTATAGTCACTGTAGTCCAATATTTCACAATATGGATATGACAATGATCTTCTTTAGAAGTGTCCTTACCACAAGTAATTTTGATCATGCAGTTTTCTACTCACCATTAGATGCAGATGGTTTGAGTGTTCGTTCATCTGTGACTTTCTGTATGTTCAGAGTGGCCCACTGTAGAGGACACACAGACAGGAGACATTTATGGTATCTGCATAGCCTAAGGCATGTACATCTGTGAGAAACACAAAAACAACAGTACCTCTAAGGTTTTCACCAGGATGTTCATGTAGGCTTCAGAGATGCCCAGTGAGAAGCCAAACATGGCAGGGACCATGATGAGGCCGATGAGGAGGCACAGCCAAGTCTTTAGTGCCCAAAGGGCAAATACCCAGAAGTCCTCCATGTCCACCTGATTCCCTGAGAAACAAGAGCAGCCTGTGGCTCAGAAGGCAGTCCTGTATGTGGGGAAAAGGGTGTTTATTTTAGTCATATAAGTTCACCATAGTCACCCAAATAAGATAGATCAATCATTTATACAATCACTTGTCACACTAAGAAGGTCAACAAGAATCACAATGACATGCCCAAAAAACGAATATCACTCATCATACACTCATAGCTAATTTAATCAGGAGTAAACAAACACACACACACACACACACACACACACACACACACACACACACACACACACACACACACACACACACACACACACACACACCACACACACACACACACACACACACACACACACACCACACACACACACACACACACACACACACACACACACACACACACACACACACACACACACACACACACACACACACACACACACACACACACACACACACACACACACACACACACACACACACACACACACACACACACACACACACACACACACACACACACATCACTACGATCACTGTCACATGTAATGTAATCCTGCGAACGTAAACAATCCATAAATAACCAAACTATGACAGGACCCCTCTATTATTAAACTACAAGACTCTATAAGACCGAGTTCTTCATGTTTTCAAAAGCCTTTACAAAACTTACATCGGCTAATTTTACCTGTCAGAGTTCAGACCATGCCCTTCCTTCCCGAGGAGTAACTCAAAGGACTGAGCTGAGCAGCAGGAGTAGACACGCCCATTTATGACTGGAACAAAGTTCACAGAGCAGCGCCTCGTGTGGACAACTGGAGAAGTGCAGACACGTGGCTCATTGTTCATGAGTGTGGGAAAATACAGTTCAAATTTTATTTTAAAATTGTTTCTATAGAGTTTGTGCTTGGCTGAGTTTTTTTTTTTTAATCATAGTTAGTATTTTGCTGTATTAAGGCCATTCGTACTGAAGAGATTTTGATCAAGATAAAGTGTATACTAATAAAATACAAGAACACAAAATGTCATAATAAAATACAAGAAAATAAAACCAAATCTAAGCTAGTTGGTTCATTCCTGACTTTGGATATATCAGAATCGCAGAATTAATACTAATTCCATTACTGAGGTCAACTTTGTTTCGGTGAAAGCATGTTTATGTTGCAGGTTACACTAATGCATTAACTTTAATGGATAGGGATATAGGGATTTTCAGTTTCTTTTGTCATTTGAGAGCATATTTTAAAAACTCAGCTTGCTAGTGTTACTGTATGTAGTGCTACAAACTTGTCTGACAGCACAACAGAGAAGAGATGAGGAATGTAGCCACACTCTCTCCCTGTATAAAAGCTTTTCTCTCCCACCTAAGACTAACAAAAGGTCCTGATTATTTTCCAGGTTCAGATATTTCACAGTCTGTTGCACATTACTGTAACAGGAGACTTCAGGGGGTCAGTTAGAGTAATGTCTGTGAGAATGATAACAAGGCTTGGATACTTGGCAAAGATGCATTTGTATAAAGAAAGCGGTCTGTCTATCACAGTAACATAAAGGGATATAAACCAAAATATATGCAATTCAATAATGCAATTTATGTCTGAAATTGTTTCCTTTCATCAGAACTATGTATCACTTTTACTTATTGAGAAATTGCAATTACCAGTCATTAATTTAGTGTTATTTCTGTTGATCAATTCTGATAATTGCCCAGGCTTGTAATTTCACACCAGATACAGACATTCCAGATGTGTGTTAAAACAGGAGCCAACAACACACTATTTGTCCTCTAATGTTAGGGTGTGCTGCTCCAGTGAGGCTGTGCTTGTTAGTTCTAACATTTGTTATCTTAAAACTTCAACATACACAACAGTTTGTACAATACAGCTTCTGTTGCATGGCGGTTTTATTGGGTCCACATAAGGGGAACACCCCAATGTGGCCCATTAGTGTTGCTGGTGTAGTAAGGTGGACTGAGATCAATGGTCATTATCTGTGTGGAACAGTGGTTTGCTCAGTTATTTTAAGGGGAGGTCTTCATTCTCATAAATTATCTCCTCTCTACTCCAAAAATATTCCTGAGGGATTGTTTGGAATTGTTATTAACAACTATATATCTTCAATGCCCTTTAAACTCCACAGTTTAATGAGTTCCCTGCATTGTCTGCCTTTGTGTCTCCCATGCACCACAAAAATGAGGGAATGAATGTGTCATGTCTCAGTAACCACTTAATCACAGATGATTTTGCTCGAGGGATAAATGTTAGACACCTGAAGCATAGCAGTATTTTCTGAAAGGGGTTTCAACTTTCAGAGGATACGCCCCAGAAAAAGCTTTTCACCCTGAGCTACATTATGTTGTGATTTACAGGAGCGTTAATGTTCCCTGGAAATAGTAAATAATTATTCATTGGGCTATTCTACAGTGCACAACTAACATCAGACATGTTTGTCCACTTTTACAGTGGAACTCAATGGAAGCTGGAAGTAAAGCCATGCATATATTTAAGTGTGAAGGTCTTCTTAGCATCGAGCTTCCTTGAATCCATTACAATCCTGCACACTGGAAACAATTCCTGGTTGATACAAACTGATGCATGTCAATATAGACATCATTGTTTAAAAGCTACAGAAGCAACAATATTTGACCTTAATTCTAAATAAAACATAAGAACGCATGTGGTTTGACTTTGAGACTGTGTTTGTTCTTCCCGGAATTAAGAGATCTCACACCAAATAATCTAATATTTAGTATAGTATGCAAAAATGCAGATGAAATATCTTTTTTTTTGGGGTTTTGCTATATTTTCCCCAACCTTCCATGCCCCAGACTCTAAAGCACTAAAAGTTATGGAAGTTAAGTTAGCATACAATTAAATTGCTGTGCATCTACTAAAGAAACAATGTCAATATTAAGCATTTATGTTAATTTCCGTTTGTAAGTGTTGGTTTCTGAATGACAAGTATTTCTTATCATGGCTGATATAAGATATGTAATTTTTTTTGACATATGAAACGACTGAATTTTATGTGGGATATTTAGACATTTTATGAGGCTAATTTGAAAACTTTGGGCAAAACTGTTTCACTTTTTACCGCTGATATTTCTTGAAAATTTGACTAACACTAATGTAGGCACATCCATACTTCTCCTTCTTGGCACCCACAAGTCCGACGTAATTTGCTCCAGATTTATTTTATAAGTGGCAGTAAATTGCCTCGCGTTAATGATGCGCCGCTGGTGCAGGATTTGGTGCAAGTCTCGACAGAGCGTGCTGCTTCATCCAGATCAATGGAGCTTCCTCCTCCTCGCTCCCCCTCGCTCCTGCAAAGGAAAGTAGACACTGGCCCCGAGAACACTCCTCCCCTCCTCTCCTCCCGCAGAGCTGGAGCTTTCTCCCTCTTCAAACCTCGATCCGGCTCCCAGTCTTGCTCGGTGCTTGTCTGCCTTCGTGAGGGGAGATTTCTGAACGTGTCCATGTCATGACACAGGACAGCGCAGGATCGAAGTGGTCGCCTCTAAAGCCACTGGAACCCCAGTGCACAGGACTCTTTTGCAGTGGTTTGAGTTTGGTTACATGAAATATGCGATGTTTGCAAGAGTGCCCGGTTCTTTTTCTGCTACACTTTGTTTTCATTCTGGCAGCCGGCCACATAGAGCTCTCCGACTCTGGCGGACTCTTCTCCCTGTTTGCAGAACAAGGTCAGTGTGGTGCAGTTGTTATTGAACCTGCACTTCTGTGCATGTATAATGCATTCATCATGACTGTAAAAATGTGCATGGTTTAGTGCACATGAATAACAGTAAGCATTACAGGTACAAATTAATGCATCACAACTGATTTCTATTGTGTTACATTTTATTCTGCAGGTCAGTTGTCAGAGTCAGATCTATCCACTGTTCACCCAGTGAAAACCACTGCTGATGGAGAGTTCCTCTCCCACTCTCTGGCTCACCACTTCAAAGGTGGGCGAGTCAGGCGTGACCTGCGACCCCTTGGTTTGGAGGGACAGGTTTACTACAAGGTCAACTACAAGGGTCGCGCTTTAATGTTTAATTTGACTGCTAACAATCACCTGGTTTCAAGTGGCTACATCCTGGAGAGGAGGAACGGCAGTGCCAACAGGACTGAGCATCGTGGCGCTGACAGGAACTCCTGCTACCTCCTCGGCACAGTGGAAGCCCCTGATGTGTGGGGAACTGCTGCCATCAGCACATGTAAAGGATTGGTAAGGAACCACACTGTCTGACATGCATATCAAGGGAAACAGATTATTTTAAACCTCCATCTCATTCATCAATTTGAGTCCTATGATCCACTTTACGAGTCCTTCACCCTACATCTACACTGAAAAATCTAGTTTCTTTTGACAGGCAGGTTCTTTAATACACAGGAGAAAGGGGGCATCACTCTGGGGAAGCTGGTATGTGGTTTAGGCACTCATATTCTGTTGAGCAAACCCTTCCATCTGACAGTGCCCTGTGTGTTAGTTTGCCCTTCAAAGACTTCCTGACAGTATTTGCAGAACGACTGTGCTGCAGACCCACTGACGGCTACTGCTTCTCGGCCAACCATAAGACCCTTTCTGTCTTCTTTGTCCTCAGATGTTTCCCTCTGTACTGTCACCCTCACTAATTCATTGATTAATTTCACTCTGCAGCCCCCCTTGGACGTGCAGTGTTACTTTGTTCTTTGTTGAGATAGAGCTTCAGTAATAGATTTTGGCAATTTCTTTACAGACTGGAACAATACGGTCTGACAGATGGAGAGACCAGAAATAGGGCCATATGTTTTGTTCAGAGAATCTGTGCTTTATAACTTTGACTGAAATGTTTTTAATCAAAAAAGAAGTTCAACTACAAAGAAGAGAAAACAGCTGGTCAGCAGATAGACAAAGGAGCAGCTGAGCATATGAAATGTTTTGATTATTAGAAGACATGACCAATTCTGGAGAAATGTATGGTGCACAGACTATGAGTATTTTAGACCTTTAATGTCCAAATAAGAGTTGAAATACACTCTTCCCTATATAGCACCCCAAATTGGATGAGGTTGGGAAAAGGGAAGAACTTCCTCCTCGGAAAAAATGGGATCTGTCAGTTTTAGTCATGAAGAAGGCTTTGGTGTTCGTGTTTGATTTTGTCACAGCAGGAATGCCTCTCCTGCAGGGTCTTGCCTCCTCCTCTGTTATGTTTGTGTGGGTTGCTCTGCTTCTTCCTGCCAAATCTTGTAAATGCATATCATTAGAAAAGTGTGTTATGTCACTCTAAATTCCAATTATCGACAACCTACCGCATTGAGAGGATTTATATCCGCAATCCTAAATGCTCCAGTGTGTCCCTTCTCTCCAACCTACATGGGAAACCACTATGATGTATTACACTGATTTTCTGCTCTGTAGAAGAAGGTTTACTGCAGCTTAAACCACAGAGAGAGACCACTAAACATGAGGCTCGGCCATGCAGATGTGGGAGGGAAACCCTGCCAGCTGCTGTGGAGGTCTTTCCCCCCTCAGGAGACAAATAGAGATGGACTGCTTCAAAAAATAGATTCATGATAATCTTTTGTTTATGTTGCACAAGCCTGGAGTTACTTAAGGCTTTAAACAAACATAAGGAACACAACAAAACATGACAAAGACATATCAATCACTGATCCATGATTATCTGATGACCACTGTTGTCGGTTATGTTGTGTAATCAACTAGAGCAAAAAGGCATTAATCTAATAACTCATTCTTCATTTAATCTTCTCAAAGAAAATCGCAATTGTGACATCTTGAAATTACTTGTTTTGTAATTGTCTTATATGTTCAATCAACTTTTATAAAGGACAAAAAACATCAGCAAATCTACAATTTAAATAAGCCGAGCCCAGCAATTTGTTGACAATTTGCTTGAAAAATAATTGAAATGAGAATGATATTTATACTAATAGACAAATCTACTTATTGTTTAATCTCAAAAACATGGAGAATTAGATAAAGATGGCTTCAATAGTGCACTGCACACCTCTTGTGTTGATCAAAACGATTAAAGTCTCATATTGAAATTGCCCTTGCCTTTGTAGCAAATGACTTAGTGATATGTTTGCAGACTTGTCAGGAAGCAGCTGTGTACATGCCTTTAGTAGCAGGCTGGTTGTCCTGATCTGTCATCTGGCTGTGTTTGGTGGGCTAAACTAAATAATGGCGACCGGTACAGAGCAGGTGAAGGATTATGACTTTTGAAAGCCTCAATATGGGCTTTACAACTTCAATCACAGCACTTAAACTACCACTACTGGTTGAGAAACATTGCCTCAACAAATAGAGCTGTGCTGCAGTGTGCCGTATATACTTTACAGGTGATTATGACCTGACGAAGTTCACCTTTACTATTCTCTGTACATGTCAAACTATGAAGTTGAGAGTCATTTGATGGGGGCCGCTGTTACTTTTTTGTTCCCGAGGGAAAACTTTCAATTCAGGAAAAGACAAAGATTTCTCAGCATAGTCTTTGGTAATCCCTGAGGCACAGCACAAAGATCATGCAAGTTCAGACCTATTGAAGTGGTATTTTCCTCACTTAAATGCATGTTTCGTACTATGCAGATGAAAAAGGATAACGTCTTTGACCTCTGAGGAGGTAAGAAATTAGCTCAAGTAAAACAAATTAAACTGTAGGTAGTGAAACCAGTAATTAACAAGAATGAGTTGTGGTGGAATAGATGCAAGTTTAGAAAATAGTTGTGATTAATCATATTGCAGTAATGAGCATCATCTACCCCCATCTCTCCCTGGGTCCCACTAATCCCTGCTGAGGCCACAGGCTGTGTAACAGCAGAGACTTTATTCCAGACCCAGTTGGCCAGGACTACAAAACCCACAGAAGCAGGAAACAGAAGTAAAGCAGTTCCACATGGCCATCTATTTGGAACACAGACCTGTGTTATGGTAACCTCCCCTGGCTCTGGCACCTCACACCCCAACACGCTTCCTCTAGGTGAGAGGAGAGGGATTCATGGAGAGGAGGGGGATTCATGGAGAGGAGGGGGAGAAGGGCAGGAGGTTGTGAAAGTGAATGGCAGTCCAATACAGAATGATTGGCAGAGCATTACCATTCAATACAATACAATCCTCTATTTTTAAATGGAAAACAAAATCCTAGTTGGCATCCTTTGAAGTTGTCTTTGATTGTTGAACACAGACATCACACAGGATCTGCACATGGTCATCTAAGGATCACAAGTAACACCATAACCACACTGCACAAGCAGAGCCTTGTAGGCTGCGTTGCACAGCAGGACTGCATTTGGTATGCAGATCATACAGATCACACAGAGCATTGGTCTGAATGTTTAGATGGGCCTCTCCGTAGCATTCCTTCCTGGTTGCTCTGCACACCACCACCTGCTTCTCGCAGCTCGATTAGAAGTTTAACGCTCAGGAAAACATGTAGGAGACGGCAGGGAGGCACGATAACAGAGAACAACAAGCATCCACCCTTATATGGATGACAAGTTCTTCTACTATTCGTTTTGGCTTGTAGAAAGGATGCAAATGCAAAAAATGTATCTTAATCTGGTAGAACGTTTATCCTGGCAAAATGGTTTGTATGCATGAGATACAGAGCTACAGAGAAATCAGCTGATTTTCTTCTGCACAAGGCCGTTGGGAAGCTTTCCCAGCTGACCGTATCAGCTTGCATGCTTTGTGGATGAGTCTAGCACAACTCAGGGACCCCTGGCTGCAGGCCACACTTTGAGTCAGTGGAAAACCCTGTTTTAATAATTCGTTTAATCAGGTTTTTTTTAAAACAAAGCAAGCTCATACATAAACGATGGACTTTTTATATTGTTTGCACGTTCCTCTTGTGGTTATTCATTGAACAAACAAGCCAGAGACAGCTTGGTTTCATCCTACAAAGTGTGTCTTATTTGACAAGGTTCAGCGTAACAGGTGGAGTAATATAGTCTTTCCAAAGGGAATGCCCTTCTAGATTTGTACTTTCTGGACTCTGTGAATAAAGAAATTGGATACTCCAGTCAGAGCTCTGCAGACTTCTGAATACATGTAGTTTAAAAAACGTGTCCCAAGAAACACACATTAAAGTTGTCAGGATGACCCAGAAAGCTGAACAGCCAGCAGCAGGGTAGACCCCTGAGACCACAACTGGCCAAACTATAAGCACTGCATGAACTTACTTTTCACATCTGCCTTTGGTTTCTATAAAAACACTGAGAAAAGATCCAAGAATAAGATGCAGAATCGTGTTCTAAGAATTCTTTCTGTTGGTATGTTTGAATCAATGTGTGTGCATGTTAAGTCATTTGCTTCTTTAAATTATCTTGGAGAAAATGTGTCTTCTGTCTTTTGCAAGTTGGTTTAGGGAGAGAAGGGAGGGTTCATCCGGGAACAGTCTGGGCTTGTTTGGAAACACACACACACACACACACACACACACACACACACACACACACACACTCGCACACAACTTCATGATGGGAACTTGCAAACATTTATTTTAGGATTAAAACATTCATATATGTGTGTTTACAAGAAAGAAATCAAGACATTCGACAGAAGCCTTTTTTGTGTGTTATCGTCTACATCTTGTGTCTCTGTACACCAGCAGAACTCACCGATCAGCTAATGAATAGTCTGCACCAGTAAGAACATGCATGGCATACTTAGGGTAACGTCTTTTGTATAACTGCAGCAGACAGAGAATGTGCCTCGGGGAAGGAGAAAGAATAACATATTCAGATCTGTTGACTAATGATGGATTTCACCCTGATGGAAACTACTGAGGAATGGCTTTTCCACCAGGCTTTACAAGAGAAAGCTCTATCTCTGACTTTTAAATGTGGGAGTTTTTTTAAATGCTACAATTTTTGATTTGTTGTTGATTTGCATGCTAGTTAGGCTGTAACTTTTGTGTTTTCACAGTCTGAAAAAACATGATGTTAAAAAGAGACTTAAAGCTGCATTATGCAAGATTTTGGGATCAAATTCATGATTTTTATTTAGCCAAAGTGATCGAAGATTAATCTTGCTCCGCCTAGGTCTATACATTTCTACTCATTGCAACTTCATCTTTGTCATTTTTATTTTACACAGAGAGGCTTCTTCTCCCTGCCAGAGGGACACTTCTTTATTGAACCAGTCCAGAACTCTGCTGAAGATCCTGTAGGGACGCCAGAGCCTCATGTTGTCTATCCAAGAGTTACAACAGAAAGCCAGAGAACAAAACGCAGTCTTGAGCCCAACGAGACACCCAGCCTCTGTGGAGTTCAAGGTGTGTGTGTGTGGAACTGCAGATGTTTGTGTTATTGTACAAAAATTAGCTTTTTAAAAAGAATCTTTCTGCGCCTGTGTCAAGCAAGGATAATCCTCAAGTGACCTGCCTTTTTCCCTGTTTTCCACAATTTAGATGCTCTCAGTGACTCTGTCCAAGTGGAGAGGGAGAGGGAGGAGTGGGAGAGGGAGCAGCAGAGCGAGGACCCTCGGCCCCGCTCGCAGCGCTCCGTCAGCAGAGAGCGGTGGGTGGAGACCATGGTGGTGGCGGACGCCAAGCTGATAGAATACCATGGCAGCGATAATGTGGAGTCCTACATCTTCACCATTATGAACATGGTGAGGGGTTAGAATCAGCATTTACTCTTTACATGTGCTTTCACCCATTCTCAGTTTTTGCACAGATGTTACATTTTAAATACTTTTAGTGCTGAATGAATTCTATGTTGACAGGTGGCAGGGATCTTTCATGATGCCAGCATTGGGAATGCTATCTACGTCATCTTGGTTCGCCTAATTTTACTCCAGGGAGAAGAGGTAACACTTTACAAGAAATGCTAATATATATATTTTTTTCTTCCACAATGCATATATTAAAGTTGGAACAAGAAAGTTCATGCCTATCAATAAAGCATTCCTCAGCTGGGTAGTTATAAGGTGAAGTAAAGTTTGAGACTCCATTTGGCTGTAGTTCAAGCTTCTGAGTATCCAGCTAAAGAAACAAGCTACATTGAACATTAAGTACTCTCCTTAAATTACATCAGACTTCCATGTGTCTCTTCGAGTGGGAAAAACTTGATCCTGACTGATCACGAAAACAGTCAAAATCCAGTTTGGCTCAATAAAATACCACACAAAAAACCTTATTTGCAGAACTGAATTGGCTTCCATTGAGAACATTGAGAAATCGAAATATCTGTTATCACCTGGTTAATGAAATTGAATGGAAATTGACGTGTGGTCCTGCTAGTATTCATCATACTAAAGTAGATGAATACCTTAATCTACACGTAGTCTAAATTCACTGGAAAATAAGGAAAATAAATGTTTTTCATTATAGTCAAAAATACTCTCATAATCTTCTTTAATGACATGAAAAAAATCAAAATGATGCCAAATAAGAGCAGAATTTTGGCTTCTAACTCTGCGATTTGTTACAGAAAGAGTTGAAGATCGTTCACCATGCAGACACCACTTTGGCCAGTTTTTGTGCCTGGCAGAAAAACCTCAACCCCCAGAGTGACACCCACCCTGCTCATCACGACGTGGCTGTGTTGGTCACTAGGCAAGTGACACACACATAAGCATTTTTAGGTCAGCAGTACCAATAGATAAGAGAAAAAGGATAAATGTTATATTTTGATGTGGGGTTCGTGTTGGCATGTACATCATTTGCCTTTGTCCCCAGGAAAGACATCTGTGCTGGGATGAACCAGCCCTGTGAGACGCTGGGTCTGTCCCACCTGTCCGGGATCTGTCAACCGCACCGCAGCTGCAACATCAATGAGGATTCAGGACTACCTGTCGCCTTCACCGTCGCTCATGAAATGGGCCACAGGTGATTTTTAATTGCTGTGTGATGCAATATAATTATAATGGGCAGAGATGGCAAAAGTACACACATCCTTTACTCGAGTAGAAGTACAGATACTCATGTTTAAAAATACTCTGGTAAAAGAAGAAGTACTGACTAAACTTCTTTACTCAAGTAAAAGTAAAGAAGTATGGGCTTCGAAATGTATTTAAGTAAAAAGTACCCATAACTACCATCTGTTTTATAGAGTAACTGACCTCACTTTATATTAATAGAACAATAATGTCATTGTTAGCTAATGAATGTTTCGATGCTGAACAACGGCAACATGACAACGTTTTCATTGGTCCCTCTTCTTTAGAGAAGACCAGGAAGTGAAGGATACACGGATCGTGTTCAAATCAATAGGCACGCAATGACAAGTATAAAGTACAGGTATTTGTGTTAAAAATGTAAGAAGTAAAAAGTCGTCAGAAAAATAAGTAGTGGAGTAAAGTGCTGATACCAGAAGAATATACTTAAGTACAGTAACGGAGTATTTGTACTGACAAAGACAGAATCTCGTTCGTATGATGGTTACCATGGGATACACAGTTGCGTTATCAAATATCCTAGCTTTATTACATTTGCTTATAAGTGAATGGGCTGGATAGTATCTGGTAACTTGGTTAAAAAAAGATTACCTGAGAATGCTGTGAGGTGCATTTAGTAACCGTGAAAGTAAATGTAAAGAACATTTTATTTTGTTTGCCTCTTAAGATAACTGCAGCCACCTCCCCAATGTTGAATCACATCAAGATAATGAACATTAGTTTCCCCTGACTTATACACAGAGCACCTTCCTTTGAACCTTGATCAAACCACCTTGGTTGTTTCTTCTACTTTAAAGTGTCAGAGTTTTCAGACATGAAACACACATTTATTGTGAACCCAATAGCAGGACAAACTTCGTCATCTTTTCAGACTTGGTTTTTGGCCGATTACCATCATCTGTGTTGTTGTTCTTTGGCTCCAGGTCAAATGTCTGTCTATTATGTAAACCTACACACTATCTGTCTGAATGAACATCTTTGCTATTGTGAAAGTACAATTTGTTAAACTGATGTCAAAACATTATTCGTTTTTTTGTGTTTTTATGTTACAAATCATACATTTTGTACAACTCTTCATAGTATTCTGTTTTCTTAAGAACTTCACTGCTTTGTACTCCCAGGTAATGATGTAGGACATGCACAAACAAAAGGGATCTAAGACTTTGGAGTGGATTTCAAATCAGAGGATTGACGCTGTAGAAATGTTATTAAGATAAAGATGTTTTTTCAGAGGTTCAATCAGTATTTGCAGGTCCAAGAGCTGAAGGCAATCCTAGTGAAACATGTTTTCTTTTGTTAGGATAATAACATAATTGGTCTTGCTGGTTGTGTTTGAACACAGCTTTGGAATCCATCATGACGGTCAGGGGAATGACTGCGAGCTGGAGGGGAGGCACCCGTTCATCATGTCCAGACAGCTGATGTACGACAGCTCGCCTCTCACCTGGTCCTCCTGCTCCAAAGACTACATCACACGCTTCCTCGAGTAAGGCTGCATTCATACTTTATTCTGAAGCCATGGATCATAACATGATTCTCTTACTGTTCACGCTGTTGGAAATTGTGTGAATTTCCAGGGTTGTGAAATCATTGTTTGAATTACAGTCATTCCAAACAAGCAGTGACTCTTAATATTAAAGTGAAAATGCTGGTGCAGATTTGAATGGAGGCGGTGACAATTATCGAAAAAAAAACCTGCAATGGTAGAACAAAAACGCAGTTATAAAGACATTCATGTGTAGCAAACCATGACAATCTCAATGTATAGGGGGCAACAAAGATCTTACATGCCAATATGCTGTACAAGCACAATTCATTTGCAGCCAGAAAATCCAACAATAATGAAAGAAAAGCCAGAGGAGCCTCAGGGAACATAAGAGGGCGTCACACTTACACAAATAACTAAAAAAGTTTGCCTTGACTCTGATTATTTTCTCTTTAAAACTGAGTCAACTGTGAATTTAAGAATTCCTTTCTGACAACAAAAAATGGACCTGGAGCAAATTCAAACCCACTAAACTATGTGAATCAGCCTGTAGAATATTTGGCAAATCATTTTCTCAGATTTTAGTATTTTCCCATCACCCTATTTGATAGGATTCTGTGCTAGGACACTGTAAATCGCAGTACAAAAGCAAATATATGTTTGTTCACTTGCATGTTGACACAAGTTTTTATAATTGTTTTAAATGTTACTAAAGTTAAAACGCATACTAGTACCCACAAATATGAACTTCTCTCGAACAAACTCTTCCATGCTTAAGTCCCTTACACCTGGGCAGAGCTCATATGTGAATGGGAGCAGGGAAATCTATACCACTTGTTTCCCACCTCCAGGCAAAGTAACATGGGTGGAAGTGCCGGTACAGCAGTGTTGTGGAAAAATAATTAACATTACAGGGAAAAATAAAAAGGGTTAACTAGGCCTGACCAAAGAAGCTTGAACCAATCACAATATTTCAGAGATGAAGTACTTATTCACAGATTAGCATTTACACCAATGCTGAGGCCATTAAAAGCGCATTTGCATGAGACAAAAAGAGCTCCTCACAAGCCATGTTCCTTAAATATTAAGCACTTGTGCATCCAGCCCTGCCCCATCTTCTTCTTCTGTTGAGTTTGTATGGTAGTCAATGTGTGAATTGTGAAAATCGCTAGTGTTTCCTAAAAGGTTATCCCAGTAACTTACTGAGAACTATTTGTGAAAGAGTCATTATTATTCTGTTGACCTTTCAAGCATTCTCTGTCAGGCATCTCTCTCAGCACCACACCTTGTTCCCCTTTCTCTTTTTCAAAGGTCACACATTCTTTACCCTTTTTGTGTTTGTCTTAGTCGTGGCTGGGGTTTCTGTCTGGATGACCGTCCTTCTAAGAGAGACCTAACCACCCCGCTGGCTCGCCTCGGTATCCGCTACACCACACACCACCAGTGCCAACTCCAGTACGGCCCGAACGCAACCTTCTGCCATGAGGTCGATGTGAGTGTCTATCGTGAATCCAAGACTTAAAATGTTAGGAATCCATTCGAATATAATCCTTTTCTCATTGTTTACGGATTACATCTTTCTTTCAGAACATTTGCCAGATTCTTTGGTGTTCAGTCAACGGATCCTGTCGCTCCAAACTGGACTCGCCTATAGATGGCACCCGCTGTGGACCGGAGAAGGTGGGAGGTGCCATTTGGCTTTGTCTTGTTAGAGTGTGAATTTCATTAGCCTGGGGAATGAAGATGGTTGGGATATAAGGCTTGTACTGACGCAAATTACTTAAAGTGTCATCTTACAGGTGTTATTTGTATGATTTTCTCCTACAGTGGTGTATCTCAGGAGAGTGTGTGATAGTGGGTAAACTCCCAGAGAAGGTGAATGGAGGCTGGGGACAGTGGACGAAATGGTCTCACTGCTCCAGGACCTGCGGGACTGGAGTTCAGTCAGCAGAGAGGGAGTGTAACAACCCCAAGTAAGAGCTGATTTTAAATCTGCCATTGAAGTATTTCAGGCACTACTTTTTTTTTTACATATACCTGCCATAAACCTGTTTATCTTCCAATGGCAAGTCTAACACAATTCATGTTTTTTTTCTTTAAAATGGTTGATTGAAATTATGCTACCGAACAAAAAAGAAGCCAATAAATAGAATGAAAAATAGTTGAACCAAGGGATTTCATTAGCCTCCTCTACTTGCAGAAAACTCTATTGTTCCAACTCTATATTTTTATTAATTAGTGTATTCTTATCTTTTTTTCCCTTTTTAAAACAAAACCCCTGATGGCTCATCTACACTTGCATAAAACCTCACAAGAATCATACACAACAGACGGTCTTGCATCTTAATTAAAACCACACCATCTACAAATGTTTCTGTCATGTCCATTTATGTAATAATTCTTCTCCAGTCACTAAATCCAAAAAGAAAACAAAGTCTTTCTCTTGTTTTTTCTCCAGACCAGAGTTTGGTGGCAAGTACTGCACCGGGGAAAGGAAACGATATCGGACCTGTAACACAAAGCTGTGTCAGAATAATGAACCAAGCTTTCGAGAGATGCTGTGCAGCGAGTTTGACACTGTGCCTTACCACAATGAGCTCTACCAGTGGATCCCTGTGTCCAACCCAAGTGAGTGATCAAAGCCTCAAATATAAAGATACGTTTAGATACTACAGAAAGACAGACACACACACACTTGTAGCCCTCTTTTCATATCACATCAATCTGAAGCTGCGATTATGTATGTCACCCAACAGGTGGCAGCATTTACACTAAAAAGCGCAGCACACAATGTATACTGCAGTTAATGTCCTTGCTAAAGTCTGCAAGCCTTTTTTTGCTTTATATCAATTCCCAAACTGAAATAACTAGTTATATATAATGTTATTTTATAAGGCTTATTAGGTGTTTTGTTCAATAGAAAAAAGAGCTCCAAAATGTCTTGACATCATGATGAATCTTTTTTAAGTATGCCTTGTTACTGATAATCAGGCATGACAATAGTAGACACTCAATAGAGTAAAGCTACTTTATTCTCTCCTTTTCCCCACCCTTCAACCATCTTCAGTAAACCCCTGTGAGCTGCACTGTCGACCAGTCGTTGAGTATTTTACGGAGAAGATGCTGGACGCTGTGACAGATGGGACTCCGTGCTTCATGAACAACAAGTCCAGAAACATCTGCGTCAACGGAGTGTGCAAGGTATTGTGGCTGGGTAAGAGACAGGGGGGGGGGGGTGATAGTGGAGCAGGATAGGAGTTTTAGTTTAACATCAGTATAAGTGAGTGAGAAGCTTTTCTGTGCAAACTCTCAACTTATGTGACCCTGTTGTGTGTGTGTGTGTGTGTGTGTGTGTGTGTGTGTGTGTGTGTGTGTGTGTGTGTGTGTGTGTGTGTGTGTGTGTGTGTGTGTGTGTGTGTGTGTGTGTGTGTGTGTGTGTGTGTGTGTGTGTGTGTGTGTGTGTGTGTGTGTGTGGTGTGTGTGTGTGTGTGTGTGTGTGTGTGTGTGTGTGTGTGTGTGTGTGTGTGTGTGTGTGTGTGTGTGTGTGTGTGTGTGTGTGTGTGTGTGTGTGTGTGTGTGTGTGGTGTGAAGGCGGTAGGCTGTGACTATGGCATTGACTCAAACGCTGTGGAGGATCGCTGCGGGGTCTGTTTGGGTGACGGCACAAGCTGTGAGACGGTCTACAAGTCGTTTGATGAAGAAGAAGGCTTTGGTAAGTTTGACACAATGAATTTTTGAGCAAATTGAATTATCCAGACCTAAGATTTGATCCAATTATAAAACTGTAACGCAAAACAGACAACCTTCTAATGAGGAGGAGCTTTGATATACCCACCAGACGAGTGTGAAATAGCAATTTATGTCTACAGGCAGAAAGTCATTTCAGGACAGTTCATTAGCATTACTCCAATGTTTTGTGCTGCTGTTGTCATGGCAGCCTTCTTGTCCACAAGGTGCAGCTGTTTGTCCTGCTGTAATAGGCTGGTGTTTGTGTGTGTGTGTGAGTGTGTGTCTTCAGGCCCATGCTTTTATTCAGCTAAATCTTATCTATATCTGACATATCTTTGGCTAATTTAAAAAAAGGATAACTCACATGCAGAGTCAACACACGGCAAAATTAATCGAGAAAGAGGCTCTAAAACAATAAAAAAACGTTCTTCCTTCTTTGCCTCTCTTTCTCTCTGCCTGTGTGTTTGCCCCGCACAGCATCCTTTCCAGATAACCAGCCCAGATGTGTAAGACTTCAAAAGGCTTAGACTAGGGGAAAACCTCCCCCTCCTTTGCACAAACACAGAAACACACACACCTTCCCACAAACATCATTAAACTCCAGAGACCTCATAGCTGCTTTCGTCCTCCCCCATCCAGCCCCCCATCCACACACAATAAAAAACAGAGACAAGGCAGTGCCCCCCACGCCGAATACGCACACGTACACTCACACACACACACATGCCAACCACCCCCACAGACCGAGCCCACCCTCTATTAAAGATCAGAGAGAAACTGTCTGGTAGTCTGGATGTGAGTGTGGCAGCAGCCATGGTGGGCCATCCATTACCTCGCGGTGACTCTGACTCCCCTCTCCACTCTCCCAGGGTACATGGACGTGGGTGTGATACCTGAGGGGGCGCGGGACATCCTGGTAAAGGAAGTGGAGGAAGCAGGTAACTTCCTGGTTCTGAAGACCGAGACCTCTGAGGAGTATTTTCTCAATGGCAACTTTATCATCCAGTGGAACGGGGAGTACCAGGCCGGCGGGACGACGTTCTACTACGAACGCAGCGGGAACATGGAGAACCTCACGGCGCCTGGACCCACCACACATCCCGTCATGCTGCAGGTAGGGTCAATCTGAGTGAAGGGTCTTTGTTTTTTGTAGTTTTTAAAAATGTTTGTATTCGAGAGATATATAGCATTAATCAGAAATCCACATTGTAACTCAGTGTCTTTTGAGGGTGGTTTCAACCAATCGGGGATAGAGAAAGGGACTTAGAGGATAGCCAACCATTCAGAGCATGCACATGTTGCATGTTTTCCAAATGAGCCTAAACATATCTGCGTGAAGGATTAGATCACAATAAATACAGACAGTATATAAGCAATTGTTCTCTCAAATACTCAAAGACACCAGATACTGAAATGAAATTGAAGGGGAATTTAACATTTGTTTGTATGTCCAATATTTCATGTTGAAATCATACTCAATTCATGTGGCTGTCCAGTTGCTGTTCCAGGAGAAAAACCCAGGTATAAAGTATGAGTACATCATCAAGAAGACAAAAGGGACAGGAAATGAAGTCATCGAACCCATCTACAGGTGGAGGCACGGGGCATGGACTGACTGCAGCACCACCTGTGGCTTAGGTTGGTGTTGCATTAGACGAGGGATCGTCATTCTAAACATTTGTGATGGTAAATAATTTCAGTGACATTTAAGTAACGGCCTGGTCATTCCGCTTTCTGTATTCCTGGCTGCTTTAGGTCAGCAGCACCAGCCTGTGCGGTGCTTTGAGATGGACGTGGGTGTAGTGGATGAGTCTCTGTGTGACCCGGCCAGCCGTCTGGAAGACAGAATCCGAAAATGCAAGATTATGGATTGTCCTGCAAGGTCCTCACTCTCAAATGCTCTTTAACTGTTTTTCAGTCACTGTCAGTATATTTTGACTTGGAAACGTATTGGTTATTGAACCTCAATACTGTTTTTGTTAACAACTAAAATGTGTTCGTAGAACATATTTAAAAATGCCAAGTAACGACAGTCGTTACTTGGCCTGGACAGATTTATAGTCTTGTTTACTGACACAGTTTGTGATTTGTGTGCATTGCGCTAGTTTTATCTTGCATGGTTCATTGTGTTTTGAGAGCATATCAAATGTTGTAAGTTGAAAAAATGTGGTTGTGTAGAAAAACATGTTTTCCTTAAAGCAATGTATTCCAAAACGCATGGTTTTGGTTTCAGAACCAAAACTCTGGTTTCATTGGCAATAGTATCAAACATTTAGAAATGATAAGCAGCCCTCTTCATTGTCAGAAGATGACACAATCATCTGCTTGCCATCTGCTCCCCATTTATTTTTAAAAGGCCATCAAATCTCTTCTTTCTGGTTTATTCACCCTCATTTTCTGTCCATCCCCTCTTTCTCAGGTGGTGGGTGGGTGGCTGGCAGCAGTGTACATCCACCTGTGGATCTGATGGGGTACGAAAGCGAACGGTGCTCTGTGTTCGGACAGTCTCAGGGGAGGAAAGGGTGCTCCACCCTGCCGAGTGCAAGCATCTCCTAAAACCCAAACCTGTGGTGACGTGCAACAGAGATGTACCCTGTGGTCTGAACTGGGTTGTCAGCAACTGGGAAGAGGTAGGGTCATTTTTTTAACCGATGATTTATTTTTTATATTACTGCCTTTTCTGAGTTAATGTATCATTTGTGTTGTTCCTTCTCTGCAGTGCCCAGTCACATGTGGAGGCAGTGTTCGATCACGTTCAGTCGTATGTGCACCAAAGAAGACCTGCGACCTCTCAACTAAACCTCGGACCAGATCACTGTGCGCCCTACAGAGCTGCCCTAACTCAGGTCTTCGTAGACGCCCCGGTCCTCCTCCTAAATACCGCCAATTGTACCCTCCTAAGAGCAGCCCCAGCAACCACTCCACGCCCACACCTACCTGGACTCCCCCGAGCACCATGGCCACATCTGCACCCACAGCTGTTGTCACTGTGAGGAAGAAAACAACCACCAAAGAAACTACAACAGCTTTCATCCCTACCACCGCTTCCCCTCTAACCCCTCAAACCACAATCCCTGAAATCATAGACACAGATGATTATGAGCCCAATGTTCACGTGAGAAAAAATGAGGATAAGAGAGGGAAAGTCTTCCCATCTAAAGTCAATTCTGCTGAAAAGGACATAAAAGCTAAAGGCATTGTAAAGGTAAAAGTTCAGGAGGAGGGAGAGGAGGGCAGTACACCAAATGTGGGGATGTATACTCCAGGATATGATTATGCTGTTGATGATAGGACAACAGAGGAGGAGGGTATTATTGACCTGGATGTTTCCACATCTACACCCCTGAGAAACCCTCTTAAATCAACCACACCAACACTACATATCCTTATTACACCCACTTTACAAACAACTCCGCCTACCGTGCACACAACCAAAGCACCCACCACCTACCCCGCCCCACACACCAGTACTGAATCATGGGCAAAGACCACTCAACACTATCCCTTCTCAGATCAACACACAACCTCTCGTATTAACCCACACAGCCCCTGGACACGCAGGGTTCCACTCACCACTCCCAGATATCACACAGTACCATCAAAATCTGGTTTCAACACAACACAAGCGTCTTCCACAACTAGAAGAAAACCTTTCACCACTGCAGCAACCCCCAAGTCTACAGTGAAGATCATTAAACAAAAGAAGCCTGCAGTGACACCAAGGAAAACCAGTTCTACCACTCGTCCTAAAAATCCCTCTTCCTCGTCTAAAGGAAGTCGCACCAAGAACAAAAACCAGCGACCAGAAGATCCCACAAGCAGCTCCGTCAGTGACAAAAGCAAGCAGATGGCTAGAGAGCCAGTCAGCATGGATATATTCTGGGTCGTAGGAAACTGGAGCGAGGTGGGTACAGATGTTTTATGCCCATATTATCTTTCATTATTAAGAATCAGACAAGAAAATGTACTTGTTTTCCAAAGAAATCACATTAATGCTGGCCATATTATAAAATAAATCTGAATTTTTTTAGATGCTCCTTCCATAAATACCATGACTCTTATAAAGTGAAAAGCTTTGAAAAACCTGAAGTTTACCACATGCTGTGGCATATGATGCAGACAGATGTAAACATTGTCGTATGTGTGACGTTTTTTGATTGTCAATCGACTGTAGTCATCACTCTTTTTTTTCTGAATGTTCGGCTTTGGTAAACATTCACTTGCAAAGCTAGGAGAGACCGGAAAAAACAGTGTCACGCACACAACTGAATTAAAGTCTGTTCTGTAAGCTCTATCTACCTTCTCTGGAGGTCAACTAATGCTGGGTGATGGAAAAGGGTCACTAATGTGCCACACGTATGATTTAGTCCAAAAATGTCACCACAGAAATCCAGTCCGTACTGCTGCTAATGCAAGTGCTCTCCTCAGTGGACAATAGGCTGTGATGTTGTGTTACCTCATTCAGCAATCGATAGTGACTTACCATGTATTTCATTTAATATCTTCAAGTTTGTCGGTCAAGTAAAAGTTATTTTCAAAGGCTTCTTCGTGGTGGGAAATCAAATGATGTATGATTTAGAACATGGTTATGGGATGATCTTTTATCAGGAAGAAACAGGCTCAAAATGCACAGAAAGAGATTTTTATCAATTTCAATCAAGATTTGCTAAATATTTTCTTTTCAATATTATTGCCTCACATGTCTCTTTTAAAATGTGTCCATCAAAGTATACACATAAACCCAAGGCAAGTTCTAATAAGAACACGTTCCTCAGTGTTCAACAACATGTGGGATTGGAGCAATATGGAGGACAGTAACATGCAGCTCCCGGAATGATGAGGACTGTGCCAGCAAGAAGAGACCTGAGCCCGCGCGCACGTGTCACCTGCAGCCCTGTGCCACCTGGCAAAGTGGCAGCTGGAGCAAGGTGAGTAACGTTAGATTTCCTCCAGTCACCGAATCCGAGAACTTTACTCAATACTTAATCATCCGTTACTTTTCCAAATGATGAAATGGGTTTGTTGAGTTCTCAAGTGCCAGGTCTTTCTAAGGCATTCATTTCACCATGATGTTCTCCACAGTGTCCTGAAAACTGTGCATTGGTGGGAAGGAGGCACCGTGAAGTCCAGTGTATGGATTCTCAGAGTAAACGTCCCCTCAGACCTTTCCACTGTCAAGCTGTGTCCAGCAGACCCCTCAGCACCCTGACCTGCCCCCACAAGCCCTGTATGGCCTGGAGCACATCACCCTGGGGACCGGTAGGACCATTTTACACATCCAATCTCTTTATGTTACAATTAAGCAACCTTTTTTTCACTAGCTTTAAAAAAAAAAGGAATATCCATGTTTATCTATTGTTCAATAATAATCAAAGAGTTTTGATTTTATTTTCCAAGATTTGAAAGTATACAGACTTAAGGTAGATGCAGATATCTTCATAATTTGAGAGCACTAAACCATTCATGTTTTTTCTAGAAACCATTTTCACTAAAGGCCATAACTAATGTTCACATGATGTAGCCCCTACTAAATGAATAATATTATTAACTTAGTGTATAACAAAACAAGTCAAATTCAATCAAATATTACATTGAGGATTTAGGCTATTCTAGTGGCGTTGTCACAGCCAAATGTGTGAGTATTGTCACATTTATGTCCCAAAATATATGGATTTTACAATTACGCACCTTCCTTATATCCCTCAGTGCTCTGGCAGCTGTGATGAAGGTGTCCATGAGCGGCTGGTGTACTGTCCCGAGCCTCATCGCTGCAGCACCACACTGAGGCCAAACAGCACACAGCCCTGCAGTCTAAAGCCCTGCACCGACTGGAGGGCCGAGGACTGGGAGGAGGTCAGGCTCACATCATCAAGATTTACCCAGAGCAATGAGGGCATTTCAAAATGTTGTTCATAAAAACATGTCTGGCAGTTTAATATTCCTAGAAGTGGACCTGATGACCATGATTATCGTTTTTTGTGTGTCTTTGCAGTGCTCTGTGAGCTGTGGTGGGGGTCAGCAGCAGCGTGAAGTCAACTGTTTGAGTGAGCAGGATATGGCCGTCATGCCCAACAGCCTCTGTGAGAAGATATCCAAACCAGAAACACTCAGGAAGTGCAATATGCAGGAATGCAAGACCAACACAGGTTTGTACGCAACGATCAGTCTGTCTGGTAGCCTAGCAGGGTCACTATGGGCACACTTATTTGTAACTAACCTCACCCTAAATCACCTTAAATAAAATAAATATGACCTGTCCTGCAGTGTTTCATGGCATTTGACGTCTGTCTCATGTTCCTTCTTGCAGGTGCATTTTGCAGGAAAAACACCATGACCTCTCGCTTCTGTGACAAGCTGAAGCTGCTGGGTCGCTGCTCCCTCAGGTCCATCCAAAGACAGTGTTGTGTCACCTGTCGGCCTTAGCCAGGGTTACACACCCACATATGTATCAAAATCAACACATCCGGACTACAGTCACACTTACTGTACTGTCTTGCTACACTGACATATAACCATTCCATCAACAGTTTGACACGTCCAAACCAAATAGCTAATAACCCCAACGAGCACACGTTAATCAGCACAAATAAAACCTGGATCGACTCACATTTTATATAGTCATAACGTACATAAAGAAGTGTATATAGTGAGCAAGAGAACAAGCCAAAAACACTGATGATGAATGAACCTAGGGACAAATCTCAGAGCTTAATGTTAATAGATTAATGTTGAGGTGAGCAGAAATGCTTATTGTTATTAAAATATTTCTGCTGTCAATATTTCTTTTGTTACATTTTTTTTATGAATTAACAGCCAAATTTGGATTTGGACGGATGTTTAAGGACAGTGTTCAAAATATACAATAACTTAAAAAGTATTTACTGGTTCAAAGTACAATAATTCAGTAGAAACATACTGAAAAGAAAACATGAAAGCAAATCAAATGAGTAATTTAGTAGAAAATCACAATTCAAGTGCAAGCGTTACTCCTACACAACTGTGATACATGTGCCTTTATAATCAAGGAGCTAATGATTCACAACTCTACACTAAAGTTACCAGTTATATTTGTATTTGAATGGTAACAGGTACAAACAGAATGTAAATAACGTTTTTTTAGACTTCTATTAAATTGTTAATAGCAATAATTAACTGTGTTTTTTCTTATATATTTTGCTTTCTTCTGCTTGAATTGTGGTTTCATCCTCAGAGTTGGCACTGTGTGTTTACATTTTCCTGGGTACAAGTTCCTGTTTTAGTCTCTTTTTTTTACGATTGTCAATGATAATTAAAACCTGTGTTGCTCCTCCTCCTAGTGTGAGATTGACCAATGAGAAAGAGGTGTTGCAGGTCATCCCTCTCAGGTCCCTTCTTTGTTTGTATGATGTTGTACAGGCATTACCATTGTCACGCATATGGTACATCACCTTGACCAATTTTTACCTTAAGTTTTCTATAATAAAATGTGTTTAGTAAAATAACATGAATTGTTTTGGGTTTTTTCCCCTGATTTTCTATATTTAAAGCAACTTATGTAAACATTCAATTTTAGCCTGTAACTTTTGACTGCAAATATTGTGTCACCTGGCCAAATAGCTGACAGCATAGTAGTATCATGACATCATATAAAGGAAGGAATCAGATTGGTTTCTTAACAACTTCGCAAGCAGCAATAACAATAGCCATGCAATAGGCCTGTTTTGGATGTGTATCATTAGTGTATTACTGTTTGGTATGATGCAGTCAAGCTACTCTGGGTGATTTAAATCCAACCGATTATTTATATATATTATTAATAATCCTATTCAAATCTGTAACACGGAACTTCCTGGAGAAAGAAGAAGTTGATGATTACGTAGTTTGCATGAGGCACAAGCATTGCTGGAATACCATAGTATAAATAACCCTTCTTTGCATCAGCGTCTTCTGCTTTCTGACCTTTCATGTCAGCAAGGTCATTCTCGCCTGAGAGTGCCAGATGCTGCTGGATGTGTAACACCAGAATCGGCAGCAGCGGGCTCTGTTTCAGGGATCGGGTTCAGCTGGCCCAGATTTCCCAGGATCCTCTGTGCCAGATAACTTGACACGGACGGACACTGCCCCGCCGCATGCGTCCTTCTGCTATCATTCGAGCCAGAGACCAAGAGTTAGTCAGCTGTAATGGAAGGAGTAACACAATACTAGGTCAATGTAGCTCATGTCCTAAAAACCAGCTGTGTGTGTGTGTGTGTGTGTGTGTGTGTGTGTGTGTGTGTGTGTGTGTGTGTGTGTGTGTGTGTGTGTGTGTGTGTGTGTGTGTGTGTGTGTGTGTGTGTGTGTGTGTGTGTGTGTGTGTGTGTGTGTGTGTGTGTGTGTGTGGTGTGTGTGTGTGTGTGTGTGTGTGTGTGTGTGGGTGTGGGTGTGTGTGTGTGTGTGTTGGGGGGGTGTGTTTATATGTGTGTGTGTAATGCGTGTTATCATGACGAAGCAAACACCATCAAGTTGTATTACATAACATCTCTCATGCTGTGACATTGTGTGTTGCTTTATTTGTAGAATTTCACATTTCAGAAAGAAGCAATTTAGATTTTAAACTCATAAGGAAATGCATGGGTAATATAAAATATCAGATTAAGATTTAACGGTGTATTTACTCTTCATAGAAAATGTATTTCAATGCTTATTTATGATTTGAAAGGTCCCACAAGACATCTTAGTAAATGACCTAACTGAATCATTTAGGATTAACAGAAGACATAGATCTGAGCGATCCAACAAAAAGTCAATTAGCAAGCCTTGTGGATGAAAGAATAAAAATGCTATCTTTATTTATATCGATATATCTAAAAACAAAACAAAACATGCTTTAATTGCAGATGTCAGTGTACCAAACAGTGACTTATCTGACACAGCTCAATTCAGCTGTAAAAAACAACAACAACGTAAGTGGTTAGTGTTTGGTTGTTGTCATAAAATTACTTTTAACAGCTTAAGCAACAAATGTGTTTTTCTGCCAAACAATTGTGGTTTTGGATTCGATGTTTACTTCATTGTTTATAGATTTTCCAGACTTTCTCTGCACAACACAGTAGAAAACTGATGTTGGCTCCACAGGTTTACTGCATATTATAGTAATGGTTAAAGTATGCCTGATTGGCAGGTAAGTGGTAAATACAAAATGTCACTGTTAAGTGGGCACAAATGTATTAGATATTCGTCATTAGGGATGGGCAGTACTGCATAATGTCCCACTATGTTATTTTGTATTATTATATCAATATGTATTAAAAAAGGGATACAAATTCACAGACTATTAGAATATTAGAAATCCACTATTTCCATAAACTTTGCAACAATGCTAATATAACGCACTAAAATATATTTTAAAAGCTTATTGGTAACTTTGTCAAAGAAATGACTGAAGGTTGACAAATATTTATTTATCTTAGTACTAGGAGAGTGCATATTGTCTTATTGCCTGTCATTCTACTCATCATAATAAAAAGTTTGGCTGTAAAATGTGACCACGTGTTGCCCGAGAAGACATAGGACACGTGTTGCCCGAGAAGACATAGGACAGTTGGAGAGCCTCAGTTGATCCAGTGACTGAGCTGTAAGTAAATTCCTCTGCCCTGCTGAAACTGACACTCAGCAGAGGAGGATGATGTTGGTGCCTGTTCAGGAGGGGGGAAATAACATGACGAACATCAAATGATCACGGTAAAGCAGGAAAAGCAACCTCATCTTGTAGGTTACCAGACACTCCCCAACACATCGGCCAGGAACACATTAAATATTTACATTTGATGACCAACAGAAAAAAAGGCCTCGAGCGTGAGCCGAGCATCTGTTTGCATGTTGTGTCTTTGCAACATGAGGTAACACATTTTTCTGTGATCTATGAAAAGCTTTAAAGTACCATTAAAGGAGAATGTTACTTTAATCTGCCAGTTTAGCCCAAATCCCAGTGTAAACGCAGAGAGGGGCTGGAGGAAGCAGGCAGTGGAATGTAATCCGTGCACCGACTGGCTGTTGGTTTGGAAGAAGAAGTCCGGTCTGGTGGCTCTCATCTGGACCCCATCAGGCTCCATGTCCCCGGGCGGTGAGACTGGCATCCCTGTACCGGGCCTGTTCCTTTATTAAAGCCTCTGCCTCCTCTGACCCAGCACACACACAGAGCGAGCCCCCGGGGAACGCAGACAGACACACACATGGTTCCCATAGGTCAGTTAGGTTGTTTGTGAGATGTGCGTTTGACTCCCTCGTGGCCACATTATGGATTTGAGTTTAGGTAAATCGGAGTGAGGGGCTTTGCTGTGTAAAACATCTGCTTAATGATAGTGTACCAAAAGGGAGGGGCAATTATACTCACAAGGAGGCCAAGCAAAATCAGAGACACATGACATGAATAAGGCACATTTTTACAGTATGACTCGCTAATGCGACATAGTATGTAACAGAAAAACAGATTGCATGGTACTCAGGGCTCGATCCACCTGCTAAAGGAGCCGCATTAAGCAAACTCAAGAGGCCAAAATGTAGCTTCAGAAAGAAACCCAAACTAAGTTGGATATGGATTAAATGGGTATGTTACACTTCTATCTCACGTCTAAGGCTGATTCAACCCAATAACATTGTTGCTCTAACCTTTTGAGGTCAAGCATGTTGTTATCAAGAAAAGAAAATCATTAGACACAGGAAGTGATGCATTTAAAGCCGGCGGGCGACAACAGTTCAAACAGAACCAACTGCGTAGTTTGCATGAGCAACAAGGCCATCATGGCTTTTACAGGAAGATAAAGTAACGAGAGCCAAAGAGGGCAAGATTGTACCAAGATAAACCACAGTTGGTAGGTTCTGTGATAGAAATAATGTATGATTTAATAATAAAGCTGATACACTAGCAACTGTCTGCTTGTTTGTTTTACCTTGATCCTAACTTGTTCCTGTTTGAACTCAAATAAAAATGTAAATGTATTCACATAATTATTGAGTTAAAGGCGGCACTGAATTCAACTAAAACAACACTTGATGCTTTCTTTACTTTATAAAAATAAATGCAGAAAAATAAGAGTTTGCTTTTGACAAGCTAACTTACATGAAACGCTAAAAGTACAAAAGAGAATCTTTCCATGTGTTTCCCCTCGATTCCTTTTTCTTTTTGGCTGACGCGTATAAATTTCCGGTATTCGAGTTTTCATTGCCTTTATTGTAATTATGTTGTTTTTGAGAATAGCGTAAGAACCCAGCTAGAGCCACAGCCTGTAGGGAGGGATCAGAAGCACATTTGTCTGTTCTATTGCCTATTGTTTTGAACTTTGAAATGCAATGCAGGGATAGATCTATAAAGATACACTAAATGCAAAAGCTGTAGAGCAGGGAAGAGATGAGACCATCTCCAGACCCCGCAAATCTCACTTATATTGCATTTAGGAGATAAAACACAGGCTCGGTTACGTTTACAAAGAATTTGCTCCTTGGCCTCTAAAGAAATCCTGCAAATCATTGCATCCCTCTGAGGCACCTACAGAGGACATTACTGTCTTAGTGGAAAGAACAGTAAGAGCTGACTCTTCAGTCTCTGATCCCTTATCTGAGAATCTGACCATGCCTTCAATGTGAAATCATTTCAAATGCAATCCTGATGCATTCAACTGAGAGCAACACACTGGTCTGAGCTCTCACTGAGTTATGTTACAGTATCTTACCTATCATACTTCTAATAGAAAGAATAGTGCGTCGGGCCATGATTGTCCAGTGAACCGTACACAAGTAGAACGCAGAATGATAAATCACAGACAAGCTATTTCATTTACTACTTTTCCCCAAAATATTGTCCAACAAACATATTTGCATATTTCCAGGCCACACAATTTTGATATAATAAAATGTTTCTTTCAAGATATTGTCACTTACATTTCTTACAGTCTTACAGTCAAAGTAATTAAACCTCGCCGAGGTTTTTAAAGAAGAGAATAAAATACAATTAATGCACAAGATTAACCGATCTATTTGAGTATTTGGTATTTGTGTCTATTAGTGCTCATTTTAAATTCAAACATTGAAATGAGCTAGTTATCTTGAGAAAGCAAAGGAGACAAAGCTCTTTACGGAGAGATAATAGAGTAGATATGTGTTAGTTTGTTTTCTAGTTCATTCTGATTCTTTTCTCTTTTTTTCTATTCCACATGCTTTGCAAAAACGTATGTAATATGTAATAACATGTTGGACAGCCTAATGTTTTGCATGACACAAAGAAAAAAAAGGAAATGAATAGTTAGATAGTTTTCATACAAATGACAAACTTTGATTTATAAAATGAGAAATAACATATTTTACTTTAACTACAACATGATAAACAACATTTGTGTTGGAGGTACACTGTAGCTGTGCACATAATAATAACACCTTTGAATCTGGAATCTGGAAAATAATATAAACCTTCAACAGAGATACATATACTTAAATCAACATTTAGATAAAATCATTAATTGTAATAACACCATTTAGGTAAAGTAGAAGCAATTTTAAGCAATGCAAATAAATCTAGAACAACTTAATCGACTAATAATCAATAAGAATGATGGCTGCTCCTCCCAGCTCTGTTTCCTCTGCACTGATTCAGGTTATCACATTGGGAAGGACACCACAAAGGAAGCCATGATAAGATAGCTTTGTTTGTATCCCAGATAAAGCCATGCCAAGACACAGACTGCTGTTCTGGCCAAAGATCGTTGACAGACATTAAAGCAGGCACTAAAAACTGGGACTTAGGGGAAGGAAAGTGAGGAAGAGGACAGAAAGACACAAAGATCAGGGAGGACAGATAAGACTGCCAGCACAAGTTTAGTTTATCACAGCAGATAGTTAGAAATGTCACCACATGGCCCTTGATCATTGTTAACATCTTAATAAGACTTGAATTGTCTCTCTGGTGTTGCAACACTCTTTGCATAATGTGAAGTGTTTATTCTAACCCTGCTACTTTTGTGTCGATTGAAAAAGAAAAAATGTAATTGAATCAATTTTGCCTCTTCAGTGTGCTTCGTGAGAAAAGTGACCGTCCCTAATATTTTGCACATTCACTCCACATATTGTGCATTGTTGTCTAGTCCGCTATGATATTGTCCATCCTGTGCCTGCCTTGCCTTGAGGAGCAAATGATGCATGGTTCGTTTAAGAGAGTCTCATTGGCCGAGGGCCACTCAGACACCTGAGTCCCAAAGGAAGGCGGAGGTCTGCTGAGTGAAACTAGAGAGCTTCATTGCATTACAGCGCCGCAAGACAGATAACACACTACGATAAAGTGCCTTGAGGGAAAGAGAGAGGAGAGAAGATGGCCGTGATAAGACCAGCTTCCAGACTGGAACCGGCCATAGTAACTTAATATGATTTTTATCTGAAGAGATAGAGCAGGATGACCACTTGTTAGGATTATCACATCTTAATGAGTAATAAGTGGGTCTATTTACATTTTGTATTCATTCACACTCAATCTTAGACAAGATAACAAAAAAAAACACGAGTCCTGCATGGAAAATACAACAAGAACTATTTTTTGCAACCATACAGAAAACAGAATAACCCTTTGATTATTCAATAAAGCCATCACCAGTACAATCTTTAGCCTTAGGGACAGATCCAATACTACCAGACGGCTTCTTCCTGCCCTGCTGCATCTACTCAGATAAACCCTGCTATCACCTCTCACACACTCTCATAAGGTAAATCAGCTTGTATGTAGGCATGCACACACACACACACACACACACACACACACACACACACACACACACACACACACACGCACACACGCACGCACGCACGCACGCACGCACGCACGCACGCACGCACGCACGCACGCACGCACGCACGCACGCACGCACGCACGCACGCACACACACAGAGAGCAGTACTTGCTCCCATATGTGCGAGGGGAAGTTGAGTAAAGGAGGGAGGGATCAAATAAGTAACAGAGTCACACAGCTACACACAACACAACTCAGTCATTTTCTGTGATCAGCCTCCAGGTGAGGAGATCACACCAGGAATCCTTGTATCAAGAAACCCAACGAAGAGGAGACAAATCACTCTGACTCAACCCCTAGAGCGAGAGGAAGACCTCCCCAGACCGTTACCTCGATGCTTCATGAAGGTGGAGTCATTTGGGGGTAAATCGATGAGGAGAGAACACAGATGGATTATCTCACATGCGCCCGGATTGACCAGCGTTCCTTTTTAAGTCTCGATTCCTGCTTTTTCTCCTCAGACTGAAATCTGAAAATCACTTTCTGCACATGTGGAGTGAAGCAGCTATTGGACAGGTAGATTGCCTTTTTCTTTCATTGTACTGGAATTAAGGATTTTTTTTCACATGGCAATCTTTCTGACTGGATATCAGTGAACTTTATATCTTTTTATTTTCTGTTTTTTTATTTATTTAGAAAGTGCCTGGAAATAAAAGGGTCACACTGGAGCAGCCGAGTATAGTCAACTTCTACAAACAATTTAGAGCGATTAGAAAACGTAGGGGAAGTGGAAAAACAGGTTCAGTACTGGAATAAACTCAAAAAGTAATCGGTGTGTTGTTTTTGTCGTAATCTTTGTTCATTCAGACTGTTTTATTTTCCAAAACAGACTTTCTGATCTTCAGCCTAAAACTTTCTCGTGGAGAAGAGGACTCAGTGGAATATCAGCCTGAAACACATTGACACATTGTTGAACACTATCAAAAATAATTGAGAGGGAAAGAATCTTATCCAGGTGCTAAATAATTGGGACTCTGCAGGGGGACCACCTCGCCGCGTCTGGACTGTGGAGGGCTCCCCTCCCTGCCCTCCCAGCCTTTTCTCGCCCCCAGCAGCATGTCCCAGGCTCTGAGGCTGCCTGTAGTCCTCCACACAGCACACTACCATGATCAGATGGGCTGCTGGAGGGAGTAAGGCTGCCTCTGCCTCGTCCTGCTCCAGGGCTGGGTTAGGGGCTCACGCTGGGACCAGACTGAGGTCCCCATCCACACTGCTTTCCTCCCTGTCTTTGCCTCTCCTGGTTGCCCTGGTGTTTTTTTCCTTCTCCCTACCGGGGGCAGCTTGCCATCAGCCCCGCAGAGACAGACTAAGGCTCGCCAACCCTCGAACTCTCAGGGTCCCACTGAACATTTCTGAGACTGAGGTCGTGTCTAGGCCCAGGGCCACTGGGGGCCCCCTGGGTCGGACTGGGGGGCCACAAGGCAGGCATGTGCGCAGCTACAATCATCTCACAGGGGACATGCGGAGGAGGAAGCTGTTCTCTTTCCAGAAGTTTTTCCTGAGGATCGATAGGGACGGAAAGGTCAATGGAACCAAGAGCAAGGATGACCCCCTCAGTAAGTAATTCCTGGTGATATAAATGTGCAAAGGTAGACAGAAAAGAAGGAAGCAGACACCAACGATGATCTGAGTCTAGGTGGTGGTGGCTGCAAAAGTTAAATGTGAGAAGAAGCCAGGCTCATTTGAGCACACACATCAGTTTTTACAGCCAAACTGCCTGTGTTAAATTAAGGCTTTTAATCTATGCAGCCAAACATTTTGACCTTTTAAGGCATTTGTTTATCACACACAACAAAGAGCACCTGTGGGACATTTATTGCAATAAGAAACCCTCTTAAATGTTTAGTTATTTCTCATTTGACAAATCAGGTGGTTGTTCTTTATAAGAAATGCATAAACTGGATATATTACTCTGCGTAAAACATCACATTTATATAAAAGCATGTTTCTTGGATGATATTCTGAGACTGCCAGCCTGCCCATTGGTTGGTCGTTTGGATGAAGTCATATTTTGTTTTAAACCAGACATCCCACTGGTATCTCTCCTGTCCAAACGTTCAGCACAATGATGGTAGCTCTCAGATGGCTTAAAAAGGAGCAGGGGCAGATAAGGCAGCCATTATCAGGCTGTCTTCACAGCCCTGGTTAAACAGCACTGATAACAACCACAGAAGAACAGGGATAGGGGTGCGAGGGGGAAGGATATGGTTGTCAGTCTCATCGATGCTTTCCGACTTTTTCTGCCTGTCTGTGTCTGTGTCTCTCTCACTCTCCCACTCAGTTTGCTCGCCTGCCAGCCATCGTCCGGCAAATTACATACCCTCCATGACAGATCAGACATTTGTTTAAAGCAGTTTGACATGCTGCACTCAGAGAAACAAGTCTTTAGAGTGATTACACGTTGTATGTTTCGGGATATCAGTCAGTTAAATAGCTTTCTCATTAGTCTTCCAGTGTTCCCACCGAGCTAAGTGTGTGTGCCTATCAGCCAGCGGGCACTCACATGCTTCAGTGAGTGTGTGATCATATAGCAGCGGAGGATGACACATGTGCTCCCTTATTACTGACACACACACTCACACATACAGTATACATCTCTCACATGCTCTTTTTTCCCTCCCTCCCTCTCCCACTCTGTCCCCCAACCCAGAGTGTATATGGAAGCTTTTAATGTTCCTCTTGGGAGAGCTAAACCACATATTCAATCAAAGTGACTTAGGGGAAATGGCATGGGGAGGCATAATGTCAGGGGAGATGTTTGTTTTGACAAGGTCATGAAAGAGGCAACTTTATTTACTGACCGTATAACATCGCAATGCCTTTACTGCATTTTTGTTAGTGGTAGTAGTAGAATGTTCTTTTAAGTTGTAAAACTGAAAGGAAGTCTGACTCAGTTATCATAACAGTGGTGTGTGAAATCACCCCAAACTTTATGTATGTTTGGAAGAGGATTTACCACTCTGTCTTCTTTTTTATTGGCCAGCACCCTTCTCATTTTTAGGAGTGTGTTGCCATTTCCAAAAGTCAGTTTGAGGTAGTTCAGAGTGAGCATTGAAGGGAGGTGAAAGGGAGCACAGGGGAATCTCTAGAGGTACAAGTTCATGAATGACATGGCTGAACATCATTGTGGCCACATCAAAGCCGCGCGTCTTCAGTATCAATGGTGGTGCCATCAAAAAGCTGTGTCCTGGGGGGGGTCTGAGGACACTGTGTGTGGATTATGTGCCCTCATATCAGGTTCACACGGTAAAGGATACTACACAACAGCAGCTTCAGTCTTTGCTCTGGCCCCTGGGGCTAGACATGATCCCAGGGCTGACGTCCTTTGTAGACCCTCGATGGTCCCTTGAAGTGACAAAATATCAAGTTTTTTTGCGATGAGTGGAGGATGGCTTACCTTTTGCTGAGCCAGAAGTTGCAAGACAAATCACACTACATTGATTTTTAGCAATAGATTCATTTATAGATTTACCATGCTTTTCCTAGAGGTGTATGAGATGTGGAGGCTTTGGTTTTGGGTGCTGTCTGTGGCCCTGCGAGGACCCGGCTCACTGTCTGTTAAAGAGCCAGTATCCAGCCTCCCACAGATTTATGGGGATGCCAGCGCAAAACTGTCCCACATGGCTTTCAAACCTGCTGAGAGCCTGTGCTGAGGTTACAGAGAGGCAGAGAGAAAGGGAGGGAGATTATGTTAAAGTCAGCTAAGTAGGTATCTGCATGGCCTAAGTATGTGATTAAAATATGAGTGATTCACAGCTGAGTTCTCCTGAATTTACGACGACTAGCGGCTCTGAGTGAAATATTGCTTCATAAGACTAAAGGCAAAAGTTTGGCGGTAAAACATTTAGGTAATTATCCGCGGCTGTGACGGTGTGAGAGGGTGAGCCTGTCAGGGTGTGTGTGTGTGTGTGTGTGTGTGTGCATGCGTGTGTGTGTGTGTGTGTGTGTGTGTGTGTGTGTGTGTGTGTGTGTGTGTGTGTGTGTGTGTGTGTGTGTGTGTGTGTGTGCATGCCTACATACAAGCTGATCTAACTTATGAGAGTGTGTGAGAGGTGATAGCAGGGTTTATCTGAGTAGATGCAGCAGGGCAGGAAGAAGCTGTCTGGTAGTGTGTGTGTGTGTGTGTGTGTGTGTGTGTGTGTGTGTGTGTGTGTGTGTGTGTGTGTGTGTGTGTGTGTGTGTGTGTGTGTGTGTGTGTGTGTGTGTGTGTGTGTGTGTGTGTGTGTGTGTATTTCTGTCCGGCCATCATTTGTGATTCTGTGCTTTAGGGGCCACGTGTGCAAGATGCTTCTGGCCGTGTGTGTGTGTGTATGTGTGTGTGTGTGTGTGTGTGTGTGTGTGTGTGTGTGTGTGTGTGTGTGTGTGTGTGTGTGTGTGTGTGTGTGTGTGTGTGTGTGTGTGTGTGTGTGTGTGTGTGTGTGTGTGTTATATGTGAACGTGTGCTTAAGTGTTTGTGCATTCATGTCCTTTAATCAAAGCAGTTGCCTTTTGCGTGGGGAAAAAAACAGATGGTGCTCTTATTGAGGTTTGAGAAGAGAAATGTATAGCTTTTCTCAGAGGTGGGGAAGAGGATGCATATCCCTTCTGTGCAGATACATTCTGTGTGGTCTGTATCAAGTGTTATTACTGTGTATCCTGATTTACGCCTTGTTCCACTTCATTTATCCTCATGGGAATGGCAGAAATCCTTTTTTTTTATTTTGAAAATAACAGCAAAGCAGGGGTGAGGAGGAATAACAATTCAAGATGCAAAGCACATGGTTTCTGGCATCCGACTGTGGAAAAACCACCTTTAATTCTCACTGGCATTGTGTGCCTCCATTCCAAGACCAACGCACCATTTACTGTTGTAACTCTAAACAGAACTATCAAATAAGCCACACAGAAAAGCAACCAGCATGCAAAAGAAAAAACTGCTGTCTCCCCAAGTAAACAGCTGAACCTGCACGGCTGGCTGACTTACGGCTACATTTTTCACGTGTGGTTTGTAAAATGTACCACGTAAAAAGCATCGTTGTCACATTTGAGGCTTAATGTAGTAATCTGGAGTAGGCTGTTTTGGTGGTGGTGTTTTCCCATACTTGCAGCCATAAACTCATTACTCTCCACTTGTGGGCCAAGCTCAGCATCAAGCAGAGAACAGTGAATGGAGATTGTGCAGTTTCACAGCCAGGTTAGATTTGCAAGTGCACATTCACCTGCTACAATATCATCTCTGTGTATGTGTGTGTCAGTACGTACATACGTGTGCGCGCCTGTGTGTGTGTATGCGACCTGTCTCCCCTCTGCCTCCGGTGGCGGACTTTGATCAGTGATCATTACAGACTTACTAATCCTCACTCCACCCCCAGTCTCACTGTCATGGCTCCTCTGTCCTCCTCTGTTCTCCTTCCTTTCATCCCTCCCATGTTTACAGAGCAGCCAGAGACTGCCATAGATTGTCTTACATCCTCACTCCATACCCGACACCCGATCCCACACAGAAACCAGCTCCTCTCAGATCTTCAATGGCCGTTGTGATACAGTCCCCACCACCGCCTTGCCGCTTCAGACCTCACTGCCCCGAGGTGCCACTGTTTGAACTAGAAACTGATACAGTCAAGACCTCATAGACAGGAGGGAAGCTGCTCTATTTAACAAAAAAGAAAAAAGAGATTGATCTTTGGGGGCACACCTGCATCGTCCACTGTCCCCTCATGTACCAGGTTGGCAGGCCCCCAACCACCGGAGAGTGGGCCTGACAGTGGGGCGGGCTACCACACAAACAGTCATCAGACAGAGGAGGGGTTGCTGATCTGATCAAAGGTTGTCGTTGACTCTCTGGAGTTCACACCCCACGCTGAAGCGTGTGCGTGTGTGTGTGTGTGTGTGTGTGTGTGTGTGTGTGTGTGTGTGTGTGTGTGTGTGTGTGTGTGTGTGTGTGTGTGTGTGTGTGTGTGTGTGTGTGTGTGCGCACATGTGTGCTTATCTGGATAAAATAACGACAGCTCACAGGAAGTGGGGAAAGGAAGTCAGGGAGGGAGGCATGAAATCAAACATGCCACGGGAACAGGGGAGGTTAATGTGCACACACACACACACACACACACACACACACACACACACACACACACACACACACACACACACACACACACACACACACACACACACACACACACACACACACACACACACACACACACACACAGGATAAGACGAGACAAGTAGGTTCTGTGGTCAAAGGACACGTTAGGAAGTTATATCTCTCTGACCTCTGATACTTAGACCACACAAATAACCACAGCTGTCGGGGGCAAAAGCATGCCCTTGTTAACTGGGGTATAAATTAGCCCCTCTAATAGCCTATGAGAACCCTGAATTGCTTGCACAGGGACTTGGAAACCTAAATACCAAACAGAACATAAACAACCTGAGAATCTCTGCGGTATCCACCTATTAATTTTCAAACTAAATGGCTTGCGCAGCTGGAATCTGTTACACAGGTGTAGGTTGTAAAGTGCCTTTATAATATCAACAAAACGATAAATCTTGCTTAAGGACTTACGCAGAATTCCCACACTGTGTGTTCCTAAATGTCCTGGAATGAGCGTGCAATATTTTGTTATCCGTTCGTTACTCTCACCCTCTCCGAGTTCTGTAAAACTTTATGGATTTATTTATACATTTCTGTAAACTCATCTACCTCAACTACGAGTCAAAAACACGTTTTTTTTTTCTTTGTTTTCTTTTTGTCTACGTGAATTTTTTTTTTAAGTGTTTTGATCTCAGCAGTTGAGTTACATGCACAAATGACATCAGGCTCCTATGCTCACTGTGAATGTTGACACACATTGATGTAACTGTCTTTTTTGCTGAACCCTAGGCATTCTGGAAATCACATCGGTGGACGTGGGAGTGGTGGCCATCAAAGGGCTGAACAGCAACTACTATCTGGCTATCAGCAGGAAGGGAGAGCTGTACGGAGCGGTTAGTATCCGGGTCAGGGGTCAATCTGAACGCTCCAGAGAAAGAGAGATAGTCTGTCCTTATCAAAGGAGGTCTTATCTTTACTTCTCTAACTGCTGGGTCAACTCTAAAAACAACCAGGCCAGTGCGCACACGTTAACCTCTAACTATGCAATTTTAGAAGAGCACACTAACTTCTACTCAAGCTCACAAAGCAAAACATGCAATATGGATTAAGGAGGAGTAGTAAATAAACACGGTACCATGAGCAACCACAATGGATTTGCACAAGAAAATGATGTGTGTTTTGCCTTAACCTCACATGCCTGGGTTAAAACATTGAAACGTGATACCTATTGTTTTTACAGAGAGAGTTCGGTGTTGACTGCACCCTGAAGGAGCGCATTGAGGAGAACGGCTACAACACGTACGCATCAGCTGAGTGGAGGAACAAGAAGCGGCAGATGTTTGTGGGTCTGAATGTCCACGGGAAGCCGCTGAGAGGGAAGAAAACCCGCAGGAAGAACACGGCCACCCACTTCCTTCCAATTATGGTGTGAACTGGAGGGATCAACAGGGGGAGGAGGATAAGCAGCACTGGACAGAGAGGTTTTCAATAATAAAAAAGCTGTAAAATAAAGACATTCACTGAGAAATCTCATATTGGAAACAAGGCACTAACACTGTTACACAAAAAAATATGGTATCTGCTCCTGACTTTTACTGAGATCACGTACTTTATTTAGTGGGAAAGGATGATATCTGTGTTTTCTGTGGCACCGGATGCAATATTTATCCTTCTTTTCTGTGCCAAACTGTTGCAACTGGAGTATGTGTGTAATGCAGACAACACAGCTAATACTGCGGTAGATGCAGAAGATGTTATTTATAATCCACATTTTACAGTGAAAACCCAGATAATCCGCAAGATAAAAGGAGAGATGAGACTAGACAAGATGAGGGACATGATTGGTCAGTTCATCACCACAGCATGAATAATAGAGGATGCAACACATTTAAAGCAAATGTTTGATACTTAACCACTGTGTTTTGACTGTAATGTAATGATTTATTTATTTTTGTGAAATATTTAACTGGAGGGGAATACTTACAAGGCAAGCATTCCTTTGCATTCTTTACTTTTTATAGGAACTCTTTTATGTGAAAATAAAATAAAAAATTCTCCTCTGCAATGTAGTTGTCTGACTTCCTCAATACACGGAAATGGATTTTACTGAAGTGGAACAGCAAGAAGTGAGAAACCCTGGTGAACTTTCAGGTCACAGTTAGTCTATTCTTATCTGAGGGCCAAAAGGCAACTGTAATGCCTCGCCAGATTTTCCATGTGGCAACCATTGCACTAATGATCATTACCCAAGCAAACAGGAAACATATAGACCAACGACAAGAAAATGGGAGGGAGGTTCCTTCTGTGGTATTGCCTGTAGATGGTGACATAATATCCTAATATTACAGATCTGCCACAAAAAATCTAAAATATCAAACTAGCTCTGTCATGTTGGACAGCATCACTTCTGCCAATATGTTTACTGCAGGGCCTTGAAAGTGTGTGGAGGCAGAAAGAGAGATATGACCTGTGTCTGACCACCCATTTCCCTTAGTAATCATCTACAAACACACTAATCAATGACAGCTGCCTTGATGCCAGATCAAAAGACCACGGGGAGAACATTAACACCACAGGCTTCCGGGCCTCATGTTCTCTTATCCCGCCTCTCTGAACATCCATCTCAGCAAAGGCACGAGAAGACGAAGAGAGTAGATTAGACAGGAAGGTGAGAGACCGGTGGCAAGAGACATTTATCCAAGTTGGCCTGTGAGTGGGACTCCAAAGCAACAAAAGCAATGTGAATCATATTAATAGTACAGGAAACAGTTTATTTAGGCTATAGTATATTGTCCTTTCATTGCCGTTTAAGGAATCACCGCGACAAATGATTAATGCCAAGGAATGCTGCAATGGAATCCACCATGACAGTCAGGGCCAATGGCAACATATGAAATAGTATTTCATCACAATCTCTGCACCATACACAGTCGAATGCATTTTCTCTGCTTATGAAAGTGATTGTGCAATGTGGTGTTGTTGTTGCTGAGGCCAAGGGTATATATTTTTGGTTTCATTTACTTATATTTCTGCACTAAATTTACAAGAAAGACCTCACAATGGGAAGGTTGATTTGGTCTCTGTAGCACTGCATTTCCCTATATTTGTCTTTAAATGCAAACTAATGATGCAGACAATAAATCGTTATGTAATCTACATAATGTGAACTGATGAAGCCGCAAACTCCACTCTCTTGCATTTAAAACCTGTAATGGTGGCTATGCACATGATTCCCGCTCAACAACAATCCTATAGTCATATATCACATTGTGCGTTCTAGAGATTTGTGAATGTTTGAACTCCCACCAAGACATTGGCATTGGGGGAGAAACAACAATAATAGCAAATAAGGGGCAGTAATCGTTTTATCGAAGTGGGTTTCCTTATTCTGGCACGGGAATTCTCTGTGGCATAATGTGATCCAGCTTTGGGAAACAAGTGGAAAATGGCTGGAGGCTCAAACAACTAATGAATACTTACACTGAGAGCTCTGGTGCAACACATGTTTGTAGTGGGCAGCTACTGAGAGAGCTCAGGGTGGGAGGCTCTCTGGAGGGGCTGCACAGGTCCAGAATCGCCTCTGTGGTGCATAAATGTGGGTCAGATATATCAGTTAGCTCCACAAAATTGTACAACAGTGCTTTTGCAGATATAATAAATCAATACTACGTCATTTTACATATTCAACCACTCATACACTTTAACAGGTCCATCATCCAGATAACCTGAAACCCAAAAAAAAAAAAACGCAGACGCTCGAGTCATACAGGACTTTATAGGTCACATAGATAGGGTTTTAGAAGCAAAACCATCCAAGTAACTGTAACTAAAGTCAATACAAGTTCATTTTAACCAAGACATTTTCCACATTTAGTCAAATTGTTTGTGTGTTATTTAGTCGAATTTCGACTTGTGACATTAATAATTCAAAAATTCAGGCCACAGCAGCATATTTTGAATGATGGTCAGGCACCAAGTCGGTTAAATATAATGCATGTATTCCTATTTAGTTCAACTTAAAGAAGCACTATGATTTATATATAAATGTATATGTTTAATTTTGTGCAGCTTTCTTGTCTTTGTTGTTTAGCTGTAGTCATAACTTTGTGTAGGAACAATGACAGCTTAAAATTGGAGTCAAATACCTTATTTTTAAATGTTTTATTCTCATATTTATTTTAATGTGTGAACATTTCCTATAAAGTAACATATATATATATATATGTATAATTAATAGTTGACTGTTTACATGTTATGGAGTTACAAATCTGAATTATTTTACCATTAGTGATCACGTCTTCCTTAATTTCAGCCAGGTCAGCGAGATGCACCATTTATGGCTGAGCTTTGCCCTCCACGCCACCAGAAGGAGACACTTTGATTTTGCACACTGTCACGGATCATCAGCAACGACGAGTTTGTTGTTAAAGGAAGTGGCCAACAAAAAGTTGTGTGTATACGCCGTGATACTAGCCGATTTAGTAAAAGGCATCATGAAAGAGAGATAGGGCGTGTTTTATGGTCTTAAAACACAAGTAATTGATGCTACGCACCACAAAAAGAAGTGAACTGCTGATCTTCATCTTTGAGATATACGAGCAACCATGAACGAAGATTGTTTTAACCGAGCACCCGGAGCAGAGAGATCCCGACATTTTCCCGCGGACCCCGGGCTTGTGGGGTCCACCGGCAATGGAGACCCCAAAGCCCCGCTTTTCAACCAAAGGGAGCCGTTGAGACAGCCGCGAACATCCCCGCCTTCTGAAAACAGCACAAGCGCGGCCGACGCCATGGTTGCTGGAGGTATGGGGCTGTCAACGAGCTAACAACGGCGATAACTGAGCTAATTAAGCTAGCTACTTTCACATTCGATTCCTTGTAAACGACCCCCTCTGACATTACAAGTGAAGGCCAAAGACTGTTTTTACGTAAAATGAATAGTAGCCACAACATAACCTTCGGTTAATAGTTCTACTGACAAGCGTTAAGGGTTAATATCCTCGTGTTACCTGGTTAAATCTGTTGTTGAAATTAATGATCGCTAGCTAGCTGCTAAATACCATTAATGTTAGCTTGCTTTAGCATGTTGCTGTTGCGACATGCACCTGTTGGATTGTGTTTGTAACGCTCCGTCTAAAAAAAGCTCCCACTCAGATATCGCATGGTTCTTTAGTTACGTACCACATTTAAAACTGTCTTACCCAGATATAACTTTTTGGAGCAATCTTTCGTTATAGCCACTCTAACGTTTGTCTACGCAGAGCAAAGTGGCAAAAATAGTTCCCTTTTCTGCTCCCTTTAATCTGATCAAGCAGCTGGCGCTAAGGAGTAAGGAATTAAAGTGCCAGGGAGATAGTTCACGGTTTAGAATGTATCACTAAAGCTTTATTATCTGTGTCAGATGTGAAACTATCAGAATGAGTCTAATGTTTGGACCTTTCACAGCACTATTGTGTGTTTCTGTATGGTCAACACACCACGTGATTACAAAGGCAAAAGCAAGAACTTAATGTTGAAAAATATCCCAAAATGAAAGTTAGCATCAACTAGTATTGGTGGGAATTGTACTGATATTATCTGCCTCTAAAATAAATATCACAGCAGATTCTGGTATTATTTCCTGGGATAACAGCCAACCAATCCACAGATAGCTCCACTAGGTTGATGTGTACTGTACTCTAGCCGCACCTATAGTATGACCCTAAACAATAAGCATGGGAACAGAGAGCTGAGATCAGCACATATGCATGATTTGCAATCCTGCATGAAACTCAGTTTCTCACAGCAGCACATAGTATACCATAGTATTGTGTGCAGTACTATGTCTTTGCACTCAATATAAGTTACTCAATCAATGTTTTGTACTTTTTAAGCACAGGTATTTCTTTCTGTTAACTGTGTATTGACTGTTTTTACACCCTGTTGTCTTTTTTGCTTTTCATTCTGTTGTGCCCAAAACATGTTGTGCCCATATCTTATATGTGCCCATATAACCCGATGAAGCTTGTTCCTCTGTGCCATAGACTTTAATTGCAGTCCAAGAAGTATTCAAATATACTAATTGGTGAGATTTGCTAAAAACAAACTGCAGTGTTCAGCTCGGCTGTTTTTAGAAAATAACTCAAAATGAAATATTCTAATTGAGGACCTACTGAAAGATCAACATTGTTTCATTATTAACTTCGACAGCAACACTATAGACTATCGCCAGCTTGTTTTTTAAAGAAAAAAGAGAGAGAATCCACCCATGTTGGATGAGTAGTTAAAGATGTAACTATGACTGAGAATATCTTTCTTCCATTTTTAGATTTTAAAAGACCGAGCAAACTCCAACCAAGTGCAAATGCCAACAGTACGTCTGCCTCCAGAGGTTTTAATGAAGTGGATTCTTTGGTCCAGTCGTCAAAGCTTTCAGCGAGTGCCCCAGAGTTTGTCCCTTCTGGAATGAACTCGTATGAAGTAAGAGTAACGATATTATGCCTTTATTCTGATGATGTAACTTCCTTTCTTTATGTGTTTTGAAACATTTTTCTCTTTACTGCTGTTGTAATTGGAGACAGGAACTGTGTCAGTAACACATCTATCATTGCTTTTGTAAAGAGTTAAAGTTTATCTTTTTCTTTTTAAGCTTACACTTCTAAATTATGATTGCATCAGCACAAGAAAGTGTTCTGGGTTTTTCAATAGTTGTTCATGTTCGTATTATGATTTTTGTATAGGACCCCTCTTTTTATGATGACGGCAACACAAGCTATTATGAGGAACAAACCTTGGCTGAGACGGTGACAGACTTCCTGGCCCACCTGAGCTCCTCACCAGGCTCCTTTGAGTCTGACGTTGAGCAGATAACGGCGATGCTCAATTCCTGGGTCACTACTGAGGAGCTGCTGAATGAGCTGGTGGAGCTGATTTACACACAGGTTAGAGACACACAATCACTTCTCATGTTGCTGTGTGTGTTAGGGATGTTAAGATTCACCGATTCGCATCGGTGCACCGGCATAAACGTTCAAGATGCGAGTGCACCGGTTGAAAGAGTGCACATCGGCTACAGTTGAACTCGCGATGCATCGATTGTAGCGTCTTTGCATCGGTAAAAAAACGATTCATTCATATAATATCCTCTCATCCTGTCAGCACTCAGCAGAGACAATCTTTGCTTCGCACTACGGAGGCCGAGAGTCTCAGTTATTAACACACATGGAAGTCGAAGAGAAAAAGAAACACAGCGCACCGAAAAACACCTACAAATCAAACGTTTGGCAAGATTGTTCAAGAAAGACGGTCAACTTGAAAAATCGCTCGCAAATTGTAAACGATGCCGTGCCGCTTTAAAGTACACAAGTAGTAAGAGGAACTTAGCGACGCACATAAAGAGGCGACATGGGGTCTGCGGCTGAAAAGAGAAACCTGAAAGTTAGACATGAGTTCAATCACTCAGTGAGGTGTTCTGTCAGTGAGAGTGGTGTTTAGTTTACAACAGCTGTGACTGCCAATAATAGTTAAAATGTTTTCCTTACAATTGTAAGCAGTTATGAAATACCTGTTTGTGAAAGGTTATTTGTATTCTTTATTGTTCATACAGTATAGAAACCACACCTCTGCTCACTGGTGAGTTAGCCTATGAATGAGTGTTAAGCACATCAGGCTGGCAGTTGTATGGGCATTGCACTATGGTAGTTGTTATTTGCACATTGTTAATCATAGGCAATGCATCCTTAAATTGTTTAACTATGAGGTGTTATACAATTGTACTGTACTCTGGAGAGTTTTTTAATGTAAAAAAGAAACAGCATGATGGGATGCATCGCATCGCATCATGTTGAATCAAATCGGATCGAACTGTATCGCAACGGGTGAATCGTATCGCATCGCCTGGTGTTTCAAATGTATCGTATCGTGGCAACGTATCGAGATGCGCATCGCATCGGCCTCAGTGATGGAGATGCACATCCCTAGTGTGTATGAATAGTAAACAAACAATATGATTTTAAACCAAACCTGTCTTAACAAAGCATGCACATCGAAATATAAATATATATGCATGTTTCTGGTGAACCACACAATGGTATAAGACAATGTATTAATTCTTCCTTTCATTGCAGTCTACTGCCATTCCGAACTTCTCGTACACGGGCGCCCGGCTCTGTAACTACCTGTCTCATCATCTCACCGTCAGCCCTCCAAGTGGCAACTTTCGTCAGCTGCTCCTAAAAAGGTGATTTGTTTATATTTTACTGGATTTAATGTAGGTTGATATCGGGGTAGATGAAATCTTATGACCAAAGTCCCTTTATCTTTAATGAAATGCAAATATTTTGATAATTGGATTGTTGAAAAGGGTAAAATAAGGATGAAATATTAGCTTCACACTAGCAGCAGCAGTAGAGAGTAGGAATATGTTTTATATTACACTCAGTTATTCAGTGAGAATAAGGCCAGGAAGCATTGGACCTGTCATTGTTCATTCAAAGTGATGTTTAAAAGCTATAATGCGTCTGCCCTAGGTGTCGGAAAGAGTATGAACAGAGGGATGCAGCTGTACGAGGAGACAAAGAGACTCAGAAGAAGTTCCACTCCTATGTGCTCTTCCTGGGAGAGCTCTATCTCAGCCTCGAGGTAAGACATCGTCTTCGAGACCACATTACATTCCTTAAAGGTGGGGTAGGTAAGTTTGAGAAACCGGCTCGAGATACACTTTTTGTTATATTCCATGGAATGCTCTTAACATCCCGATAGCAATGAATATCTTAAGTGCTTTGACAAAAAATCCATAAAATGTCATCTATGGAAGCCGTAGTACTGTAAAAAGCACGACCAATCATTTTAGCCGGCCCGGCTAAAATAACTGGATGGCCTACCTGCCTGTCAGCCTTCCATCTGTGCACAAACTTATCTCGTGCCCTCATTGGTCATGTGCGCGTTCGTGTGTGTTGGAGGAGGGGCTCTGTAAGGAAGTGGCAGATTTTTTCCGGTTGTGTATTTTCAAATTCTAGCGATCTCGAGCTGGTTTCTTCTAAATGACCTACCCCACCTTGAAGTCGTCAGCTTTTATTTAATCAATTTGTTGAAATGTACACAATGCAATATTCTATTCCTTTTACCCTTTTAATTTAGCTTCACTCAATGGCAGGTTGTGAACTTGTTGCAGTCCCACATGCTGCCCCAGTGGCACTAAAGGAAACATTTGGTGGATTAACTATGTTTGCTTCCTAACTTGAACAATTGTATTTATATAAAGACTAGGTTGAAACTAATGCCTGGACTAGTCGTCACAGTAGTGCCAGTCAATAATTTGCCTTTTTTATTTAGATTAAAAGTGCAAAAGGACCTCCAAATCGAGCAGTGATCCTTCTCGCGGCTCTGAAGGACCTGATGAACAGTCTGTTCTCCAAGCCGGTGGACGCAAATCTCATCTGCGCTGTCAAGCTGCTTAAGGTTTCCATTCTCAATTAAATACGTCTAAACAATTGTATCAAGATCTTTCTGGACAGTTCGATCTTTTTTCTTTTTGGGAAGGTATTGAAAATGTTTTAAATTGACAGCTGACGGGCTCGGTCCTGGATGACACGTGGAAAGAGAGTGGACAACGGCACATGGATGAACTGATCCGAAGAATAGAAAATATTGTACTGGATGCCACCTGCAGCAGGTGGGTACAGTGATGTGCTGTGTTGTGCCAGATTCTACTTGAGAAAATATATTCTTTCCTCAACAATAATGAAGTGTATTTAGGGATCGATCGGTGCTCTATATAAATGCCGATCGGGAGAGCCGATCACATGACGTAAAATACATACATACAATACATCCCTACTTTTTAACACACACTCACACTAAACACTTGTAACATATACAGTGTTTCCCCTACCATTGTCTTGGAGGGGCGCTGCGCCCCGCCAACGGAGTCCCGCGCCCCCCCTGAAATTCAAGGTGTTTAAAGGAGAGGTGTCATGGCCATTTCCACTGATCATAATTCCATTGTTGAGGTATACTAGAATAGATTTATATTGTGCATTTTTCCAAACTCACATTGGTTTCTCATACAGCATCTCTGTAAAATACGTGTATTCACTGAAGTTCACTCTCTGCCTTTAACGGCTCGTTGAAGCTCCAATAGCTCCAGCCCCCACCCTCCCTGTGAGCACAGTGTGCTCTGATTGGTCGGGACGTTGTGAATCGCGCTGAGCTCCGTGGAGGTGTTGTTTCCTTGTTAGCGATACACAGCCAAACTCATCCTGAGCACACACAAACTCACATCCGAAGTAAAAACAATAAGTTTGGCTTGATATTGAGTAAGAAAAAGGTTGATAAACGCTGTGAGAATGGGTCTGCAGAGAGAATTTTGCCGCGATCCCAACTGTCTGTTATCAGCCTGCAGCCAGGGAGGAGAAATCAGCAGAGCTGTCTGCTCCCTGCACACAGATGTGTGTGTGAGGAAGTCCATGGATCGGTCAATTTGGACCAATCAGCGGGGGCTTAACGTAACGGCTCTTCGGGATTGGTCCATTTCGTTCCGGGTACCGCTTGACATCATGCCGTACCCGGAACGAAATGGAAGACTCAAATGGGCAATGACGTATCTCCAACGAGGCGTTTTGGGGAGGTATTTTCTGTGTTAGAGTTTTACTCGCTACAGGGTGTACTTTGAGGGTTTTGACTCTGCACACCGTTTACATGCATAAAAACCTTCATAACACACAAGGGGACAGGTAATAACTGGAAAAGCATGACACCTCTCCTTTAAAACAAAATATATATAATATAATTACATTTGAATATAATTACATTTTAATTAATTTTCTTTTTATATATATATATATATATATATATATATATATATATATAGCACCAAATTGCAACTAATCTATATCTACTGTCACTTTTCACATTGAACATGTGCTCTTTTATTAAATAAACTAAACGCTTTCATTTTAAGTTGTGAGTTTAGTGTTTTTGACCCTAAGAAACACTGATGCATTCATCAATAACAATAATCCACAGCACCTCTCTGCTCCAGAGGATTTAAAAAAAAATATATCCCAATGCCCCCCCCCCACGCTCAGGCAGCACCCCCCCAAAGCAGTACACCTAGGGGAAACACTGATATATCGTCAGCCATAAACTAAGAAAAGGTGCCAAAAAGCTGAACTTTTGAGAGTTAATCCCTAATCTACACCCTGGGAAAATGTATTGATGGGAGTGTTTCTGTGCTCAGGGATGTCCGACAGATGCTCCTGAAACTAGTGGAGTTGAGATCGAGTGACTGGGGCAGGGTCCGAGCGGCTGCAGCAGCCAGCAACGCCACGCCAGACAACGACCCCAACTACTTCATGGTGAGGGTCACCTTCACCATTCTTCCCATTCCTCTTCTTTTTTCTCTGCATTTCTGTTTTTCATGAAATATTCTTCCCCTCTCAGAATGAACCCACATTCTACACACAAGACGGGACTCCTTTCACAGCAGCAGACCCAGGTGAAACTTTGTAAACACGTGTGTGATAGATCAGTAGCGGGCAATATGAGGTTTGCTACCAGGTTATCAACTGTTTGTCAATCACAGCCACCGTCGACATGCTAAATCATGCTCTATACTGTTATAAAAACATTAGAAACAACTGTAATTTCTGTATCGTATTTGCACGAAAACGAAAAGGCTAGAAGACTTTAAAAATGTTAGGAGGCCAGATATTTCTTATTTATTCATTTTTCTCTATAGCTTGTGATATATTATTGTTTTACTAGTAACTATGTTAAAAAGTGTTTTTCTAAGTAAAATAATCTGCATCAGATCTATGAATTGAAATACAGGCACCCTACTGTTTTCATGGGTGTAAGTGTTGATAGAAATGTACTTTTCTTTTGTTTATTATGCACTATGTTGCTTAGCGTTAATAAATATGGTCTGCAACATAAAGCACCAGTGCCTTAATGTCCCTTTCTCGGCTTTCATAGATTATGGTGAGAAATACCAAGAGATCCTGGACAGGCAGGAGTATTTCAATGACACTGACGGAGAAAATGGAAGCGAATCCGAGTTGTAAGTACATATTTTATTTTTTATTTTTCCTTTGTTAAACCAGGATAGGTCTCATTGAGATTAAGGTCGCATTCACACCAGCCTTTTATAGTCCGGTTGACTCGAACCCTGGTGCGTTTAGCCGCTTGGTGCGGTTCGTTTGGGTCGGTGTGAACACAGTCCGAGACCTCTTAAGTGAACTAAACAACCGGACTCTGGTCCGCTAAAATAGGTGGTCTCGGACCGCTTGCTAGTGAACTCTGGAGCGGTTCATCGCTGGTGTGAACGCAGTCCGCACCAAAACATAGGAAGCGTAGTATTTACGTGTCACAAGAACGCGGGTGTCTTCAAAATCGTTAGCGAAAGAGTGAAGCAGAATGAAGTGTTGAACAGTGTCGTGTAAAGTAAAAACAACTATCAAACAAAAAACTATACATAAAAGTCAGAGCCACCTGCCGTCGGTGAAACCCCCTCCATACTGCAGAACGTCTCTCATTATATGTGTTATAATGTTTTGTATCGCACGTAGTCTGATTATATAATCATATGCGCCATTGCTGTTGATATGCTCTCCATATTAACAGCATGAAAATAACCTGCCGATGCTCCATGGCGGAGGCTCTGGTAGAAATTGCCGGGATTTGCGTTTTTACCCCCTTAATGTCTGACCAATTGTTGAACAGCATTTCCGAGCACATGACTTGTGTTTAAAGTTTATAGTCCATTTGAATTTTGCCTGTGTGAACAAACCGAACCTTCTGAAAAATGAAACAATGTAACAAACTGTCGCCTGGTGCGCACCAGAGAAGCGGACTATTAGGTGTGAATGCGACCTTAAAATCTCTTTTTCAAGAGAGTCCTGGCCCAAGAATGGTAACGGCACAGTTACAGACCATTTTAAAACACACAATCACAACACAGTCATACAACAAGATATCAGAGGATAAATAATATATAGATGGCTTATGCATGCTTCACTTTTAGGTCCCAGCCATTACAGGGACCGGTTTCTCATAGTTGCTATTAATACCATTCAAAGATATAACGGTCATTATAAGAAAACTTATATCAATGGCAATCACATCCTTTTATGTTTCTGTACATTGGTTTTCAGCTGGAGACTGAGCAGTCAGCTGCGATGATACTTGTGTTTTATAAGATTAGTTGGACATGAACCCAACGACCCTCAGAATAATTCAAAGATGTTAGTGATGTGATTTAGTATCTATATAAATATATATTTTATATATACCGCATGATATTCTGAGTTGCGTACACAGTGGCCGAGGCAGAACGTCACAAACACGCCGTTATGGAAAAAACCTTAAACAGGGTTCAGTGTTTCCCCTAGGACGGAGTACCTGGCTGGTGCCCCCTAGCAGCTGCGCCGCCTCTATTTGTATAGAGGGGAAACACTGGGGTTAGACAACAAGAGGCTGCTGTAACAAATAAGTGCTGTTTTAGAGAAGATGTAAGTTAGTCAGTGTGTTATTTTTAATTGAATTACAATTTTTCAAACTGACAATAATGTTTGTATATGCTGTCAGTTAAAGTTTTACAAAGAAAGATATCGGAATAGGCATGTCGGAAATCAGGATGGGCTCATATAGATGAATAAAGGGCGTCTGAATGCAGCTTCCCACAGGTCATATGATCACCTGTGGGCCCCTGAGCATGGTTAGTGTGATTGACTAGCCCACAATGCAACAGGGTGAACCATTGCCTGGGTTTCAGTTTAGTCAGCAGATGAGTGTGAAAGAGGGCTTAGCTCACTGCTATCCTCTCTGTGAACTCTGGCTCTGTTATTGTGCATTGTGTAAATGGCCTTTTTCTAACCCATATTTTAGGTCGCTTAATAATAGATACACATCCATACATTCAGGAGCACATTTGTCTTTTAAAGATCTAAAAAAGTAAATGATTGGTTTTGTTGTTTTCACAGATTCGACTCTGAAGACGAGATGGAGCCTGAGATAGAAGAAGCTTATGAGACATTTTGTTTAGAAGCAGAGATGAAACGAAAACAATGACGTGACGGTGAAAGTCTGAGAGTCTCAAAAGGCACATAATTTAAATTCTCAACTTGTTTGGAATGTTGAAACGCAAAGTTAACTAGCATCCGATATGTTCAAACTTTTATTTTAAGGCTAAAAAGCATTTGAATAAAAAGAGCTGTTCATAGCACTTCTGACACTATTTAAGTCAGGGTTGATTGGAAATGGGGACAATCAACAGGGTTAATTGTTCAAAAATATTAACGGTATTAAGAGTTTTTCTTTGGACATAGCAGTTCCCTCTTTGTTGCTTTTACATTGTTTTCAGGAATTTATTTCCTTTACGCCTAAACAAAATGCCAAGAGGGAAATGGTGTGCTGTGGATTTATTTTCCTTTGAGTTCTTTCCTGAAAGGCCGATTGCATCGACTGTGTGCATAATGGTTAAGTTCTTATGAATGCCCCATGCATAAACAGGCCAAAAAACTCCATTCATTGTCTCAGAGGCCTCATCCTAATGTGAAATGCACTGTAAGACGGTAAGGGTTGCTTTACTACATACAGAAATGCATATACAGCCTTTATCCTGTGACTGTTGTCAGGTTGATAGCATTCATATAAGTGACTGCAGTCCAATTGGGAGAAATGAAAGGCTGTACTGTTAGGTCTAATAGAAACAAATACTTAATTTAGTCATAACCTGGGAGGTGAAGTTGGACAGAACTCTTTTATTTTTTAAACATTTGATAGTCCTTAGTAAAATGTTCAGAATCCATGGTCAGTGTGACAGTGTTAACTGCAGGAAAGGATTATTTATATCCCACTTATCCCAAGACGGAAAGACTGTTTACCAGCAATTCATTGAGCCCATAAAAAGGAATGTTGTTTCATAGTTTGTAAATATTATTTATGGTATTGTTTGCCTGCAATAAATTCTTTATAATGTGACATTGTATGTGCTTGATTTGTCTTTTTGCCTTGTTTAGGTGGAAGGAGATAAACAAGGACGTTTGTTCTGTATTTGGGACAGGCACATTGTTTTTTCTCCAGTGATTTAATTGTGAAGTGATTAATGGCGCTACACGGCCTCGCTCGGTATGGCTAGGCCTCGTTAGGCCTTATTAGGACTGGCTCACTCTATGGCGCATTTCCATTACAGTTTAGGAATTGGGGTAGTATCTATAGTAACGCAGTGTAGGCGGAGCCGTGATGTCATCTTCAATGAGAACCCCAGAAAACCAACATCAGCCGTTAGCTGTTAGCACTCAGAGCTCACAGCTCCTCATATATGTTCAGAAACTAGACAAAAGTTAAACAAGTACAAACCACAGACTGCCTGTGTCATGGTGAATACAGTCGCTGCTTTATTTATGTCTGTATAGGCCGTTGTTGTGAGTGTGGACGGTCGGAGCATATATTGCGTTAGCTTAGCCGATCTCCATTTAGACAACACGCATTTTAAAAGGTTTTTCGCCTGCCGTCTGTCTGCAGACTTGTCAAAGCATTAATTCATGGTTTTTACTAACCGGTATCAGTATGTTGTTACTTCGGCATCATTTTGAAACGTGTATTACAATTAAATCACGGTCAAATATGTTTATCTTGTTGTAGTTGTAGCCCCCTTGCCAGCGATTCTCTCTCTAGTTTAGCATACTCAGCCTGGTTGTTGGCCCGGAAAGAACCTCGATTTTATGGGGCCAGAAAAACTGTGAAATAGTACCCGCTAGCCGGTACTACGCCAAGTGGAAACGCAACCAAAAACAGGCCGGGCACGGCTCGACACGCTTAAAGCGAGCTCCGCACTGTAGTGGAAATGCGCCATTAGTGACTTGGACTTCATCTTTGTTGTATAGCAAGATATAAACTCACGGGAACACATGGTGAAACACTGCGATATAAAGCTCAGGGATTTTGTGAGAGATTATCATTAGAAAACAATATTTTGAAATGTTCCTATTCTTTATTTTTTGGTATTTCCTTTTTTGTTCAGTTAAGTGTTTAATAAAATACTGTCACAAATTTCTTCTATTTACTTTTTTTTAACAAGCACTGTTGTGTTGGAGCAGCATAGTGAAAGCAGCAGAGAGGCAGAGCAAAGGGTCAGGGTAAAGAGAAGGAGGGGTTAAAAATAATAGCAGCGGGTTAGTTTCACCCCCCCCAGACACACACTGCTATGCCAGGTTCGACCTAGCTTCCCTGAGAGCTATAGGATAGGAAACTACTCACACAAATGAAAATAGTCTCTGAGTATGGGGCAGTCCAACTGTTGCAGGCCGAGCACGTTACAGCAGGTGAAGCAGAACGTTGTGAAATGAGGAAAGTTGAATGCAAGCAAAGCTCTTATCAGTAGAGGCATGCCCATCTAAGGGAGTGGTATCACAAAGGTAGAACTGATTACACTTAAGTAATATCATTATGGCAATATTGAAAAAAGTGTTCGTATGTTTTCCTTATATTGAACGGCCCTAGATCTCAGGCAATAACATAGTAAGCAAAATCTTTGCACTTCCCAAATCACTGTTTAATCTAAATAACTGTTTGCGCAAACTCAATCAAATATAGGTCAATTATGCTTGATACATGAATATGCTTTAAGAAAGAAAACTGGTTACATCACAGCTCTCATGGGGATTTATTTATTTTGTTGGCAGCTCATCTCTTTAAAATAGAAGCCTCAGATTACCTATAATAAGGGGAAATATGAAGGGTCTATTTCAAGCTTGTTATGCAAATAAGTTATTGGGCTTTTTTTTCTGAAATAAGATTAGAAAATCTTTTCAACTTTAATTGACTGAATTTATTTGAAATTTGTGCTTATTAACTTGTGAATACTGTGTAATATATGTTTACATACAAGCACAAGTTTCAGGAGCGGGTCATATTCCTTTATACTTTAACAATTTGCTGAGGGTCAATTCAAAATAGACCATGGGGCGCATTTAGCCCCCGGGCTGTAGTTTGACACCCCTGCTCTTAAGGTATAAAAGGAGACATACTATTTATAAAAAAAATGAAAATACTATTGACTCAGTTTTAAATACAAGGGTTTCTTTACACTTGCAAAAGTGCACATTTCACTTTAGAACTAATAAAACGAATGGAGAATATAACATGTTTATACAATATTATTTTGAAAGTATAGCGTCTTCTCTCTGCTGTACAGGAACATTTCCCAACTAAGTGTCTTTGAACAAACTCTGCCATCATCTGGTGACTCTATGTCTGTGCAACTCTTTCCAGATCAGACCTATACACACACTGTTATGACCCAGCTCAAAAGGCCACAACAAAGAGGAGACACACCATGTCAACGTTTATCAAAAGATCATTATTTAGAACAAACAATTCAAATCAAGTGGAATGTGTTATACTCAACAGAGCCGGGTGCCTGCAGGGAAAAACAGAGAGAGAACAGAGAGGCTTTAAATAGCTGCAGGGCACCAGACCCAGGTGCCCTGAGTTACTGCAATCAATGCAGCACAGACAGGACAGCCACACCCTCTCCAATGATGAACCCACAGGGGCATCACAGCCCCCCCTTAAGACGGAGGCCCCAAAGGGACCCCCGAAAAACCAACAACAAAAGGTACCAAAACATCAACGCAAGTAAAAATCCGCCAGTCCCCCAGTTAGCCTAGGAGACCTACTACCCCACCGGGGCACGAGAGAGCATCCGCCAACTCGGCTCTCTTCATCTGGCGCCTTAACGTCACACTCATCAGCCAACCCCAACCCTGGACCTAGCTTGGAATGGTGAGACCTGCCATGGCACCAAAGCCAACACCCGATCCCCCGGGCCGAACCCACGACACTGCTTTGCGGTCATAGATTCTCTCCATATCTGCCTGAGCACCAGCTACATTTCTCCTTGCTATCTCCACCGCTACATACAGGCGACAACGAAAACCACCTACACAGTCCACCAATCTCTTAGGTGGCTCACTCTCAACCAACCCATCCCGGAGAACAGCCAACGGACCACGCACCGCATACCCAAAGACCAAATCACTAGGGCTGAACCCTGTACCTTCCTGAACGACCTCCCCGGACACCAACACGAGCCCCGGAAGTTCCTCCCAAACAAAGCAACCCCGGGCTATGTCTCCGACCCCCTCCCCCGGCAACAACTCAGTCCACAGAGCAGAAAGAGATGAACCGTCCCTCTGACTCCTCACCCAGTCCACCCTTGACACAGACGAAGGGAGATCAGGCTGTGAGACCACATATTCCACATTGCTTTTGCTACACTCCGAAGCAGGCGGGTCAGCAGACATTCCACCGGTCTGCGCACGCGTCACAGCACAAACTGGAAAAATGCTCCGAAACTGCAAACCGCTCTCATCCTGCTCCCCAGACGCCAACGGCCTGGAAACAACCACAGGCGTTGGCACACCAGCCCACACAGCACTACCAGTGAGATCGTTGCCCAAAATCATATGTACCCCATCAAGTGGCAATGCGGGACGCACGCCGATAGACACAACTCCCCGCACCAGCTCACAATCTAGCACTATTGCATGAAGTGACACAGGAATCAAGTCCATCTCCATGCCACTCATCAGTACAAAATCCCCCGTCTCTGTCTCCGACGAAAAAGGCAAACACTGACTCAACAATAAACGAGTATCTAGCTGCTGTGTCACGCAACACCTTAATCGGAACATACTTGTCACTACCGACTACTGATACAACGGCTTCCGTGATGAACGGCTCAAAACCAGAACCCACATCCAGGTCGGCACAAACCGGCTTCTTATCAGGCACCATGCCCAAGCCCACACCCAACGGCTTTTTAACCAAAATGGCAGAACAACACATGGCTGGAGCATGTGATGGAAAACGAGGCTTCCCCTCAGGTTCCAGCAATGGACACTGATCCTTCCAATGACCCTCTACTCGGCAATAATTGCATTGGCCCACTCTGGCACCCTCGGGTCGCCCCGGACCTGCAAATCTACGGGAGGAGCCTGGTGAGAACTTTGCACCACCGCGGGAATAGCGACCATCTTCTCCACGTCTCCAATCACCCCTAGAACAATTCTCTGTAAAACTGCCCTTATGCGTCAACACAAAATGTATATATACAGTCTATGGTTCAAACTGAGTGAAATAAATGTCAGGGTCACGCTCATTAAACTTTGGCACTAACCGCAAGTTAGAAATAACATCGCCACTACCTGATGCCGAACCATCAGATGAAAGCTTGCCCTCTCCAATCAGCCGTAATCTAGCATGTTCCACCTCACATTTCATCTTTTCCACCTCCAGCACCTTCTCCACCTCTAAACGCTTCTCTACCTCCTGCTGCCGTAACCTCAACTCCAACTGCAACCTGTCCTCCTCCAACCTCCGCAGCTCCACTTGCTTGGAACAGTCTACAGCTCAAATCGAAACTGAGCAATTTTATTCCTCTGAATGTTTTTAAAGCAAGTCTAAATGAAATGCTCATTGAAACTATGGGTATTTGTAAATGTTCATAAGTATGTAAATGTAGCTTGTAAATATGTTGTATGATATCCTCTATTGTTTTATGTTTCATGTGGAAGCTAATTGCTGCAGGTCTCCCTTGAAAAAGAGATCTATGATCTCAAGGGACCAATCTGGTTAAATAAAAGTTTGAAATGAAATGAACCTCAACTTCTCCTGCTCAAACTGCATGGCCAAAAGCTCTTTTTGCTGCTCGAACGTCAAACCAGCTGTCTGAACCACTACCGGCACGACCCCTGCCGCACCAAACTCACTCTTCTGCAACACCCCCTGCTCAAGCAAAGATGACACAATGACATCTTTAATCTCATCTTTCCGCTTACTCCCTACAACAGCAATTTTATAATGCTCTGCTATTTCGACCAACTGCGCCTTCTTGCAATCATCTAAGAAAGACACTTTGAGGGCGCATCCACAAACGCCAACAAAGAAGCCATAATATATTACCTATAACCAATCAGAAAGCAAAGTGTTAAACTGCCAACATGCATGGGCAAAAGACAACCCCAACAGAGAATCTCCCCCTCACTGCCAAACCAAAATCTTAATAATCTCACCTAGTCTTCATGTGGCTTGCGGCGGGTAATTACGCACTGGAACCCAGCGGAGTTGTGGAGCAACCTGCACGCAGGTAACACCAACAAATGACGCGGACGTGCCCCCGAGAAAGCTGTCCGAAAACAGCTGACACTAACCACGTCGCCACAACACTATGAAACAAACAGACGCAACCCAAGGGGAAACGCCACTTAAGCCTAGCGGGGAAATCCCTGTACAAAAGCGCTTCAAACAGCAACATCTTACCATCTGATTGGCACACAAAACCTGACGCCCTGTCAAACACTAAAGCTTCCTAAAACACAAAAGACATGTGTCCCCCAATAGCAGCGCCAAGCCAGCACACAGCTGGACCACATCAACTAATTAGCTGCTCAATGACACCATGTGCTCTGAGCACTAATAATAATCCTTATATTTATTATAGCGCTTTATCAATGAATCTCAAAGCGCTTTACAAATACACATTACACATACAGATCATACATACATGTAATGATCATCTACTGTGGACAATACCCACAGGAGCAAGTTCAGGTGAAGTGTCTTGCCCAAGGACACAACGGCTTCATGGCGCATTTCCACTACACGGCCTCGCTCGGTATGGCTAGGCCTCATTAGGACTGGCTCACTTTATGGCGCATTTCCATTACAGTTTAGGAATTGGGGTAGTATCTATAGTAACGCAGTGTAGGCGGAGCCGTGACGTCATCTTCAACGAGAACCCCAGAAAAACAACACAGCCGTTAGCTGTTAGCACTCAGAGCTCACAGCTCCTCATATCTGTTCAGAAACTAGACAAAAGTTAAACAAGTACAAACCACAGACTGTCTGTGTCATGGCGAATACAGTCGCTGGTTTATTTATGTCTGTATAGGCCGTTGTGAGTGTGGACGGTCGGAGCATATATTGCGTTAACTTAGCCAATCTCCATTTAGAAAACACGCATTTTAAAAGGTTTTTCGTCTGCCGTCTGTCTGCAGACTTGTCAAAGCATTAATTCATGGTTTTTACTAACCGGTATCAGTATGTTGTTACTTCGGCATCATTTTTGAAACGTGTATTACAATTAAATCACGGTCAAATATGTTAATCTTGTTGTAGTTGTAGCCCCCTTGCCAGCGATTCTCTCTCTAGTTTAGCATACTCAGCCCGACTCAGCCTGGTTGTTCCTGGCCCTAGAACCACGATTTTATGGGGCCAAAAAAACTGGGAATTAGGACCCGCTAGCCGGTACTAGGCCAAGTGGAAACGCAACCAAAGACGGGCCGCTGACGTCACAGCTCTCTTAAACGGGGCTCCGCGCTGCAGCGGCGGCGGGTCTCACCCCCTTGATCTGATAATCATTGCACAGCGCACTGCGCCACACCGCCCATCTTCACACCTCGAAGTCATCAAGGCGCTTTTACAAGTACATATTGATATTATACATGTACTGTGGACAATACCCACAGGAGCAAATTCGGGTGAAACGTCCTACGGGTTATTTGGTTAAAAGTTTGTGTAGTGACGGGTGGCGCAGTGGTCTGTGCGTTTGATCATCAGCTCAAGGGGGCGTTGGGGAACCCCAGTTTGAACCCGTTTCGAACCATCATCAGATGAAGGCCACCTTGATCTGATGATGAAACGCACAGACCACTGCGCCACCCGTCACTACAAACCTTTAACCAAATAACCTGTAGGACGAGCCCCCATTTGTTATGACCCGGCTCAAAAGGCCACAACAAAGAGGAGACACACCATGTCAACGTTTATCAAAAGATGTTTATTTAGAACAAACAATTCAAATCAAGTGGAATTTGTTATACTCAACAGAGCCGGGTGCCTGCAGGGAAAAACAGAGAGGAGCAGAGAGGCTTTAAATAGCTGCAGGGCACCAGACCCAGGTGCCCTGAGTTACTGCAATCAATGCAATCAATGCAGCACAGACAGGACAGCCACACCCTCTCCAATGATGAACCCACAGGGGCATCACACACACACACATGTTGTTTGTAATAAAATTACAGATCATTGCTTAAGTTATTGCTATGAGGACTGCACAACTCAAACAAAGATATTTATTCTGGGACCTAAAAAAACACTGGCATTAAATGTCAGTCACCTAACACCAGTTACAGTTCTCTGGCAGTTTATGCAGGATCTGCCGTGCTGATTCACAGTTTAGGTGAAAAGAAAATAAGGGCTCAAAAGACACGCAAAAACACCTTTATGTCCATTCTTATATTACTATCCAATTTTCTGCAATAAGTTCCTCTAGTGAGACCTTTTAATGGAGATCTTGACTTAAATGTATGTCAAATGCATTGCTGAGAACACAGTGAATTGTTCTTAATTGAAGTATTTAAAGTTTAGAAGATAATAACAATGGCTATTGTGACCTGTAATGCAATACAAATCCCTGCAAATGAACACCAGTTACCAAGTAAAATCAGGTTGAAGTCTGTTTGTAAATGATATTTTATCCTTTGCCACCACCTGGTGACCAAAGTGAGTAGCGTTAAAATATCGAGTCATTTGTCGACGAAGAAGCTGCATCAATGATTTCATTTAGTACGTTTGGTACTAGGAAAAAATAATCTGAGTTTTTGAAATTCAGTATTGTTTCATTATGATGTTAATGGGGTAAATGCTAAACTTATATTTTCAAATAGCTGGTTTTAGATTAGTGTAAAAAAGTTATGCACACCATACTTAACCATAATAGATCTAAGACAGTGACAAAACAAGATGGGGAACCCTGCAGAGTCCAAACATTTATACTTTTAGTCCCAGGCATGTCTTGCCCCATCTTCATATTTTAATTATCACAATTTTACATTGTTCACATTACGCAAGCCTCTCCCTTTTCTATATGAAGAAATAAAGGAGCTTCTTAGTTGACATTTCAGAAATGTGACATGTGTGTTCAGAATGGCCTTGAAAGTGCTTGGTGGTCAGGCTGCTCAGAGGAAGATGACAAACAGAATATCATGACATCTCTTTACCCTCACCGCAGCTATTTGCCTTGCTACAGTGTAATAGCTCTTTGGTACTTTATAACTCCCACAACCAAGCATACATTTATGTTGAAATTGTGAGACTTTGAGCTTGGATTACAGCTAAGAACATTGCTTTTCTTTGTGATACATTTTATATTTCTTTCACTTGTGTCAGGGGTCAGTTTACTGAGGGACCTGGGGACCAAGCAATGTTAGCTGCAGGCCATAAAACCCCCACTATCCTCATGATGGGACAAAAACAATATCTTTAAGGTTGGTAGCACACTTTAATGTGGTTGTCACACCATATTTTAGATATAATATATCATGTTTTTAGCATTATGATTCACTGATTATATTTTCTTTACCGTACAATAATTTGTATAAATTGTTAGCATGGACAATTTTGGTTCAAAAGATGTAAACACACGTGTAATGTCAATAAACATTTGTGGTACTTATCAAGAACAAGGACTGATCATTGTTTGTCATAAATGTTTTATTTTCATCATCATGGAAAACGGATGTCTGCATGAGTGCATTCTGTGTTTTTGAGGAAGCACATTGCACACAATGCAAAACAATCATGCATCGTCTTTCTCTGGTTTACTGCAGTCATCCCTTTTGTGTGCTATCTTGAGGATTGTTTGAAAAGTAACTGTTGGTCATGTGACTGGATGGTAGCTTCACCCACCAGTCACATGACCACCGTGTCTGTGTGCATTCATTGACTCATGAGCCCCTCTGAGCCGCTGGATGTGAGTGTTTGGCTCACAATGCAGCAGGGAACACCAGGGCCTTAGATTCCCATTGGTCAGCAGATGGGAGTGAAAGAGGGATTAGCTCCATTTCTCTCCCAGACCTCTGTGTGTGTGTGTGTGTGTGTGTGTGTGTGTGTGTGTGTGTGTGTGTGTGTGTGTGTGTGTGTGTGTGTGTGTGTGTGTGTGTGTGTGTGTGTGTGTGTGTGTGTGTGTGTGTGTGTGTGTGTGTCTGTGTGTGTGTGTGTATATATTCATGTCTCTGCGTGTGTTCATGTCTCTGCGTGTATTCATGTCTCTGCATAGTGTGGTTTTAAAACATAGAAATAAGAGGGGGAACAAAACTAACACAGTGATGTATTTCTTCCTGGGAAGGTATTAGTCTGACACATCTGGGGACAAAATGTGTGACTGAGTTACTATTTTGACCATGTTTGCAAATTGTCATGAGATAGAGCTTAAAGAGAAGTTTGACAGTATTTCCAATACATCAGATTTGCATTGAGGATCTAAATATATGTAGTAATTTAATGACATCGAGGTGTTTATTGCAAAATAAGTTTACAAGAAAACCCACAAAAAACATCTTACTTAAAACCACAAACATCTGTATTTAAGACCTCGCTACAAACAGTTTTCATAGGAAGTATTCATTAGTCATGTGTACCAATGAAAACTGTTAGATCATCCAGGGTAACAGACTGATTGTTAATAAAAAGTGCTGTTTTTATGGTTTTTCAAATAAGTCAAAACCTGGAGAAATACAATCAAACCAAGCAAGATGCGAACAGAAGTGAAGTGTGAAACCCCTTTTAATAATGTGGTACAGTAAAACAAGGACAAAGGCTTTTCCTATGATTATAAATAGTCTCTCAACTCCCAGTCCAACTTCAAATGACTCATGTTCCTCCTCAGTGGGGATTTTTAAAGACTTTCCCACACTTCTACAAGATGTCAGGGCCTGATGCAAAAATAGACCACAAGCTTTGCTGTGACAAGAGACTTCCTTCGATTTTTCAACATGATTTAACAGAACGAGCTGCTTAAAACTCTTGAGTGGGATTTAACAAGTTTAGTTTGATTTGTCTAAAAGACAAGTTTTTACCCTTTTCAGTTTCTCAAGGCAAGTCTTGTCACCAAAAATACAACAAAATAAGTTCAGCCTTTTCCAGGAACCGCGCTGCGTCACCAGAGCTTGAAGTGGCTCATTAGGAATTGTAAAGGTGCTCTGGCCTACCATGACTTGCACACGAATCATGGCTGCACAAACAGAGGAGAGGGCGTATGATTCAGCTGCTGAATACGGATGATATCCAGGACAACCAAACCTATTGAATCAACTTAACTGAACACATAGCAGAGGGTCTGTGGCAAACTGCCTACAATGTATCTGAACACTATAGTGGGATACTGATTACAATTACCTCATCAGTCCTTGCAGTGCTTGTGTGAAAAATGTTCATACTGAATTTGAAGACAGTGTAGAGAGCCTTTAATAAGTGTTTGTGGTTGATGTTATGAAAGCCTCAAGTTTGACATTTTACGGGATACGCCTTAGTTCATTAGTGTGATTTAAGATTTGACGTGATGCATTTGAAAGAGTGGAGATACTGTAGCTATGATGTTCAACTCATCTTTATAAGTCACATTGGGCAAAGCATGGAAAGCAACACTGAAACACCATGACAGTGTTACACTGTAACTGTCTAAAGGAAAGGGAGAGGGTAAAGTGTGATCTTACTGTATGGTATAATCTGACCAAAAAACATAAATAAAGTTTGGGTGTACTAGTCTTGAAAGTATGACACAAAATCCAACAAATATAACAGCCTAACTGTGTTCAATAAGTGAACGGCTTAATTACACCCATCAGTGTTATTGGTTAAATTATTGCATGATGGTGAAAGTGGTTAAATAGGTGATTTTAAGAGGCTTAGTCCCAGCTGCTCCAGTAGAGCTGTGTGAGTGTGATAGCATTCCTGCCAAATACAGCATGACTTAGTGAATTGGTCAAAATCGTAGCAACTGAGGCACAAATATCCAGATTTTGTCTCCCTTTCCAGGCTCTCAAAATGCTGCATCCTATATTTCTCATAATGCAAGCGAAATCCAGTGTAATGCCCACATCCTTTAAATTCCACTACCCTGTTCACAATGCAGGCTTTCTGTTTCAAATCTGTTGCCAAGATGATGTCACAGAGGTCATTTTCTCTGACTTCCTCCAGAGCCACAGTAGACATCACACAACCGGCTGAGTCATACCTTCAATGAATACTCAACCTTGATTGGAATCAGTGGGGTTTCCCTTTACAGTATCTTGAGTAACTTACTCACTAAACAAATCAGCATAAGAGGGTATCATACTCTGTCTGAGTATTAAGAAACAACCACCAGCTAAGATTCTTTCCAAAATTGCATTTTGGAATGCAACCACTCATTGAAAATTAAATGTCTTTCAACTCTTTCCCCATCCTGCCCATTTCATTTAAAGGCTTCAACACATATGTTCCAATTAAAGGTCTTACATGATTGTTTTCCAGTGGAGGAACATGGTTTTGGTCATTCTTCCAGCTCGTAAAATACTTTTTATTGTCTGTATATAATTTCTCCATATTCTAAATACATATAAGTCCTTATTCAGCATTGAATGGTCAATAACTCTGCTCCATGTTGGGTTGTACATACAGAACTCATAGTGTTTAGAAGGATCAGAGATGAGACTCAAATGATGAACTGTAAATTGATGATGTTTATTTTTTCATTTGACATGTTAATTTAAATGTTGTTTGTCCTCTCGTGATGTGGCTTTGGACTGACGATTAAATGAGATTTCAATTAAAACTATTGGGCGTGGACTTATTTTGAATACTGGTTTTTTTCTGTTAATCTTGAGCAGTGAATGACTTAACTTTAAACCAGAGGACTTTCATTCGGTCTCCTTCCTGAACACAGCTGGATTTCTAGCCACAGGACGTGACCAAAGTGCCTTTCCCCAGACAGACTGTATTGCAGAGTTCACTTCACACCCTTTGACAATACTTGGGTCAAAGTTTGATCCGGCAGGTGAGAGGCAAAGCTCAGTCCTTATTTAGGAAGCGTGTCCGGCGCGTCACGGCTGGTCTGCGCAGCCACAACTCTGACAAGTGCAGCGGCTTCATTTAACCACCATACACATGGAATAAAGTCGACGATGGAGTTCATCTGGGGGAATTTCTTCTTCACTTTAGTAATCATTAGTAAGTATTGAACTTATTTGTGGACGTTGGTGGTGTTATTTGCTTTATTCTCTCACCTAAAGAGTAAATGAGCAACAATTCTTTCCACGAATAGCGAGCGTTTCAAATCGTTTTCATAAATTGAAGTCGTCAATGTTTAATAGTTGTTGGTCATAACTTTTAGTTTGATTGTTCATTTATTTGTTTCTTCTCATAAAACACATCTGAAGAACAGCAGGGAGTAGTTTCAGTGTGCAGTCCATTTGAGTGAATTATTCTGCCTGGAGGTGCTTTTGTTTTGAAATCATGCCACCCTGCTGCGTTTCTTCCTCTGCTACCAAATAAACTACACGATCCACAGTTAACCCACATGGATTAAATACAACCAGATTGCTGGTTATACTGTGCATCACGTGGCTTTTTGTGTAGAAACGAGGTCACAGTGTTGTTATATCTGCTCTGTAGTCTGTCGAACCTTTCAGACAGCAGCCACACATACTTTATTGTACTCTCCTATATCCACATTTTCCCTGTTTCTGAAATGAATTGAAATGTAGATATGTTCTGGGGTTTGCAGGACGCCGAAAGGAGGCACTTTGTTCTGCAGGTAAACAGGCGTGGTTGTGCAGTGAAGGTCTCTTGAGTCCAGAGCCCATGCACATTCCTCTGCCTGCTGACAGAGGGGCAGGCTGCAGGCAGATAGCTGAGCTCTGCCTGTATGGGCTTGTGGGTCTGATTCTGCAGGAAGACTCACTCGTACACAGGCAGTTTCCATGTCCCGGGGGGTTTAGAGGGCTGTGATTAAAGGTGGATTGTGTCGCAACACAGTGTTCCGGGACTTGCAATATCCATTAACGCAGTTATCCACACTTCATGTATAGTATGACCTTCATGTATTTAAACTTTTTTTAGTCGGTTGCCTTGCCTTCATGAGTCAAGCTGATGTGTTTTTTCAAACGTACATGATTCAACTAAAAACCACCCAAAGGAGGAAGTCAGATGCCCTCCCTCCCATAAACAACCTCATAACAATTTTGTTATCAAACATTATGCATGCATACAAAAATAAAATAATGATGGTATACTTGATAGGTATACAAGCAACAACTGCCTTGACAAGGTCCTTATTATCAGTAAAGACACCTTGCATGATGTTGATGTCATGCATCTTTCTCCCCCTCCAGCTGACAGAATATGGCGCTCACAGTCCTTCAACGTCGGCACTGCAGGTGCCAAGATTTTCAGTGGGCCAGCTGCGGAGGAGTTTGGCTACACGGTTCAACAAGCAACAAACTATGAAGGCAAATGGTATGGATCTGTGTTTTATCTTCGAGGTCCTACACTGCATCGCTTTTGTCCATGCTTACATCACACACTGTGACCTGTCTATGTGCTGTAGCTTTGGTGTGTGGTGTCCGGTTAATCATTCATTTGAAGTTATATCTTTGCAAAATCTTTGAAATAGCTATAAAGGTAAGGAAGATAATGATTTAAAGCAGAGAGGAGTTTTACTGTAGAGCAAACAAGGTGCTGATACTCACTCAGTGGGCCACTTTTGGAGATACACCTTGTCAGAACAAGCCTTTACACCAAACATGGCTGAATTCCCAGGTTCAACATGCTCCAAAGATTCTCAGGAGAAGTATCCATTTGGCGATGAAGGCCTGTTGCTGTAAAGTGTTGCATCTGATTATCAGCTGTCTTGGTGATCTGCATGTACACAACTGTCCACACTCTTGCATTACCATTCATTGTGTATACATACTGTTACCTAATCATTGGTTTGTTAGAACAGATGATTCAAATGAAATCTCAGTTGATTGTCTGCTCAACTGCATCTTGTTTTTAAATGAAGGGAATGTGCAAGGCTTTAGAGGTTGTGTTTTTGCAGCTCCTCTGCTTAACCCTGATAACCACAATTGGTTTTTAGACATGCTAGAGGAAATGACTTCTGTTGGTTGGCTGCTCATCATACTACCCTTGTCCAGACTGAAGCAGCTACTCGATGGATAATTGTACAGTTGTGTATTCCTAGATGAATGGGCGTAACAATCACCTGCCTAGTGCTAATGTCTCGTGTGAAACCAAAAGTCCTCTTTGATGTTTTTAACTTCAATAATGTAAGAAACATACGTATTTTAAGGCAATCCTTGATGTGTACTTAACCCTTAACCAAGTAGTTATGTTGGGTTTTTGTTGAGTTTCAATTAAAAAAGTTAAAAACGTGTTTAAATCCTGGAGACGATATCTTTCCTTTAACACGTAGTTACAACAAAGTTGAAAATGCAGTTTAGATGCGTGGGAAAGAGGAGGAGACAGGGTTCCAGCGCAATATCAGCATTTACTGTACCAAAAGCACCAATGTGCCAGACTACAGCCTCACAGTGGCGCTAGCATGGCGGCAGACTCTTAGTCATGTTCTTGAACACATTCTTTTGTACTAATAAATACATGTTGAATCTCCTAACACTACCCTGGGCATATCACTGCAAAATTGTAGAAACTGTAGTCTTAAATAATAATATGGTACTACATTTTGTCTGAGCTGCTACAAGGTGCATGTGTCACACAAAGAATCCTGCCATGTCTAAAGCTTCTTACATGTTGCGCCACTCAAATTGTAACATTTAGTTAAACAGTAACTGAGCTCCTCAGTGATGTCTGGAAGTTGTTCACTCTGAGTCACAGTCAGAGTCACTCCATGTCTGGAGGAGTGTCCTGGTTGCATAATCAGGGGGTGTCCAGTATCTGATAGTGGTCTCTGCTCCCTAACATAAAGAACCATTAAAGGCAATAGTGTCACATCCTGTGTGCTGTGCTCTTACTAACACATTAGGAGGATTTGTCCATCTTCCTGTGCCTTGTTTGACGCTTTGGAGAGTTTACTTGAAGTTGGTTATAAATTAAGGGTCAACCTAAGAGCAGTATTGGGACTTACATATTTCTAAAATAAGTGGTTCTGGATTTTGAGAAATATCTTATTTTTATATCTTAGCTTCTTGTATCAGAATCAGCATCTGGATGTTGTGATGTGGGGGTAACATTTTTGTAGTCTTGTAGAATCTTGTTTGCTGTTTCTTCAAACGTTAGAAGATCCACATCACTGACTTGTTGGCACTTTCCCAGAATACAAACACACAAAGTTACTCTCTTAGTGTACGACTGTTTTTGGATGTTTTGTACTGGTTCTCTCTTTAAATTGTCCGGCTGAGGGTCTGACCCCTGTTTGATTTGTAACTAATGAAATCAAATCACTTTTTTTTGCCACAACAATTTAACTTTAAGCTTAAAGATTGAAATTCTGTAACCATTTTACAGAATTAAATCATTTGGAGTCCTATTCAGCTCCTGTATGTGCAGCAGGTCATGCACTGTACACAAAAACATTTACTGTAATTTCATGTTTATGAGTTAGGAAGAGATGGATATTGTTGTTTTCTGCAGGCTCCTGGTTGGTGCCCCATGGAGTGGTTTGACTAACAGGAAGGGGGATGTTTACAAGTGTCCAGTCTCAGGGTCCAGAAACAGCTGTGACAAGCTCAATCTTCAAGGTAAGGTTTGGTGTTTTATTGTTTAACCTCTGACTTCTACACCAAACATTGTCCATGTACTTCAAATGCCGAAACAGAACTGAAGACATGTGCTGTCTTTAAAACATATCCCAAATATCTCCAGACATTAGGCTTCTGATGTTCTGAAAATTAATAAAAAATATAAGAATAATAGCAGTTTACAGCAAAGCAAGTATTCCATTAATACTTTGAGCTAAGGAAAATTGTAAGAATTCAAGTTTTATAAACATAATATTTTATTTACTGATTATTTGCCTTTGCCTCTCTGTCCACAGATTCTGTTAGTATTCCAGATGTTACAAGCGTCAACGACAACATGAGCCTGGGTTTGACTCTTACCCGGATGCCTGCTTCTGATGATTTGATGGTGTGTGTGTGTGTGTGTGGTGTGTGTGTGTGTGTGTGTGTGTGTGTGTGTGTGTGTGTGTGTGTGTGTGTGTGTGTGTGTGTGTGTGTGTGTGTGTGTGTTTTCATACTAAGGATACAAAAAGGAAGTTGTGCTATTTAGAGATTGGCAGGTCATTTTCTATCTTTGTGTTTAGTGATACAGTATATTTTTAGGTGGAAGCAAGTGTGTTGCGGATAGCAGCAGGAAGTAGTCTTACTAAATTAAGACAACAGACATTGCACATAAATCTTTATTTAACACCAACATAGTTTAATATAACATATAATTTGATGTTCAACTCAAACTCATTACGTCTCCTCTCATGTGATGCAGATGTGCGGTCCTCTTTGGGGACAGCAGTGTGGCAATCAGGTCTTCTACCCAGGAATATGTGCAAGAATGAACCCCCTGTTTCAACCTCAACCTGCCTTCTCTCCTGCCATCCAGAGTAAGATCTGTATTTTTTTTAATATGATGGCAGATATGTTGAGCTACTGTATGTATTGTATCTTTGTATCTTTGAGTTGGCTCACAAACAGCAACATGTTTAACAAAAGACATGGCCTGTTTTAAATGTATCAATACTATGTATCTGCTAGGTTCACATTTTTTACAACATAGCTTGGCAATACTCTGCCTTTTATCAGCTTCTCGAATCCTCAATGGACATTTTTTGAACAAACCTTCAAAACTGTTTTTTTTGCTTGCAGCTGTTAAACCACATAATAATGTAATTTTAACAAATGTAGAAAAAATGCAACTAAGAGGTAGCTGCGATATTATGCATGAAATGTAAACATACAGTGATCAGCAGTAAAGTGAAGGGCATGAACTTACAATTATTGACTTCTGCCTAAATGTATCATCATATTTCTCCTCGCACATTACTAGCATGTGGAGGGCCTATGGACATCGTGATTGTGTTGGATGGTTCCAACAGTATTTATCCTTGGGCTCCAATGACCGCGTTCCTCCAGAAATTAATACCTGCACTCGACATCGGGCCCAAAAAAACACAGGTAATGTCATGTTTTACTAGCCACAAGAGGAAATCTATGCAGAGAATAAGGCGGGGGTTCATGCTGTACATTATCACACTGTTGTTTCATTATGCCAGGTCAGTGTCATTCAGTATGGTGTCAATCCGAAGTTTGAACTCAAACTGAACCAGTATAAAACCAAAGATGAGGTGCTAGCTGCAACGTCCAAAATCACACAAATGTACGGCTCTTCCACCAACACCTTTCATGCGATCCAATATGCCAGGTTAGTGTTGCAGTGGAACCACCTTTTATGCATTTCTGTTTTTTTGATTTACTTAATTTATATGGTTGGTATATTTGCTTCAGTTTTTCTTATGATTTGTCTGTTGTTCTTTTTGTCTTGTCTGTTTATTTGTTGTATTATAACCTGATTAGGAACTAATGATTATTTGATTTACTGAAAAGTGTCCACTGTATCTGCTCTCTTCAGTCAGTGGGGTTTCAATAGTAAATACGGAGGGCGACCAGACGCTGCCAAGGTGATGGTAGTGGTCACTGACGGGGAGTCTCACGACTCGGCCTTCAGTGATACAGTCATCTCCGAATGTGAGGCACAAGGTATCACCCGCTTCGGTATTGCTGTAAGTGATGATCTGCAATTTAATACCAATGACATCCAACTACCTCCAATTCTATAGTTTATATTTTAGTTTAAAGTCTATATTATTATAGATGTGAACAATGCCTGCTGACTGCACATCATTGGATGACTTTGCAACAAATATTATGCCTTTTATCTGCATGTCTGATTAATTAGTAGTTATGATGTGCCAGTGTTAGTACCTGAATTTGTGGTGTTCCATTTGTTTCCATAGGTCCTGGGTTATTACATCCGAAACGACATCAACACAGACAACCTTATAAAAGAAATCAAATCCATTGCCAGTGTACCCACAGAGAAGTACTTCTTCAATGTGTCTGAAGAGGCGGCCCTCTCCACCATCGCTGGAGCATTGGGGAGCCGCATCTTCAACATAGAAGGTACATACAGTAATATACTTTATCTATGGTTGTTGTTTCACAGGCTGTATGTGTACTTGACAAATCATGCATCATCCGGGCATGTCACAACATACCTGTCACAGCTGAAGATCAAAAGTGAGATCAAAGGAAATGTCTTTTTTTTGCCTTTTTTTCCAATTTTTTATATGCATCTCGGTTTTAATTGTGTTGTTTGTCCGTACTTCTCATTCTGTCATTTTTCTGTCATTGTCATTTCTGTTTAATTTGGCACTATCATCCACTTTAGAGGATGACCTAAATAGAATTTGGTGGTCGTAAAGTAATAAAACGTTTTTGGCCATAATCTTACGCCCTATTATGACCGTTTTGCACACATTTCTAAAAGGATAAAAAATGAGGCTATGACATTTTGGAAATACATGGGTTTTAAACTGCAATGTGACTTTAGCTGAGGCAGTAACTGTGAGGCGGTAATAGCTGTCAATGCTGGTGTTTAAACAATGCTCTGTTCCAAAAAGGCACTGGAAAAGGGGGCGACAACTTTAAGATGGAAATGTCCCAGGTCGGATTCAGCGCTCACTATTCAAGTCGACAGGTAAAGAACACTGTATTGTACACCTCTAAACCTTTCTAATCAATTGTGACATGGCAAGTTCACACATCCACCACTATGTTGAACAATGTCATGGTTTTGTGGTTGTGGCAGTGTAAAACATGTTAAAGGAAGTCTAGTTTTAAAGTCAATAGGATATATGCTACATGGTAGTACCTGCTACGTACAATCACAGGTTTTTGGCGAAAGCAGTGTATTGATGGACACAAAGATAAATAAAACACATACGTTGTTTCCAGACTATGCTTTATTTTTTGTCTCTTGCCCTATAATTTGTCACACATCACATGCAGTGAGGCTGACACTACAGGGTAGACAACGGAAAACCACTGATGCATTGACAGAATATTTTTAGGTGTGGGTTCTGCTGTCAAAGCAATGAAAATATGTGACAATTACTAAATACAATAAAGTAAACCCTTTGTGTAACACCTATCAAAATAACATTGATAATGTCACCATGATTTGAAGTGACAATACAACTGGTCACAGAATCTGGCTGACCACAAAATACATTGTGAAAAACACATTGCTTTGCTTCACAGCAGCCCTCCTGCAGTACTGCGGGTTTCTCGCTAAAAGGAATGAGGAAGCTGCTTTTTTTCTCTTCAGCATTCTGTCAAGAATAAGCACATAATATTATAAGATGTCCTGATCTCACACTGTTCTGAATGCTATTGGTGGTTTTCACTGGGGTAACTCAGTAGAGTAACTCCCTTTGATATAGTTTAAAAGCTTTGATACTGAAAAAAATATGAATTTAAGCTGCTCAGTCTGTTATCCAGAAAAAATATATATAAATGCTTTGAACTCTAGTAGTATTTGTTTGGTAGCTGCTGACTGATCTTTGACCCGTGCTGTTTCAGGATGTGATGATGCTGGGAGCAGTGGGAGCCTACGCTTGGAGCGGCACTGTTGTCCATCAAAAAGGGTCAAAAGCTGACATTTTCCCTTTCTCAGCCTTTGAGGGAATACTTCAAGACAGAAACCACAGCTCACTACTGGGTAGGCATGAACCTTTTCCTCTGCATTCATCATATTTGATTCTGTAACTTAAAAACTTTGCATGAAGCAACACAGAAACCAGACTGGAGGATGGCTGTTTTCAAATGTGTTTGTTACATTACAGCACGGTGTAAAGCAAAACGATTTCTCAAGCTCAAAATGTCAGCTAGTAAAATGTGCTTTTTTGGGTTCCCAGGTTATTCTGTCACCACACTCAGCGATGTGTCTACAGAATACTTTGTGGCTGGTGCACCTCGCTCCAACCACTCTGGACAAGTTATCGTCTATACCGTCAATGCCCAGAAACTATCTGCTATAATAGATTCTGAAAGAGGGAAACAGGTACTGACATTTGAGGATGTGGTATTCACAATTTCCCCTAATACAAACATTTATACTTGTAGGAAATATTTATAGTCAGTTAACCGCTTGAACTCATCTCCTAGATTGGGTCATACTTTGGGAGTGTCCTGTGCCCCCTGGACGTGGACAGAGACGGGGTGACGGACCTCCTGCTGGTCGGAGCACCCATGTTCATGAGCGACCTGAAGAGAGAGGAAGGCAAGGTCTACATCTTCCAGGTCACCAAGGTACAAATACTCCACATGTCACTCAGTGGGTGTAAAAAGTCAAGAAGATATCTTCAAAGCTTGACTTCAACGATAGAATTGAAAAGACCTGCACCAAGAGGTCTCGCTCCACAGGCCTCATAGTTCCTGTGTTTGTGATCTGAAGGGTATACTGAAAGAGCAGGGATTCCTCAGTGGTCCCCCCCCAACAGAGAACGCTCGTTTTGGAATGGCCATCTCTGCCGTTCCTGATCTGGACCTCGACGGATACAATGATATTGTAGTCGGAGCTCCACTGGAAGACAAAGGAAAAGGTGTCATCTACATCTACAACGGGGAGAAGAAGACATTAAACAAACAGTACTCACAGGTACGGAGGACAATTGATATCTGACTGACAGAGGGACTTGTTTTGGAAGCTTTTTGTTTTAATTGGGGCTAAAAAGAAAGGTCTCCTATGATTAATGACAGTTAATTTATTAAACTTTGAAATAATTAGCAGGTATTGTTGATAATGTGTTTCAGAGAATCTTTGGCTCAAAACTGGATCCTCAGCTGCAGTATTTCGGACGGTCCCTCGATAGCTACAAAGATCTGAATGATGACACAATCCCTGACATCTCCATTGGAGCATATGGCAATGTGGTGCAGCTCTGGTATGTCTGGCAACCTGTAATAACATCTGTCTGTATGAAATAATTTACCACATTGTATTATAATCATCAAAGTCAGTAAATGAGTCCATTGTTTATAAAAATTGCTAATTTTAATGTACTCTTGGTTTTCAGGTCCAGAGGTGTGGCATCTGTCACGGCGGGAGCTTCTTTCAAACCTGATAAAATCAACATTTTCAACAAACCCTGTAACATTAATGGACGCAAGCTTACATGTTTCAACACCAACCTCTGTTTCAGTGCTGCATTCAGGCCTAAGAAACCTGTTGGACCCATTGGTAAATCTGATTACCTCTTGTGCTGCTCGGGAATAAGTAGATTCCTGTAATTTAAAGTAATACTTTTGGAGAATACACTTTGCTTTGTTTGCTTTCTTACCAAGAGTTGATGAGAAGATCACCACACTCATGTCTGTGTTGTAAATATGAAGCTACAGCTACAAGCCACTTAGCTTATTTTAGCTTAGCTTAGCTTAACTTAAAGCGGACCTATTATGCTATATTGGAAAAATATATTGTAGGGCCATACCTATACAAAACATGTCTGTGAAGTTTCTTGCTTAAAATACCAAACAGTTCACCCATTGTAGCCATCCCTCATACTGCTCAAACCCCTCTTTTGCAGCCCTGTTAGAGAAACGCGGATTTTGGGTCCTTAGCTTGAAAAAAAAAAAAAGAGGAGGCGGAGCTAATGCCTGATCAGAATTCTACCGGAGATAAAGTTAAATTCTGCTGTGATAAAACGCCATCCTGTTCTAAACCACATCAAGGATTATTTCTGAAACAGTATGGAGCTCAAATGCTTTTTCTCTTGCGGGTTTATCACAAGGTGAGTTCCTTTTTTTATTTCCCGACGCACCGGGGACACATATTTATGTATAAAAGACATCACAAAGTGCATTTTGCATGATCGGTCCCCTTTAACAAAAATACTAAAAACAGGTAAATCAGACATTCTGGCCCATTGAAGGTAACAAAATCCACAAGCAGAGATGTGGGACGGTATTGATTTTCTTAAGGCAAGAAAGCAAAAAAGCATTTTTGCCAAAATAACGCGATTTCCTGAAAGATTTTCAAATAATTAGGTTTGAGAATAAACACCTTCTACTCTTCTTTTTACAGATATATCCTACACTTTGACTCTGGACGCTGACTTGCAGGCTTCACGGGTGACGTCAAGAGGACTGTTCAGTAAAAACAATGAACGCTACCTCACAGAGAAGGCAAAAATATCATCTGTGCCCCTGTGTCTGGATTACCAGGTCTATGTTCAGGTAATGCCAAAATAAATTGGTTTTGCAGTCATCAAATAGCATCAATGAATGTGAGCACATTGTAGAGATATTACTTCATATCTCCTGACCTGTCCACACGTTGTTTCTCTAACAGGAGGCACCAGACTTTGTCAATTCCCTCAGTCTGAAAGTAGAAATCGAGCAGCAGAATGCAGATGTGAACCCTGTCCTCGATAGGTTTTCTTCAAGTGCATGGGAGTTCTTTGTAAGTGATACAGTGCATGAAATGTCTGAATGTGTGTTCATTTGTTTGCCTTTGGTCTTAAGGGGTTAACAGGAAACAATCAGGACTTTAAATAGAGTGTTATTTTGTACAGTCATTTAAAATTACATGGTGTGAAATGATTACATACTTTTCAAACGTAAGTGATTCACTAAGTCACGCAAGCTCTACGATTTACACAACTGGTGTTTTCCCAAACAAAAGGTTAAAGTTCATTCAATGCAGTACAAATATAATACAGTTTCATTCGTTTTGAAGATGCCTTAAGAGAATAATGAAGCAGCATCCTGGGCTGAATTTGCCGCTCTGTTATTGTTTCAGATCCCCTTCACAAAAGACTGCGGCTCTGATGACGTGTGTGTCAGCGATCTGGTGCTCAGTGTGAAAACAGACACAAAGGCGTCCAGGTAAGAATCATCAATGTTTGTGTGAAGATGTAACATGTCTAACTTGCTCAATGTGGGATTGTATCTTCAGGTTAAAGAATGAGTTTTTAATTTAAGGGTTTTTAGAGTTGTAATAATGATGTGTGTAACAGAACAAGCTCAGGCACGGAGATGTCTTTCTTCACTATGAGTCATTTGTAAAATAAGGGTAAGCGATCACCTCAAGGCTCTTAAGAATAATTATTTCTACCAGCTTCTTACTTTAATGCGACGGCCCTCTCAGTAAATAATGACAACTTTAATATTTCCGTTGAAGTTTAGATTTTTGTTTTAGTTAAAGTCTGTGATTATAATAATAGATTCTTAGGGTTTACATTTGTAAACAGCAGCCCTCTCATGCTGTACTGAAATGACCATCTGTTATTGTACCAACCCTAGAGCCCTGTTTTTTAATTGATCTGGTAGTATACACATTTATGTAACAAAGAAGAAAGACTTGCGTGTCTAAATCTATATTTAATGTTATGCCTTGGTAACGTCTAACAAACATTACACAATTTTCTATTACTCTCTTTTATGAGTCTGTCTCATTTTTAAATAGCTGCGTTAGTTCGAGTTTTCCAGTTTACAGAGCAACTGCATAGCCCATTAAATAACTGGGTCAGACTTGTGAGTTTGGGAAAAACTAACAACTTTTTGGTGATATGTGCTGAGTGATATGCAAAAGAACTAAAGTAAAACATTAAACCTATTCACAAACATTTGATTTGTGATTTTGAAGCTGTCATTTATTTTCATGTTTGTAAACTTGTGCTGTCTCCACTGTATTTATAGATGTCAATGAAAAAAGAAGAGAAAGACCAACACTCTTTGACACAAAATGAATAAATCACCTTAGGCTCACATATTTACACAACTCCCATCTTTTAATCAAGTTTAACTATCCTTACTTATTACTATTCCTATGGTCAAATACAATGCTCATTCTTTGAGTATGGTCCTTGTATCATGTAAATGCAGAGTACAGAAATCTGAGCACTTGTCTTGCAGCTCAGCTCCCGTTATGGTCAGCGCTAATAACCGAGAACTGTCATTTGAAGTGGTTGTGAAGAACAAAAAGGAGAACGCGTATAACACTCAGGTCTTGGCCACTTTCTCTGGGAACCTCTACTACTCCTCTGTCTTCCCTCCTGTGAGTAAAAGATGTCTTATTCACGTGCTTGAATAGACTTTTGTGGCAGATTTGTCAACATGATAATCACCAAATGGCACATGTACTAAGTAAGGCATCATCATCTAATTGTTTTTCCACTTAATCTAGCCTTTCATAATTGTTTTCAGCATTTAATGCATACTTAATTAAGAGAAAATGTGGATGAATTGTTTCTCTACTTTTCTGTATGTGCTGGTGAAGTTTTTGGAATAAAGTTAAGAGATTTTGAGTTGTGTATTGTAAGTTAAACAAAGCCTAACTGCAGTCATGTGCAATTCTGAACTGCACATTTACAGACGGATGGAGTCAAATGCGCTTCAACTCAAACCCAAACTGTCACCTGCCAAGTGGGATACCCAGCATTAAAAAAAGACGAAGAAGTAAGTTACAAGCAAAAAGACTTAAACATATGAAATATCTTCATCTGTTTTGACTATATACAAATGTCTTTCTTTGGCTAATTATGGTAAATAATGCAAAACATCACAATATTTCATTACAGATGAAATTTCAGCTGAATTTTGAATACAATCTTGACATGTTGCAAAACCAAGCCGAGGTGAAATTTGAGGCCAAGAGGTACACTTAATGAATTAGTAATCTAATGAAGAACTCTGACTCGTTACCTGATTTAAAGGTAATAATGTTCTATACCTATTTTTCCTTTACAGTGATGGTCAAGAGGAAAGACCAGCAGACAACAAGGTGGACATTTCACTTCCTGTTCGATATGATGCAGGGATTGGTTTATCAAGGTGATTTGAATTAAAATGGCAATTATTAACATATATTAACAGTTGATGATGGCAGATCTTTAAAGAGAATGTTTATATTTTGTCACAGGCAGTCAAATATCAATTTCTACGTGGCAGACACTGCAGTTCCCGTGGTAACAACGGTGACAAGTCTTTATGATATCGGCCCAGTGTTTAACTTCACAGTAAAGGTGCAATAAACTAATATGCCTCTTGATATATCTTTATCTAATTTTCTCATTTTATATTTTTCAACTATATTAATTAAAACAAATTATATTTAAAGGTTTCAACAAGTAGCTTCCCTGTCAGCCTCATGTATGTGACCATCGCTCTGCCAGTGTCCACTAAAGGTGGAAACCAGCTGCTCTACGTGACCAGCGTGGACACACAAACAGTGAGTACTCATACACCAAATACCAGCAACTTCCTAAATAGTTTGTAAAAAAAAATGTTTAACTTAACAATCTATAGTTTTCCATAGTGTATTGTATCTTAAAGGTCACCTATTATGCAAAATCCACTTTTTCCTGTCTTTTATACATAAACATGTGTCCCCTCTGTGTAAAGAGATTCTGAAAGTTTCAGGAGAAAAGATTCTCTCTCTTTTTGTCCTGATCCATTTATATAAAAACCTGTCTGAAAATCGGATTTTGGCCACTTTATGATGTCATAACGATTTTTTTGGGTTGTGTAACCATTAGCCAATAACCAACCAAGGTAACACCCCCCCACCTTATCACCTGAATCTCCTCCTAGAGCACCATTGTGTTTTTTTTAACCAAATATCTCTCAGAGGGGCGTGGGGAGTGGCTCCTTATTTTCATCTAAAGTAACAGACAGAGAATCAGCACTTTTGAAACAGGGCTGAAACAGAGGGGATTATGGGATGCTACAATGCACGATCTGTTTGGTATTTCAAGCCAAACACTTCAGAGACATGTTTTGTATATATCTGAGACCTATAATAAAGTAATGAAAAACTGCATAATAGGGGACCTTTAAATTAAAACATGACTTGTAAATGCTCTTGAATTGTACTGTATGATTTGGACTGTGTCATGCTTTGGGAGAATAAATGACCTAAGGCCTGTCCTCCTGCAGGGGGGGGCCGTCAGCTGCGACTCCAGCGGCCTGGTCGATCCTCTGAAGATCGGACTGAAGAACCACAAAGTGTCTTTCTCGGAAGAGAACCTCAGAGGCATGGAGAAACTGGTCAGTCTCTTATTTCTTTGAGCATTTGTATCTTTATGTACGTTTCATCTTTCTTAGAGAGACACAGGAGACATCCTCTACTGCAGTGTTTTCATTTGTATCATAGGGGAAAATAGTGATTCTTAAATCTAATTAGGAATGAGAAGTACCTTATGTGAACATGTTTCATGATACAATATTTTGTACATGTATGTGATTTTATCCTATTCTTGTTTAGTTGTTATTGAATGCATGGTTTCTATTTTTTTCACAAAAAGCCTAGATGCAGAAGAAACTTAAGTAATTTGAAATGTTGTGGTTGCACCACAATTTAGTGTTGTGTACTGATTTATATTTGTTGACATTGTTTCTTTTAATCAAAAGGACTGCAAGACTGCAAAATGCGAGTATATAAAGTGCATCCTCAAGGACACCGAAATAAATAGCGACTACTTTGTGAAAGTTAAAACAAGGATCTGGAGTGGCACATTTATTTCGGTAAATATGTTCAAAAATTAATTTCATACTACCGTTGGTTTTTCCTTCTTTTTTTTTTACCATGAATTCTCTAGTGTTATTATTAAATGAATACATTTTCAGTGCTCTTATTTGTATACATTTGTCCTGATAGGCCACCTATCAGGCGATTGAGTTGACCTCCAACTTTGATGTGGAGACCTCCAACCCTGACCTGCTCATCATCGGCCTCAAACAGCTACCAGTAAGATTTTGATTGATGCCTCATAAAAAGAAATAAGAAAAAGGAAAATATATATACTGTTTTGTTTCTTCGTTCGGCATGGTCTGTCGTGTTGTGCTTGCTGTTTTTTGTTAATAATGCCATATCTGAGTGAGACAGACGATGAGTTCTCCTCTCCTGCTGCAGGTGGTGCTGATGGTCAGTAAACCTGGAGAGAAAGGGGATGTTCCAGTGGGAGTGATAGCAGGAAGCGTCATTGGTGGACTGCTGCTGTTGGCTCTGGCCGTCGGACTGCTGTGGAAAGTAAGTGTCTGTGTCTAGTGTCTACCATTTGAAAAGAAACAATTACAATATAGGGAGCAACATCAGTAGAATATTGTAGCTTAGGCTTTTTTGATGATGATCTGTATACATGAGCATTTTACCCCTGTCAAGAACAAGAAGAATCTACCTGATCTGTGTTTCATGTGAATGAGCAGCTTTATTTAAAGATTGAAAATAAAACATGTGTTCATCACTCGTCTCCTGCAACAGATTTCAATATAACTGGATATATTCTTACCAAAAACATACGCTAGAATCTCTTTTTTATTGATTCCGTTATCTTTTTCGTATAAAATAAACTGTGCCTGAACTGAATCTGTTTACTTTCCAGTTTGGGTTTTTCAAAAGAAAGTACAAGCAGCTTCAGATGGAGGATGACGACACGCAGAGCCGCGCAAATGTGGATGAAGTGCTGTAACGTAAGACCTGCAGCGTCTCTCTGCTCACTGGAGCATTGTTCTCATACTGGTACTCGTCACTGGTGCTCATAAAGTGCTAATGGACTGAAGAGCAATCACTGTAAATTGTACATTTGAATTAAGTCGATAAAAGTGGGTGGATAAATGGGATTTGGACCATTTTACAGAGGATCGTTTTTTTTGTCTTTATTTTGTTGAGCTTTGTGGGCTATACATTAATCAGTTGCTGTCATGCACTGACTTGAATTCAATGTAAAAACTGTCTTTTTCCCCCAATATGACAGGATGCAATACTTTTTCTTCTTTAGATGACATTATGGATTTAGAGTTTAACACTGTAAAGGCATTTAAGATAGGCATTGCATTTTTATAACAACATGGTAACATGATAGAAATATTGCATTCTCAATTAGAAAAACCTTATCTTTAATAATGCTCATTTGCATTAATCTTTTTATTACACATGTGGTCTGTAGCTTATACTGCTTTGCGATCCAGCGTCACCTCAGCCACTCAGGGCTTTTATTGCATTTATTGACATTAGTATTTTCTATGTAAACAAGAAATGATACCTTTCGTGGACAGAGTAAAAGCTGTTACTCTGTGTGTATGTCACTGTATATACTGTAAGATAGAATTATGATCTTTCATATTGGGTTTTGTAAATGCAAAGTTTTTACTTGTGTTGTTTTTATCTTTATTGATGATATTTGTAATATTGATGATATTTTGTTGTTTTTTACCATTTGTTGCACATCTTGTCAGGTCTTTTTTTTAGTAGCATATTGTGTTATTGTAATCTGTTAAATGTTTATTGATTATTTAATGGTTAATGGAGTATGACCAGCAAATGTTTTTGTTAAACCATTAAATCCATTATCAAAATTGATGCAAGTACGTGTTTTCTGTTAACCAACAGATTGATAACTTTGGAGCGTAAAAAAAACCACAATGCCATAAATCAATGAAACACACTTTGTTTCTCGCTCAAATACTGTTCACTACCGAGAAATACTTCATGACTCTGAGATGGCGAATGGTACTAATCAAATATGTTCTGTGGTAAAGCCTGCACTTGACCTTGGTTTCTCACTGGGGATTGTGAGAGTTTAGGCTCAGTTAAAGCTGTATTAGCACAATGTTGCCACTAGATGGCAGTATGATATAGATGACGTGTTGGCACTGTTCAGTATTTTCTCTCTGTTCTGTTGATGAACACAATTCAATTAATACATCACATTTATGACCTATTTGGTATTGTGTTTCTCTTTTCTTGCATCTCTTCTCCTCTCCCCTCTCACCGGACCACCTTTAGAGGACTTGGCCCTGAAAGGACCTTACTTGGACCACTTCCCTTTAAGTTTTTCGCTCAATTTCAATTAGTTTCCTCTCAGAGTTTTGACTGTCGTGTGTTCCCACAGTCAGGTTTCTGTCCCTTGTCTGTGTAGGAATGTGTTTCTGAATGTTTCCCCTTTGAGCAAGCCAACTCCGGCACCCAGCAGAGTCTTAAGCATTTCTTCTGGCGAGGTGGAATATGCTATTTGTCTCTAATAACTAGCATCTTTTTTATGAAGACTGGACTTTAGCTTCCCTTGTTGGAGGGAATACATAGAATTTAGATGATTGAATTACTCTGTTTCACAATTACTCTTGCACTACGGGGTTGAGCAATAGCATTGGGAGTCCATGAGTACAGGGAGCTATGTGGAAATAATACTTTGTGCATCTCCTGAGGGTTTCCTGCAAGTTGATTGACAGTTGCAGCCAAACATCTGACCGCCATGCACAATGGGACGATTGCTCACAAATGACTGCAATATTGTAAACCTAAAGTGATGTCAAAGCAAATTATTGAATACCCCTTGGCTTTTTTTTTGCATTTTCTGAGAGATTTTTTCATCTATTTCATTCGATACCTAAAACTTGAAAGATTTTGTCAAGTCTGTCCGAAAGATATTGGAGTAGCTAACAGTATTACAGCCTGAACGTAGACTTTATTTTTTAAATGATGGGTTGGAGTACAACAACAAAGTAAATCCCCATGGCTTGTAGATATTCTGCTGTACTGATTTTAGTTTCAATCAGCACTAACAGTTTGCTGCGTTGGTCTGTTTGAACCACACTTAGCTGAGAGCCTGGGACAGGGAGCACTGTGTCCCTCTGCTGATGCCATTAATGGCTTCAGGAGGACAGCCAGCACTTTAAAGTTGATACAGCAGTGCAGAAATGTACTCGCATGTCAGGAAGTGTTTTGGAAGCTTCCACTCTTCAAAGGCTCTGATCTGGAGAATCACACACACCAGACGCTGAGTGATGTGCCACACATAACTCAACAAACATAAACATTTTCATACTTGTTAAAGGAAGCAATTGTCACAGATACTGACTTCTGGCTTTTGCATCAATTTTGATGTTTTCACAATTTCTAAATAACAAGTAGCATGACAACTACTACCTCATTAATGGTCCATTGATTTGACAGACACTAGTCAGATTTATTTCATTTAAACATGGCTTATTCTAGTTGATAAGGTAAAATAGCTTAATAATAGACCTCATTTAATGTGACATTAAGTGATAAACAATAGTGAAGATGTGCCCCTCAGTCTTAAAAACAGATCATTCTGAAATGTATGAATTTCTGAAATGTCGTGATGTTTTATTCACTCATATAATAATCATCAAAAGCTAAAGTAGAGAGATCACATAACTCCAGATACTTTGAAAGTAGCTTATTGTGACTGCATGTTATCACATATTCACACAAAAGAACTGGAAAGAACATGTGCTAATGGGGGGTACAATCGACCTTTTTCTTTTTCTTTTTAATGATTGCATCCTTGTTTTTGAGTCTTGAGACAGACTGCTGTTTCTGATTATGATTTAAAGCAGATTATGATGACGTCCCTTAAACTGAGGATTAACACATCTTCTCTTTATTTTTTATTTTTTTAGCACAGCATATGTATGTGTGGCAATACAACTAAATAAAACTGCAAAAACAGAGAATTAATCCTTCACTACAAATCAAACAACCTCTCTTTCTGTTGGATAAGAGAAGTTTGGTGGTCTTAATAAATAATGTGTAACCGGGGAAAAAGATTGCAACATGTATTAGACTCTATGTTTCTCTGTTGTTCTGTTGAAATACGAGTTTTGTTGTAACAAAACACATCGTTTCCTGTGTCTGTTACAGCTTCTAATCCTCTGTTTGTGTTAATAAAAGTGTGTAATATATTCAATAATAACACTAAATGTAGCCCAGTGCTGCCTGTAATGACATTGCACTGACAATAATGTGAATATTCAGATGGATACAACACAAACTTTAAACAACTATAATATGTGTTGATCTTATCACGTTTCAGTAGCCACACTTAAAGTTCTGGATTTATTTGGTTATTGTAAAGTTTTGATATTTTGAAGATTGAATAGTATTCGTTTTAATGAAAAAGAAAGGGATCACAGTGTCCTTTATCTGGCCAACAGATAATGAACTCCCTGGTGTCTGATTCACACAGCAGACACTTTGCTCTCTGCTGAGAGCTGTAACCAGAGTTCCGCTGAAGAGGTCGCGCAAGGACTTCTGACGGAGATCAGCCTGTGCGTCAGTGTGTGTGTGTTTGTGTGTGTGCGTGTGTGTGCGCGCGCGTGTGCGTGTGTGTGTGTGTGTGTGTGTGTGTGTGTGTGTGTGTGTGTGTGTGTGTGTGTTTCATTCAATGAAATGCAACACCCCGCTCCTCTGTCTGAAGCCTCTTCGGAAACAGGTTTGATTATATTTAAAAGCTTGACCCAGGAGAGAAACCCAAACAACTGTCTGTTCTAATATTAGCAGTGCGGCTGCGGACTACTATGAATGCTATTATTGTCTGGTCTCGGATATATTCCAAAAGGCAACTCTCATCAAAAGATTTACACTTTTGTCTGCAGTTGGTGGAAAAAATATCAGTTACCAACAAGTAGTAATCTTAATTTGAAGCACTGATGCCCAGAGAGGCATGTTGGCTGTGGGCATGTTTGATCATACAGTAATAAAGGCCTTTGATATATGAGTAACATTGACCTTCATTATTATTACTATTATTATGAATATGCTTATTATGAATATTATTATTATAAAATACGCATAAGGACACAAGCAATGCTTAAAAACGAGCTGTATACCTCAATGTGATATAATGTGATAAAAAAGAATACAACGATGAAACATTAATTACATTATTCTGCATCAAAACACGAGAAATATAAACTTACACATCAAATCTGATCTGCAGTTTTTGCTCTTGTTTGTCTGCAAAGCAGCAAAATTCAGAAGGGCGGTGTTTAATCACACATTCAGACATATCTTCATATTATTAGATTATTGTGGTAAGAGAAAGTTGCTTGTAACGATGTCACCTGACTGGGATTGAAGGAACTTTGGTAAGAAGAAAAAAAAATCTCCCCACCCCCACAGAAGAGGAGACCGCCCACCAGAGACAGTCAACCCGAGACCCCTTATAGATTTAAAAAGAGAGGCTGCATTCTCAGACTGACAGTTATTCAACACTGCCACCTTAAGCAGATTACTTTTGCGCTGCCTGTGTCAAATACGTAGTTCACTTTGCCTCTCCATCATGTTTAGGATGCTGAAACACCACTTTCACCCGGGCTTTTTTCTCTTGTTCATATGGCTTTGTCATCTCATGGAACATCAAAAAGTTCAAGGTAAGATCTCTTCATAAATTGTCCTTAATTATTTCCGTTTTATTAAAACTTGCTGTCAGGCACACTATGCGTCCGAGTGTCGGATACTTGCTGCAACTGAGAAACTTTTCAAAGTGAGTTTTCTTTTTCCACGCTGATAAAACTCTCTCTGCATCAGCGTCCATAAAACAGGTGCCATATGGGACACTTCAAAGTGACAATATGGCAAGTTTTGCAGCCCAGGCGCACGCACCACGCCGAGCTGGTGCAGCACCAGCTTTCTACAATACCTGAGCATATTGTAATACTTTTGTATGAGCGTTTAGTTTCTAACGATGGTGCAACAAACTTCAGACGATCCACTTTATGGACGTGCTAGTTCTGTTTCTTGCCAACATCCACGAATTGTGTGCAAAAATAGCTTTTTGCTGCATTTTCTATTATTTAGTTTAACAAAATAATAAAACTGCAGACTTTTGAATGTATCATTTCTTTTTATATCTTATAGTTCGAACAGATATAATAGAAATCTGTCTTCAATTTAAGGAAACACACCAGCCTATGAGCACTTCATGTCATGTGTGTCTGTTTCGGTTTAGACATCCTGCTGTTGTCTGGATCAAATTATATTTTTATACCAAGGAAATAGGGAAACAGTTCTGCTTTTTTATTTTTACATGTTTAAAATAAACCTTACAAAGGTGTGATAAAAAGCACACTTCTCTAATCATTTTATCATTATCTGGTGTGTGCATGTCTGGGATATTGTTCTGAAGCGTTGTAGACGGTGGTGTGTTAAGCTAAAGACCGTGCTTTCTGAAGGAGATTGGCTGCTATTTAACGCCGTCTAGACACTCCACTTTCTGTGTGATAAGGAGGCTGTAGGAATAAAGGACAACCCCCCCTCTAAAGATTATTCTTACTTTTTTGGTTTGTGGCTGCATTGTAAGGGCTGTCAGTCACAGATGGGATAGGCAAGTGTTAACAGTCTAGCAAAAAAAAAAAAAAAATCAGACAAAAATACTGCCGGGAGGGCGAAAGGGAGGGAGGGCGCGTCTCGGATAATACGGCTGCGTGTGTGTCTGGTGCGTCTGGGTCAGCGGTTTCAGACGTTCAGCATGCGACATTTCGAGCTTTTTTTGTGTCTCTGTTTGCAGCTGGGAACTGCTGGTTGCAGCAGGGGAAGAACGGGAGGTGCCAGGTGCTGTACATGCCCGGGATGAGCAGGGAGGAGTGCTGTCGGAGTGGAAGACTGGGGACGTCCTGGACCGAGGAGGATGTCCCCAACAGCACGCTCTTTAGGTGGATGATCTTCAATGGCGGAGCTCCCAATTGCATACCTTGCAAAGGTGGAGGTGCACCCATTTCCCTTCGTTTCCCATAATACACATCCCCAGTCATTTTGTTTAATAAATCCTTGACTGATTTCAGAATACCAAAGTGCGTAAACTATAAATGTAATCTTTACTCTATGCGAGTAGGATTACGCACAGGTCCAAAATCCCCACAACAAGCATCACCTAACAAATACTTTTTATTTTAGAAACCTGCGAGAATGTTGACTGTGGGCCAGGAAAGAGGTGCAAGATGAACAGAAGAAGCAAGCCGCGCTGCGTGTGTGCGCCAGACTGCTCCAACATCACATGGAAAGGACCCGTCTGCGGCTCCGACGGAAAGACCTACAAAGACGAATGCGCACTGCTGAAGGCAAAATGCAAAGGCCACCCCGATCTGGACGTGCAGTACCAGGGAAGGTGCAAGAGTAAGTAGGCCTAAATATTTAAATAAATAAATCATGTCCACTTCGATTCCACATTTGTTCAAGCTGCATGTGCCAAGAACCAGCGGTTTGTTCTTATTTTTCTTGTATGTCGTTTCATGTTTCACGAAATCTTCCAATTTCTTTGTCTCGACAGAAACGTGCCGTGACGTCTTGTGCCCCGGCAGTTCCACATGCGTCGTGGACCAGACAAATAACGCGTATTGTGTGACGTGTAATCGGATTTGCCCCGAGGTGACGTCGCCGGAGCAGTACCTGTGTGGAAACGACGGGATCGTCTATGCCAGCGCGTGTCACCTGAGACGAGCTACCTGTCTCCTCGGCAGGTCCATCGGAGTGGCTTATGAGGGAAAATGCATCAGTAAGTCTGCAACTAGAGCCGTGAGAGTGTGAAACTCTCCGAGAGTGCCGCACTGACTCTGAATATTGTTTAAGAGCATTTCTTCCTGGCCAGCTCTGCAGTTATTCACTGTTCAATTTTGCCAACATTCCACTGATGAGGGGGTCTCACAGAGAGAGAGAGAGTGTGTTTGGTAGTTGCTTGTGTTTGCTCAAGAAATGATATACATGTTATTATTTCCTGATGTTGGCAGCATTATCCCACATGGGAGAGGGGGAGGGAGAAGGAGAGCAAAGCAGGGGAGTGCTGGGGGCCATTGAGTCAGATCTCATCCAGAGAGCAGCCTATCATTTTTTAATGCAATCCAAAACGTGACCCTCCCCAAGACACCCACCCTATAACAGAATTAAGTTTTTATACATAGCATATCCAACAGGCAATCTGATCCTACTTGAAAGCATATTTGATAATCCATCTAATCAAACACTTCCCATGTGCTCACTTCTTCCTCTCTCCTTCTAGAGGCCAAGTCTTGTGAGGACATCCAGTGCAGCTCGGGGAAAAAGTGTCTGTGGGATGCTCGGATGAGCCGGGGACGCTGCTCGCTGTGTGATGAGACCTGTCCGGAGAGCAGGACGGAGGAGGCCGTGTGTGCCAGCGACAACACCACCTATCCCAGTGAATGTGCCATGAAGCAAGCTGCTTGTTCAATGGGGGGGCTGCTGGAAGTCAAGCACTCGGGATCTTGCAACTGTAAGTAAATAACAAGCAAAGTTTGAAAAAAAGAAAAGAAACAAAACACCCTCCCCCCTCTCCAAGCAAAAGACAATATTCCATGTTGCTTCACCAACAAAAAACTTCCCCTGAAAGTGCCCCCCATTCAAACTTTTCCCAAACTCTCACCCAGCCACACCACCAAGTACAGCTTAAGCAAGCAGAAAGGACTTGGGAATAGAAGAACTTGCATGACGTTGTCTTTGTCGCTGGCTTTTGTTCTTGTGTTCTTGTTTTTTTCTTTCAATTTTACCTTTTTCTCAAATATGCTGCGAAACTAAAAAACAGAGAGTTGAATGAAAAAGCATAACTATATATCAGCACTCTGTGTATGAGTCTTGAACAAGCTAACTCCATTAAACTAACAAGCAAATTATAAAGGAGACTAATTTTGTTTGCAGTGGAACAATCCTGATATTTAAAGTCTAGTTAACTTAATGGTCATGCTAGTGACCTGCAGGAGCAGGTTCACAGAAACCTCATGCAGTTTATTTTTTTAATCAGTTATGATTTTTTAATGCAAGTGGTCGTTTCTTTACAGCTTGTAAATTCCATGGTCACATTGCTAATTTGATGGTTTTTGTGTTTTGTATTATTATTTTTTCTTTTTGTTGCTTTTGGCTGTAATCAATCAATTCAAAATGCACTGCCTCTTGTGACATACACCACACTGCCAACATGTCAATAGGAACAGAGTACTAGTAAATCATATGATGTGCATAAGGTGATAGTAACATTGGTGCCATGTTAGTAATAATGACAATGGATATTTAACGTTGATATTCATGTAACTACTTATCTGTAGACCAGTGAGCCATTCATTCGCTCCCAAATCTGGAGGTAAACCACCAAATTGAACAATGGCATCAAGGGAGTATCACATTTACATTCCAAGTTGCTCCTTGTTAGTTTTATTTCTCCTGATAGAGTACCTTACTGTGATTTGCCTAAGGTATGCAATGGAATCCAAGGGACCAACTTTATGATCACCTCATGAGCTAAATGTGATACTTTACAGTGTGCAGGATAAGCATTGGTAGCTTGTAGAACCACACTCTCTTATTTCTCATCTCATCATAAGAAAAAAGTTAACATTTAACAGCTAACTTTTATTGTCCGTGCTGTTTCCAGTGAATGTGTTGTCTACCAGAATATGTATCAGAAATGACAAATCTATTTGGATTGATGAGGGACTGCCTGTTTGTTTGTTTTTTGTCACTCTTGCGCTCGCTTTTCTTTTTTTAAATCTACGTGTCCGATGTAAATCTCTTCTGTAAAAAGAAAAGAAAATACCTCAGAACTGTGTTGATGATCTCTGACCTGCTTGCTAAGGCCAGGCTGCGACACAGAGTCCTCCCTCCCTGTACGTTTGAGCCACAAAGTAATAATCTGTGCAAAGAAAACTAGCAAATCTGAGAACACAAGAGCACTTTTCTGTGTTATGTGTCTGCCTTTAGGAATCTGCCCAAAAGAGACCTGAGCCACTGCAACAAACAGGCCCAGTGCCCCCATCCCTGCAACCAGCCCCCCTTGTAACCCCCACCCCCCCATCTCCCATGCACACTTCTCTCCATCATCCCGTTTTATTCCCATGTTGCAGCCCTGACTTGCTATATTTTGTAAATGGAGTTGCATATTTGAGGATGCTAGAGTAATTGTTGAAGTCTTACAGACCCTTCCACAGAGATACACACACACAAACATTAACACTTACACACACAAACATCAACAAAAGGGAGGCTGTGTGCCAGGGGCTTTGCTGTGAGCTTTTTTTTAAGAACATACAGTGATATTCTGCACTGTTGTGGTCCATATTCATACAACAGCTACCATATATTCTCCCATATAGCCATTACAGAAGACCAGGAGGAAGATGAGGAAGATGAGGACTCAGACTACATGGCCTATGTCCATATATCTTCTATACTGGATGGATAGGCCCCCATCACTAGGGGAACAGTCCTAGGGCAATGAATCATGTCCATACTGTACATTATGTGTATGCTTATTTATTTTTTAAAGAAAAAGGAAGTATACATATAGTGCAGTCTGCTAGATGTTTATTTATACTTTTATGTGTTTTATAATTTATACATTTACAATGTCAGGCTTACTATCTACCATGATATATTGTGTTACCACTCATTTCCCCCTTTTGGTTGTTGTCCCTTTTACTTTTTTTTTATCATGAAGAAATATATTTGTCCAAAGAGAAGCAGTGTTATTTATTTGTCATGTTACCGTGTAAGTATAAGTCCTCTACAAGCTGTAAATTGCATTCCCTGAGCTGTAAAAATCTGCTTGTTTCTGTCAAATCTCTATCACAGATGTTTATGTCACACATACGTAAATGCATGTTTAGGCTGTGTGTTTATTTATTGGGAATATATCAATCATTTTATGTACAGAAGTGTTTCTGGTTTGTTTACAACTCATAATAACTGACCAAAGGGATTATCTCAATGGTTTTGCAAAAGAACATTGTAAGAGTTGCAACACAGTAGTGGAAATGGAAAGAAAAAAAGAGCCATTTGTTTTTATTTTTCCTATTTTTTTTGTCAATCTTCAGTTTTTGCCCTTTAGATTAGTTTCCACATGGAGAAGACAACTTTAGACATTATTCAGTAGCTTTTATTTTGTCTCACTACATTAGAGCAGAGGTAAGTTTTGGAAGATACTTGATAATTTTAGAAACAATGTGCCAATAACATTTATGTGCTGTCTTCTTGCCAATGTGCTCCATATTGCTCTTGCAGAGCTAAAATAGGACTAACATACTGCAGTACTCAACACTATATTATATCAGACTTCATCACTTGGTTTCTTTTTGTTGTTTTTTTCTGTTTTTGTTTTTTTTTCGTTCTCAGAATGCATTGTTATTTTCAAACATCACAAGAGAAATACAAAATTCTGTTATGAATATATAGTTTTGTATTTTTTATGTAAATGTCATATGTACATAAAAAGTTTGATGGTATTTGTACAGATATGAAGAGTGAAACAATAAAAGTTTTTTTTCCTTATACTTCTCCTGACTCTGCTGTATTATTGATTTGTGTAGCCTGTAGTTTAACATGTCAAAATGTCAATGCATGTTTTAGTTCCTAGAAGAAGTTCGACCTAAAAGACATTTTAAGACCTAAATACAGTAAAGGGTTTGGCAATGTGATTATATACTGTATACTATAACTGTAAACAATTATCTACCATAATGTATTTTACAAATCTTTTTTGTGATAAAATGGGCTACTCTGTGATTTGATTCATAAACAGTTCCTTAAATGATTTGCCAGAAACTTCACTGTACTATAATGACATGAATATATTCACATATAAAATAAAAATACCTAAGCCCTGATAAAAGATTTTATCCATAATGCTTCAATACAAACTACAATACAGTATGTTCAAATGATACAGTGTTTAAATGAACAAATAACTTTATATTTTGCACTGTAGAACGTTTACTGTAAATAATAGCCATACAAGATCTCCATAAACTGTATGCTTTTCAAAACTCCAAGTTACAACAGCAAATGGACGAGCTCTTTAAGCCAATTAAACGTTTTAAATCCACGGTTTGATCCAATGTTCATCCTGTCAAGCAATAAACGCAAGTAAATAACATACAGAGGGAAGTTATAGGTTTCTAGGAGTATGAAACAAGGGTTAATGTGATGAGTTTCTTTCCATTCACACCATCCTAATCGTTTTTTGCGGTATGAAACACACATCCGCAGCGTAAATAGACGCTGGATATGTCTGGACATGTCTCGCTGTATGTAACGTATCCATGAAAAGCAATTTTAGCCGCTGGCATCAGCTCTCCATCTCTTTTCCAGCAGCTGTCTCGGCCACGCGCTCCTCGCACAGTATGTCCCTCTGCCGTTTCCGTAAGTCATTGTTGACAACAATCATGGCGTCCTCAATGTCACGTCTCTGCTTGGGACGTGTATCTGTGCTAAATGCAGCTTATAAACTGGCCCTGAATCCCATCAGGTAATTTAATATTGTTTGTTTATAATGATTAAATTCGCGCGGGTTACTATGAGTAATTTAATCTGAAACATTTAACTCAAAATCGACTAAAGACAACGAAAGGAAGTCGTGTGTCTGGCAGGTCACAGGCATTCTAAGCTAGCAAACGTTAAAGCATAAATCCTTTCCATTAAGTATGTAACAGGTTATCGCCCTGCATTGGACACATTATATGAGTTTTTAACTACGTGCTTGCTCGCATATGTAGTATTTAAAGTAACTACTCTGTTAGCAATAGTCAATGATATCCTGTGTCCTTACAACACTCGGCTAGCCAGCTAATTAGCTGATGCTAAGTCTAGCTAGAAATCAGTTTAAGAGCTAACGTGATTAAAAGTCGCCCGCGGCTCCACACAACATGAGCTGCATTCCATGACTAATAATCGACCAGACAGAAACTTTATTTAATAACAAACCTCACTGGAGATGTCAGTATCACTGTCTGAATCACGACAGCTAACTTCAACTGAGTAGCTAACCTCTCCGTGCAGGGAGCTCACATGCTAACACAACTCGCATTAAAACAACACGACAGTCAGTCAACGCTTTTATAGACAGATATAAACAAATAGTAACAATGAGATTTTAATAAGGTTGAATACAACTGGAAATGTTTGTTTTTTCTTTTAAAGTATTGCTTGCTTTCGGTGTGCACTTTAAATATTTTGACAACTGCACAAATACCAATCCTGCAGCAAGTTGCGTTTAATGGTTTCATTTGTTATTTTACTTTATGCTTTATCCTGGACGTGTTTTTCCTTTCTGATAACAACTCATATTTTATAATTCTCTTATCCCACATACATTGCATAATAGTCAATATATTCAACCATCAATACCCAGAAACCAGATGCAGTAAATGAGTTGGTGACGACCTATACTCACTTAAGTAACTGCAGTAGTAGTAACTTGTTTTCAGTACAATTTGACTAATTTTACAAGCTGAATGAGTTAATCAGTTATTCAATGTGTTCGGGACTATCATATCCACATTGATTGTATTGCAGTCCACACATCACTCGTTACTCCAAAATAAGTATCCCAACTCTAAGCATGTGGCCTGGCAGACATCAGGTGGTATCATCTCAGATCTACCTCCATTTGAGAAAGTCTGTCACTCCCAAATGGTCATTTTTTTAAAAGTTCTTTTAAAAACGATTAATTTTTTCATTTTTTTAAGCTCCAAGTGGCTCTTTGTCAGGGACAGAGGTTCCACAAATAAACAAGATAATGCAGAGACATTTGCATACTCTGTTTACTAAAGCGTCATGCAGTGCATGTTGCAAGAAGACAATAATTGCTTTAAAGTTTTGTTTTCAGCTAAATTAAATAAAGTGAGACTTTCTAATCACACAATACACATAATGGCCCCATCAGCTGTTTTAATTGATCATTGACTTCATCTTGTACAAGATCCTTCAAACATCATTGAATAGTAAACGGCACGTTAAATTGAATTTCTTAACCATAAATACCAAGTAGTCTCCAGGTGAAAATTCAATTGTCAAATTCTAAATGAATGTCTTTGCCTCAATGTGAGTTCACAGATAACGGTGACTAGAAACAAATGCCTTTATTTAACAAGACAGTTTGTTGGCTATGAAAGATAGCCTTCCTAACTAAACAACTTTAGAAAAAGGCAGATGAATAGTTGAACAAATACTTGAACAAACAGATGCAAATGGTGACCATTTTGAGTTGAGTCGAGTATAAACTAATTCAACTTGAAGTATTTTCATACTTAATTGATCAGTCCAATCTTCTTTGACCCATGTTTAAAAGTTGATTTGTCAAATACTAGTAGTGACCAGCATTTCATTTATCATGCCATGAATCTGAAGCCAACACATTTTTGGCATGTTTGCACTCATATTCATATGTTTAAAAAAACTAAGTTTAACCTATTTTCTTTTTAAATTCACCCTTTTGATAAACCACTGTATAACATTTATATTTGATACATTATACATGTTTCTATTTTTGACACTAAATCAAGCCATGACTTAGGGAACAGAGTATATATTTAAAGAAAACGATATGTAGGACAGTAACTCCCTCAGAAACCATAGTGTAATTAGACACAATGCAGTCCATGCTTTTAGTTTTTTATATTTTAATTTGAACATGAGATAATGAACTTGGAATTCTAAGTGTAAGTGATTTACATTTTTTTTTAAAGGGAAAAAGAGGAGATTATCAGGGCATAATGTGGAATATGTGCGTTCCCTGGTGGAGCCTGATGGCACATTGCTGTTTTGCGACGGTACGCGGCCGCACATTGACAAAGAGCTACACAGTCCTCGCCTGACACTCGACACAGCCAGCATTAAGCACGTCCTGTCATTAGGACGAGAACAGGAGGCTGCCAGAGATTCACCAGACAGAACTAATAGGTGGCGGGGGGATTCCCTCCTTGTCGCTTCCTTTTCACTGTCCTCTCCCCACTGCTTCCTCCAAGATAGTCAGTGATTGCCCAGTGCAACTTGTTTGTGTAATTTCATTCTTTGTTACTTGTCTTCCTTTGGCAGTTTGTGCTTTGCGTGTAATGTTCATCTAATGGTTTTCAGGTCTACAAGCACATCAACATCCAGGCTGGCAGAGAAACCAGGACAAGACACGCAGCTTATTACCGTTGATGAGAAATTGGTAAGGATCCCTTCGTGGCCAGCGTGACACACAAATTGATGTTTGTCTGGTCTACTGTCGTCCAATTACCTTCCTGGAATATTGTTTAAAAAACTCTCCTCATCTGCTGCCAAAATGAGTTTGTATTGGACAGTAGGGCTTTGTAACGCTGTGATGGTAATGGCAAAATGATATCATTGGTAGTCCTGTGTGCGCTCGCAGCATTTTTCCTCTCTTCACTGTTTATTGAACAAGAGACTCCACTGAATAGTTTACTTAATCTGTTTTAGTTAATGTGACAATCTTTGATGCCAATGAAATTCAGATCAGCTTTCCAAAAAACAACATCATTTGGCGCATGGGATTTGTTTATTTGGTTGCCAAGACCACCAGTTAATATACAGTACATTTATTTACAGTCAGGTCCCAATGTAGAGGTCTTATAGAGGTTATTGTTTTCTAATAATATGAACACCCCATCTATATTATTAGGAATAAACTAGCCATTTAAATCACATCTCAGTTTATGTATTTTAACTTAAACTATGTGCAAATGTAAACTATGTACTCAAGAGACAGTGGTCAATGAAGAATAGAGGAACATATGAATGAGGCTGGGAATCTATGGTACCTACCAAAACAGTTCAAACAAATTGAAAATAATAAACACAAAATAACATGAGATAAAAACAGAGGCTTTATCCTACATTGAAAATACGTTACCCTCCCAATTATCAATACATTTAATTAGGCTGTCTGAAAAGAAAGGGTACCACACATTAAACAGACAGACTACAGAAAGCCAAAGAGAAGCTTTCTGTGTCCTTTGATTGGATGGAAGTTTACCATCTAATTCATAGTTTCAGTTCTTTTATCGAGCAACAATTCCAAGACTCACTGGTTTGCTTATATTCTACATTATCCTTGATTATAAACTGAATATTTTTGGTTTTGGACTGTTGATCAGACAAAACAAGCAACTTGAAGACATAATGTTGGGCTCTTTTTTTAATTATTATTGTTAAATGAATGACAAAATGAATGTCAGTTGCTGCAGCGAATACATGGCCAAGAAATCATATTTTTCCAAAACACTTAGAGGAGAAAATCACCCCCATGAACATGATGTTTATAAAAGTAACTGGAGAAGCAGACTGCTGCATGTTCTGTCCATTTACCCAGCAGTTGGAGAATACATCAGTGGCTTTGTTTCATGGTTTCCTGAGCCCTTTGTATTGTCAACTGGAATTACCTGGGCACACCGGGGTGCTCCAAAAGCACTCTGAGATTAGGTTTGAATTAAAAATGTGTAATTAAAGCTAGTTTACTGGTCACCAGGAGACTAAGTCAGTATTACTTTTTATATGAATTATGTGCGACGGCTCCTTTGAAGCTTCATATTTAATCAGACAATGAGCATGCATTGGAACTGGCCAAGGTGAGCAATGTGCAAAAATAAGGATCTTTTGAAGTGAATGCTTTCTCAATTAAAGAGATAGGAGATAACGGTGAAAGACGGAGTTTGGGGAGAATGTGGGAGTCTGTTGTGGACCTGTTTTTTTTGGGGGGGGGAGGTTGCTGTGTGTGGGCAGCGTCAGTGTGCTTTTGTTCCAGACCAAAGCTGACCATACTGGCAGACAAACCTTTGGCTGGGCGGAGTGTCTGTCTCTGTCCTCTCAGTAGGGGCCACTGAGAGGAACAGCAGAGGAGAGGAAAAAAAGGGCCTCTAAAAATGGGGAGGGGGTGAAAGAAAAGAAGCTTGCATGGAAAAAAAGTTTGTGAGACACCCTGAGACTCACGAAAAAGACAGTGGCCACTTCAGTGTTGTGGGCCACAGAGGTTCCTTTGTGGCGTGCTGTTGCTGGCGGGAAGTTCTCTAATGCTCACCCAGACAGGCCGAGCAGAGAGGCCCTCAGCTGTTTTACAGTACAGTGGTCTCCATCTCACATGGGAGAGGGCAATGAGAGCACTCTCCCTTTTGGGCATTCAGCATATGTCAGCACGCTAGTCATTCATCATGCGGTCAATAAGTGTGAATTGCGTTCTGGTTAGACCAATCAAACAAAGGTCTCGATCCACAGCGAGGTTATGCTGGGTTCGCACGCTGTCTCTCTCGAGCGGCCCGAGGAGAATGTGGTGTGCCGCTTGTTATATAGTGAACATTTCTGAATAACCTCATGTAGATGATGAGGTTGCATTTTGGCCTGGGTAAACGATATTTTGAATTCACTCCAAAAACTCTGTCTGAATGTTTGCGTGACACCCATTATCTTGTCCTTTAGTTCTCGTCTGTCCCAAAAAATGCAAACCTTGCAGGAACTTGCATCCCTACAGTTTTTGTTGGCCCTCTCTATTACAGGTACATTTAGGCTAGACTCTCCTGCAGGTCAAACATGTGAACTAATCCAGAAAACATGAGAACACTTGTACTGGAAGCTGCAGGAAAATAATAAGGACAACTGTTCAAATAACCTAATAAAGTGGCTTTAAACTGGACACCATGACTTCACTTTCTCAGCTCTAATCAGGGCTGTTTTCAGTAGTGGCCGGCAGCTGTTGAGCAATAACGCTCTAACCCTCTGTACCTGTCTGAGAGACAGACAAGAGAAACAAGCTAGTGAACATTGTGGAAAAATGTAAAAGCGAATGAGATATTGGCAGGATGACAAACAAGTTCATTAACACTCTGGATCAAATGAATAGTTCAAACAAAAGCTTGTCTTCAGAGTGTGGGGATTTGCTGCTATTGTTCTTTATAATAATAATAATAAAGTATATTTTAGTTCTGTGTGAAATTGATGTCACCATAGACTTTATTAAAATGTGATGGCTCTTTCATATCATTTTATTGACGAAACAAATCATTAATTATTAGGACCGTAAACAGCAGATTAAATGATGAAACAATGATTTCTTGCAGCCGTACTGCGGATCTCGGCTCGATTTTAAAACGGACTAAAGTTTGAGATCTTTTAAGAGCAAAACTTTGAATTCATTGTCGGCACTTCAGAAAGGAATATGAAAATGAAAATGAAAAGACCTGCGTGATGGCGCTGCAGTGCCCAGAACTGTTCCCTACGGAGCCCATACGGACCTGCTTTTGTGTGTAATCACTGTTTGATTAAGCATGCTGGGCAGCTCCGAGGGTCCGGCTGGCGGGCCACTGATACACGGCTTAACACGGAATGTCTGTGACCTGCTTCAATTAGAGACAGGCCTCGCTCCACTCTCTGGCCTTTTGCAGAAACAACTGCGGTTCTAACCTCAGCAGCTGCTTCGATATGTGATAATACAATATCTCCCACTCATGGCGGAGTGTCTGAGCGTCTACTCCTGCCTCAGCCAAGTGCACTCCCTCACTCCACATAAAGACAACACCATCATCTTAAAGCGCTTGTGAAGCCTTGTTATAGAGTTCTCTAAAGGCACTAGGGTTTTACGAGACAGAGGAGGACAGTTATTAGAGAGCGGGGATTCGAGGGGGAAGGGGGGAGGTGGTGGGGGAGAGGAAGAGAGTATTAAACTGGTAGGACCATTTGATGCTCGGCATGTTGACTTTGATAATCTGAAATCTTTGCTTTCTTGCGTATTTAGAGCCCAGTGCCTGATTTGGCAAGTAACATCACATCTGGACAAAAGATGTTTGATTGCGTTCACGTTGTTAGTTGTTTTTGAAAGACTTCAATTGGAACCTGATTGAAGGAGCCTGAGTCTGTCAGTCAAGATTTATCAAACAAATCCCTGATACTGAAGTCAGTTAAATGAGTCTGGTTAACACATCATCCTCTGTTAGAGCTATTCAATCGGATACGCCAGTTTGCTATGGGACACGTGAGAACCCAATTTCCTACAGAATTGAACGTGTTTTCAGAGTGTCAGCCTCAACCAAAACGACCTCAGACAGGTATTTGCTTTCACATTTGGCAATGGCAGGAGAATAAGCGTGTTGAACAAGGACGACGGATCCACAATAAAAATCCAGCTATCCCAACTATGAGGATATATTTAGCACAAGCAGTTTAAATCTGCAGTACAGGGGTGCATATTCTCTAAGCCTGTCTAGCCTCAGACACAGTGGAGCAGACCACATTCACCACCCCACCCCCCTCCCTCTCATCCTCCTCTCCCACCCTCCCTCCCTCCCTCCTTCGCACATAGACAACTTAAGTGTCTGTTTTGTCTGGTTGCCCTCTCATACGGCGCGCTTCGGCGAAAAATCTCTCGGCTCAAGTTTGGAGTAGTGGGTCAGAGGATGTTGGTCCTTGAAGAGTGCCAGACAAGAGGCTTTATTATGTATCATCCACTAAATAGTATTTCCTTCATTTACACTCTCTTCCATAGAGACTAAGCCTCTTAAGAGGACTCCGTCCTGTCAGCGCTGGGTAGTTTTAGGAAGTGCCGAGCTGCTAAGTGTTGTGTTTGCAGAGCGGATAAAAAAGCTTTGCTACTTCTGTTTGCCTACACTTCCATTTGTTCATGCTCTTTGTAAGCTAGCAGCTCTTTTTCTAAATGTACCAACTAGGTTTATGGTCTTACACTATCCTTACATTTCTATGGTAGTAAATGCAAAAATCTGACATTCATTTTTTATTTCACAGTATCTGTGCTAGAGTTTAAACAATAAGTCTATTATTTGATTTGTAATCATTTTATTGTCAGAAAACATGCTGTCGACTTTGATAATGGGTTAACGGTTTAAGTTGCTTTTTAAGATATTTTTAGTACAGCCTTGTATATTCTATCATTTTTAGTTTTGGACTATTGGTCAGATAAAACAAGACGTCACTTCGTCCTTTTATGTTATTTGCTGACATTTTAAAGACCGAACGATGAATCACCTTATTTGAAATAAATGAATGGATGGTGTCAAATGCCTGTCGGAGTTCCCAGCGCCTAAGGGGAAGGCTTCATTTTGCTTTCTTTGTGCGATTAACAGTCCAAAACCCAAATATTAAGTTCACAATGCTATACAATTTGATAAGCTGAACCCTGAGAATGTTTGGCATTGTGGCTTGATAATATATATATATATATATATATATATATATATATAATAAAGCATTTTACACATACAAAGACATTTGAACTGATGTATTTTAAGATGCCGTACAACCCACAAACCTTTGTGTCTGCATCCTTTATATTCCTAAATGCCCCCCCCCCCTCTCCGCTCCTCACCGGTATGTGTAATGTGAGATTTGAGATGACCCTCATGCCAGCTGCTTCTCGTTCTCCAGTGATGATCCACTTGTGAGGAAGCAACATAATATTTGTTGCTAATAGAGACGCCCCCTATGTCCAATCCGTAATTGGCACGCTTTCTCCACTTCAAAGACGTCTGAAGGTGGGAACCGGTGCAGGCTGATGAGTGAGGCTCTCGGTCTGGGTGTGGGCTGGACAGTGGGGGGTTAAGGGTGATGTGTTTGGGCTTTCACCACATGCTGACTCAACATGATTCAGCTCAGCTGACCTTGTGACCCCTACTGGCTGCAGAGAGGCAGTTTTGGCACACGGGTGTTCGTGCTAAGATAGGCGGCACACTGTACTTGTGTCAATAAGTCCGCCGTGACCCAAAACAAAGTGGCAATGACGCTACAAATGTTTTGTCTGAGCTGGCCATGCATAGACTTCCTCTATTTGTTTACGTGTTTGTCTGTTTGGTGACTGTACTAACAGGAACATACTAACCGTACCTCCGTTTGGATTTGTAAACCCTAACAGGTCTTAAAAATAGGACCACCAGTACCAATGTGTTTAGAAAATGTATACCCTGTACCTGGGCTGATCTTCTAGGATTAAAGGACTTATTAGGACTATTTATATCGATCAATCTGTAGATTATATTTCAACTAATTGATTATTTGGTTTGTCAATGAAAGTTCAGAAAACTGTGAAAGACATAGAATCCTCTATAGTGACATTTGTTTAATGTCTGTCCGACCAAGAGTCAAACGCCCAGAGATATTCAGTTTCCAGCGATATTAAAGAAACAAATCCTCACACTTGAGAAGCTGGACCCAGAGAATGTTTGGTGTTTTTTCTAACTCAATGTCCGCCTCACACAATCTGGCTTCTCCATTTTATTGGAGAATTAATCATAATTAAGCTAGGATCATTGCAAGAACAGATGTGAATTTCCTTTTTGTGGTTTATTTCAGATTTGAAATGATCCTTTTTTTCTAAATAGTCACCAAGGAAGTATCGGGTGATTGAGAGAGAAAGAGACGGGACTGTTCACTCCTCTAAGTGAATGTACTTGTGTGTGTTCAGAAGACAAGGTCCTTCCACTCACCTCATCTAAGGTTTGTCAAACCCCAAGACACCCCCCAGTATCCCAGTATGAACCGCTTTCCATCCTCCACATGCAATCGATATTTTCATTAAAATTGACTGGTTAAAAAACATCATGTGAATTCTTTAACCTTTTTTCTCAAACATAAATCCAAAAGTGATGTCTGGTTTTCATTTTTGAGGGATATCTTCTGACCACCTTTCACCTGCAGAACATATGGACACTCGCCTGCAGATCCTCTGAATCAGCCAAGATGTCAATCGTTTAGTTGGGACAGTGGAGGCTGGAAGACAGTTTGGCGAAGTGTAAAACGTAAACAGTTTTACCGGAAGCTTGCCGCCAGTGTTTTTGCTCATTGACAGTTTTTCCTGGTCTGAGAAAGAGCCAATCAGAGTTTATAGGGTTTAGAATTGAGACAGTTGTATGCATGTTATGAGGCGTGTCATAATACTCTTATCAGTCTACTGTAGAAGATTTTGGACATGACATTTATCATTTCTGCTCACCTCGATATCGCCCATTGTGCCTTAATGCAGGTTTCTTTGTATATGAACGTCGCCAACATTTCAGCAGAACAAATGGCGGCGTTTTCCCTGACGTTATAAGACCAGTGCAGTGCCGAAGACTTTCTTTCTTTAAGCCTTTAGGCTTAATAAACAAAAAAGAAAACAGGAATATGCCGAGACACAATGCTCTATATTACCAATTAAAAAAATGTGGACAGGACGCAGTGATGTAACTGCTAGCTTTGAATATCCGCAAAGTTACTTCACAGTATAGATGTGCTCCCGTGGGATTGGCAATTGGCAATTTCATATATAGGGAATATTGTGTAATTAGGAAAAGCTTCCTAACCATTGCAAACTAGCTCAGCATTATATTGACTGTTACAGACAGGATCCTATACGCCTGTGCCAATTACATTTATTTTTAAACTAAGGTACAAATCTTTGTTCACTGAGATTGTTTTTGTAAAACAATAAATAAAATGGACTCCTTTAAATGAAGGGAGTAATAACAAGATGGTCATGATGTTTCATTCACATTTATCTTAATAAACTTTGTAAAATAGTTTTTACTTTGTAAGCAACTCTTTGCCTACAAAGCTTTCTTTAAACTATGTTTAAACGTTTTACTTTTTGATATCTCGTTATTTCTTCAGTTGTCTCCACTCATCGAGGACTTTGAATGTTGTTTACAGGGAAGTCCTCCGTCCCAGGTCTCTGTTGGAGCATTAGGGGGACCAGCTCTCAGCATTCTGGTGGGCCAGCGGCCCCACAGCGACAAGCCCCTATGCTCTTTATTTGGCACGTAGCCTGGAGGTGTCAGAAATATCGACACGCTTTCACGTGACGGAGACTTTGCCAGCCTTTTTCCCCCCTTTCTTAAGCCCGGCATTCTGCCTGCCCAGCCAGGTATTGTAGGGCCCCGTGAAGGCCCTGTGAATAGTGTCAAACTTGATAGTTCTCATTTTGCTTCCTGTACATGGCAGAAGAAAAAGTGCCCACCGTGTGGGTTTTCCTTTTGTGATGGCCGTCTCTAGTCTTCCTGGGAACACACCACATTCCAGCCACAATCATTCCCTTTGTGAATCCGGGTATTGTGGGTGAGTCTGTTATGCCGATAACCCTGCTAGCTTTCAGTGTAATGCATGCAAATATCATAGAAGTCTAGACTCGTATTTTTGCAAACAATGCCAGATAATGAGCAGAGTGTTTTCAGTGATATGGCCGAGCTTTTGTTTTGACACATCCTCAGTCATTCATGAAAGACCTTTTGTGCTCATCCACGCCTAAGATGTGATTTAAGGTCTGCTACATCTGGACAAATTATTGCGCCAGTTTACCATACATGGGCCTCATGTGTCAGTTATGGTTTATGTAACGTATATACGCGTAACCATAGTCTGGCCTGCTAATCCCAAGGGCATCATTTCTAATGCGTCTCGGAGAGGGATTTTCATGCATCTATCCCCCAGAACACCCCAGACCACAGAGCTGCTAAATGTTTCTGCAAATTTGATTTACCTCGACTCAAAAGGTACTTTTTGTACATGAATTCTTTCCCCCTCAATTCACAACTCCAAGTGTGTTATGCTTCACTGTGTACAAAGTATTTGAATGGTTCTTGTCTTCACTCCAAAACTCTCAGGAAGTTCTTCTTACCTTACGAGTGCAGATCTTTTGAACATTGTAAATTAAAAGTAACGACTTATATCCTGCCGAATGCAATGTGTTAAAAACATTTTTGATCACCTGCTGCAGCCTGGAGAAAACCCTCTCCCACTGTCCTGTGTGTTATTGTGTCATGAACCCTCCACCGTTACCCCCTTTGGGTGAAGGGAACATGTTTTCCTCCTCTCTGTGACAAGAAGGAATTGTTAAGGTTAAGTAGATAGGGCAGCCGGAAATAATTACCTACCACTTGTGAAGTTTTTTCCCCCCTCCTCTTTGTTCATCTTTTCCCTTTCATTTTGAACAATCTTTTCAATGTGCAGATCTTGTTTATGATTAGGTTCAGCCTGGTCTTGCCTCTGAGCATGGCAAAAGATGTTTGGCTGAGACGAGCAGTAGTGTAGCCGTCGGATCTGTAATTTACTAGGCTTAAATACCTTTGGAAGCTCCTTTGCCAAAGGAAAGGAGGGCTTTTGTGTGAAGTTCATGCAAAACGACCTCCTTTCTACAAATCAACTGGCAGATGACAGACAATGATGAAAATTTGATTCTTTGAAGTTGTAATGGCCATTGAAATGTGCAAAATTCTTGTATTGAAAGGAGAGCGCCCTGGAAAGCCCTCAGTCTTGGGTGGCTGGCGCTGCGTGCTGGGAGGTTCGTCTGTGTTTTGTCGCTGACTTCCCATTGCTTGTTTGCTAATTCCCTGAAGAATTGGACCAGATCCTTGATAGGAGCTTGAAGGGGCTCCAGTTGCTCAGGAATATGCATTTAGTACGCCCAGAGGCCCCTCCTCCTGCTCTTGTTGCGCTGGCCTACTTTCTGATGGTCTGGAATAAATCACCTCAAGTATTAGGCATTCATTTCCGCCACTTCGGTGCCAAACAGCGTAAAGATGGCTGTTATTATATTTTTCTTTTGAATCCAGTATTTACCTTTTCACATATGTAAGCTATAGTATATACTCGTTTTTTATTTCAGTTATACGGACATTTACACACAATTAAAGTCTCACAAACACTATTGTGAATCACTGAACTGTTCCCTTAGCCCATTGAACACTCTTAGACATCTCTACAAGTAACATATAACACATTTTAAAACCAGAGCAAAAGGTTAAAGCACAGGAGAGATTTATATAGCAAAAGTTACCTATAAATAGCGTTCATTCCTTGGATCTTTCCTGTTTTATTATTTTTCTGACACGCGGGAGATGTTTTCAAGCTTCTTTTGACCCTGATTTTTAAAAAGGGTAAAATGAATCCCTACAGATTGATGAGAAGTACACAAATAGAAAACATAGGAGTACTTTTTATATAACAACTGAAATTGTTCCTAACACCATAATTCTGATGGTAAACACACATTGTCAGAACTTAGTTTTATTTAATAACACCTGCAAGCTTGCCTTCAGGTGACCTTTCTCAACCATCAGTTGCACATATATCCTTGCATGAACACCTGTTCCTAAAATAAATAAACATCATTCACAGAGTGTTTTTGTAGAAACGGTCACATGGAAGCTTTGTCTTCCTTTGGATGTTGTTTCGACTGCTTGTTTTGCATCTTAAAAAGGCTTGTACAGATTAATAAATCATGTACTCAAACTTATTTGTATTAGTAATAACTATTCATTATTTGTTCTTGACTGGCTAATAGATCACATAGTTTTCATTCAGTTGTTTGCCTGCATGTCAGCTGGTTGGTAACATGGGATTGCGATCAAATGACGTCACACTTATTTTTGTAGGAACTGATCTACGTATGGGGGTTAGGGTATCTACAGTGTTTATAGAAGGTTATAATTCTAATTCCTGGTGTTCTCCATTGTGACATCCGCTCTGACTCACAGCTGGATGTGCTTTTGTTTCTGTCCCTCAGGACATCACCACCCTGACAGGGGTCCCGGAGGAGCACATCAAAACACGGAAGGTTCACATCTTTGTTCCCGCCAAAACAGCCATGCAGTCGGGAAGCCACAACAAAACGTGGAAGCTGGACTTTGACACCAGGGAGCGCTGGGAGAACCCTATGATGGGCTGGTCCTCAAGGTAAGGATCTCAGAAAAATAAAGGGGTTTTACAATCTGCAGGACATAAGAAACCCCCTCACATCAATAATGTCCTATATGTGCCTCTGATCAGGTGACCTCTTGTGTCTGACATCTCGTTTTGCCTTTCAGTGCGGATCCCTTATCCAACATGATGCTCAGCTTCTCCTCCAAGGAACATGCCATCGCTTTCGCTGAGAAAAATGGTAAAACATTTAAGATGTGTCAAGATTAAATGTAACATTTAAACCTTTACATTTAAATCACACCTTTTGTATAAAACAACATTAATACAATGTCACGGCTAATCATGGAAAATCAGTTCAGTTTATAAATTGCATTACAGAGTTATGATACACACAAATATGCATAGATATCCCTTGGAGCTTTGCCAAAACGTAATCAGTGAAAGTCAAATAAACACGAGATAATATATCTTATTAGTCATATTAGTAGTACTATTAGGAGTGGTATTAAGTTACTGTTGTGAGTAGAGGGATTGTAAAGCTGTTAAAAGTGTTGTGCGTTGACTTCATCAGAGAGTGCAGGAGTAACTCGATTTAATGTGGATCAATGTGCACTTTGATTCAATCTGAAACTGTCCGTTACAGCATCTTGCATAAAGCAAAGCATCACTGCACTTATCAGGGGCCGTCATACCTTAAGGATAATGGCAATATAATTTGTTAAATAAAAAATGTCACAGCTTATTAAACCTTACAAACCTGGACTGTAATCAGGTGATAATTATAGCAGTAAAACAGCACCTTAAAATACCTCTGATGTCAACCTCTGGGCCTCAAAAGAAAAAAGTAATAAAACATAAAGTAGAAACTTTAGACGGACAAACAAGATGATCCTGAGTTAGTTTAGGTTAACCCACATGATGAGGTTTCCTGTCCGGTAACACAGGAAAGAAAGTTCACTTTGACTCAGAACCGAACCATCTGGGAGAGTTTGTTGAAACTGAGCAAAGGGAACTGGCGTACTCTGTTTATTGCACCATGAAAGTGATTAGTGCACTTCTGACTACACACAGCCTGTTGATGTCTACAAAACACCTCATTGTGTTTGGAATTCATCCAAAGGGAACATACGTGACGCTCGCGCCCCCATCACTTACTCTGATGTTGTTGCTTCAGGTTGGAGCTACGAAGTAACGGAGAAGAGGAGTGCAAAGCCCCGAGTGAAGTCCTACGGAGCCAACTTCTCCTGGGACAAGAGGACCCGGAGGTCCGGCAAGTAAACTGAAGACGCCCATCTGTTGTCGGCGTGACCCCCGAGTGTCCCGCAGCAGACCTGTATCATTCTTGTCAATAAAAGCCTAATTATATGTGTGTGAACCAAACATTGTGGTCTTTATCGCTTTATTCTTCAAACATTCACCTCATTACCGACTACCTAACGCAGTCTCCCCGATTAATGAAGTGTTTGTTCTGAGTCGAGTTGTGCAACAGCAGAACAAAGGGGAACATATTATTACAATTAGAACCTGTTTAAACACAGGGATAAATATAACTGGGGGCCAAAAGCAATGACATTTTTCCTGCGTGAGTGATTGTTTCCATCCCGATACCTGAATTGTTTCAGTGTTCGGAGAGATGCATAACTGGAATTTAAAGAGGGACTTGGAACAGTTTACTCTGGAAAAGAAAGCAAAAACTGTTTCTTTGCACATTAACATCTGGGCTTTGAAGTTAGCATCTTATATAACCATTACTAGCACTTTGATGAGACCAGTGACATCATGTGATTTAGATTTATCTGGTATCATTTGAGTGGAACAACAAATACTTCAATTATATTGCTTGTTATTTTTTTTGTAACTATCTGTTCATGGTTGGCCTAGAACATGTCATAAAATAGTAAAACAAAAAAAGGTTAATAAAATAACTCAAAATGTGTTGTTTACCAACAGAGCAAGCCATAAAAATAAAGTATACATAAAACATTCAAAAAACAAATCGTCACAAGTTAGGAGTAGGTTTGGTATTCAGCTTGGTAAATACGTTTTAAAATTATTTTTGAGATATTTCCCAATTAATTTTGAACTTGTATTGACCTCCACATTATACCATCAATTACTTTAAGCTGTATTGGTGTGATAGGATAGAAAGGTTAACCATTTTCCAATCAGAAACGCCAGATAATATATCTTCTAAATAAACATTACCGATTCACATTATTTGAAAAGCCTTTTTAAAATACTTGTATTAAACCTGCATTCAGTAAAAAATTTGATTTAGTTGAGTCTTGTTGAATATTTGCCTCAAACATGTTTCAATAATCAAATAAAAATATTAAACTAAGATTATCTCCCTATTGAGATAAAATTTAAATCTTTGACATTTAAAAATCCATATTGTGTGCTGCTCAGCTAGCCTCGCTCGGCAGTGCCAGCGCTTGTTGACGCTCTTTGTGTTCCGTAAACAGTGGCGTTACTCTGCGCCCAGTCCCAAACTGCGTGACTGCACTGATATTCACACAGCAATCATGGGCGCCTAATTGGTTTAGCCCTGCGTTAATTAACGCACTGCAATGCACATCTTTCACAGACTTGCGCTCGCTATTTATTTTTGTTCTGTCACTCGGCACATCAGACGCACCGATCTGATATGAGTGTAATGGTCCATCTGAAAGGCAGGGCATGAATGACAGCATGTGTTGCCATTCCCTTTGAAATCCCCTCGGAGAGAAGCAGCGGGGAAAAAACGCTCTTGGCACAACTTTGTATCATAAAAGTTGAAAGCATTCCGCCCGTCTTGGGCCATAAGCACCGTAATGTAGGCTATGTGAGATGAGAGCGGCGCGGTGGCATTGTTCAAACCATCAGGACTCGCAACCGTCAGCGAAACAAACATCGGCCTGAAGTAAACCCAATAGGCTACTACATTAATGGTTTGATAGCCATACAAACAAGTTGAGTTTAATCATGAGTTCAGTATCATCACACGTTAAGGGGTTTATGTGAATCACCCAACAATTGCATTATACAGATAGTTTTGATCTATTTTACCCGGAGGTTTAGATATCACTATGGGTGTGACGCTCACATTGAACAATCTTAAACTGTGACATCTTATTCCAAAATCAAAGTTATATTGGATCATCCACAGTGAAGTCCTTGCTATGAGAAGTTTTAGATACAAATAATAATATTTCAATTGAAAACTTCCACTAGTAGTAGTAGTTTCACGTGCGCAACGTCAAACAGAAAGGGCTACATGAATCCAGACGCTCAGGAGGATGACTGACATGAGACTCATTTGAGAGTATAATCAAATCCCAATACAATCAGATTACAGATTAAGGTTTCAACCGTGATACACCAAATCAGTCGTGTAAAGTACCTTGGTATCTTTACTCAAGTAGCCTACCTACTGTACTTAAAGGTAGGGTAGGTAATTCACTTCAGAAACACTTTTTGTTATATTCCATGGAATGCTCTGAGAGGTGGGGTAGGTAATGTTGGAGAAACCAGCTCAAGTGCGCTAGAATTTGAAAATACACAGCCGGAAAAAATCTGCCACTTCCTTACAGAGCCCCTCCTCCAACCCACACGAACGTGCACATGACCAATGAGGGCACAAGATAAATGTGTGCACAGATAGAAGGCTGACAGGCAGGTAGGCCATCCAGTTATTTTAGCTGGGCCGGCTAAAATGATTGGTCGTGCTTTTTACAGTATTACGGCTTCCACAGATGACATTTTTTTATGGATTTTTTGTCAAAGCACTTAAGATATTCATTGCTATCGGGATGTTAAGAGCATTCCATGGAATACAACAAAAAGTGTATCTCGAGCCGGTTTCTCAAACTTACCTACCCCACCTTTAACATCCCGATAGCAATGAATACATTAGCCGCGTTCACACCAAGTACTTTGCCGTATTTAGTGCCGGCACTCAGAGCCCCGGCACTTATACCCCAGGGCATTTAGTACAGATCGCGTTCATACCGGAGTACTTTTCCCTGAGGGAAGATTACGCAAATGAGCCGCTGACGTCACTTCGTCTTCTTCTGCTTTGGGTTTACTGGCAGGCAGCAAACAACTTCACGGCGTATACTGCCACCCGGAGTCCCCGGAGTTGGGGACTGGCTTTATTTTTACTCGGAAGGCTTCAGTAGAAGCTGCTGGGAGTCCCAGCAGCTTCTACTGAAGCCTTCCGAGTAAATCGCCAGAACGCCGACACCTCCTCATCTCCACCGCTCCCATGTTTTCTTTTGTGTTGCCATAAGTTAGTCTCTCTGCATTTGTGCGCTGGGCGAATGCTAATAATGCTAATGCGAGGATAATAAAATGGCGGCTCTACAAAACATTTCAGAGTTGTACGAGGCGTGGTTTGCAATTCGCCCAGCCAACCAGAACTGGGGCACTTTTTTCCCCCAGGATAGTACCACCTCTCAGCAGGCACTAAAAATGGGGGTAAAAGTTCCCGAGATTAAGTGCTCTTTTTGATGTGAACGCGACATAAAGGGTACTAACGGAACTAAACGAGAAAAGTACGGTGAAAAGTACTCCGGTGTGAACGCGGCTAATACATGCTTTGACAATAAATACATTAAAAAAAAAATCATCTGTGGAAGCCGTGGCGCTGTAAAAAGCACGACCAATTATTAATAATTGGATGGCCTACCTGCCTGTCAGCCTTCCATCTCATGCACAAACTTATCTCGTGCCCTGATTGGTCATGTGCACGTTCGTGTGTGTTGGAGGAGGGGCCCTGTAAGGAAGTCTGAAGGAAGGGGCAGATTTATTTCGGCTGCGTACTTTCAAATTCTAGCGCACTCGAGCTGGTTTCTCCATTCTTATCTACCCTACCTTTAAGTACAATATTGTAATAGGCCTACTTGTACTTTACTTGAGTATTTGCAATTTCTTTTAGTACTTCTACTCCATTACAAATATTTTGTACCTTTAGTTAATTTGCAGATTTGGATTAAAGATGTTAAATATAATCAATACTTAAAGGTGGGGTATGTCATTTTGGAGAAACCAGCTTGAGTGCGCTAGAATTTGAAACTACGCAGCCGAAAAAAATCTGCCTCTTCCTTCAGACTTCCTTACAGAGCCCCTCCTCCAACACACACGAACGCGCACATGACCAATGAGGCCACGAGATAAGTTTGTGCACGAGATGGAAGGCTGACAGGCAGGTAGGCCATCCAGTTATTTTAGCCGGGCCGGCTAAAATGATTGGTCGTGCTTTTTACAGCGCTACCTTCCACAAATGAAATTTTTTAATGTATTTATTGTCAAAGCATTTAATATATTCATTGCTATCGGGATGTTAAGAGCATTCCATGGAATATAACAAAAAGTGTTTCTGAAATAAATTACATACCCCACCTTTAAATAAGACATTAGTTACTACCCTGCAGTATACAAAGTCATTAAAACTAGCTGCACCTTTACCAGCTTTGATAACACTTTAATGCATCAATTATTAAACATATATTATATATTATTCTGAAATGGACCAATCTGAATAATTAGAACCTTTAATTTTGGTACTTTAAGTATATTTTGATGCTAATACTTTTGTACTTTTACTTGAGTGAAAGAAACAAACAATGACATGACTTCAACTTTTAATCAAGTACAATATCTGAGTACTTCTCCCACCTCTGCACAACATGTACTTTCCCTCCTCCAGCTAAATTGTCAACGCCATAACTAAAACCTATATTGTCAATTTCAGAGTCCCATTGGTGTTTGTGGGGTCAAAGTTCAACTTTTTGCCACACTTGTTAGAATCAATGCCACTTTGGCTTTTAAATTGGAAAAAATTGATTCAGCTCTGGGTGTGAAAGCACTGTAACCTGAACAGTGACTTGGAATAGAGATTTAAAAATATAAAAATACAAGATTAAACTAAATCCCATTAACTTTCACTGAATGCAGGTGGAAATTGTAAGTATCCTGCAAGATAATCAACGTGTTGAACAGGACAGAAGAGGACAGCATGTTAGATATATTTACACAAGGCCCATAGATTGTCTATTTGCTGAGTGAAAACTACACTGTAGTGACACTGTAATGACACATAGAATAGAATAGGGAGGGATGAAACCCTCTTTAACGGGCCGTCTCCACGGCAGCGTTAAAAAATCTTGAAACGCTTCTGCCCATTCACTTTGAATGGGGTGACGTCACTTTTTTTCGCTTTCGCCGAAATGCATTGTGGGCAGGCGAGCGGAGATTCTCAGGATTTTCAAGATCCAAAGTTGAACAATGTTCAACTTTTGAAGCTGAGGAGGAAGCGTCAGCCAATCAAATCCCGTGTACGCAAATCTGACAGTTCAAGCTCTAGCCAATCAAACGGCGTGTATGCTGGGAGCAGTGGCGGCCGGTGGTCTTTTTTTTTGGTGGGGCTCTTGACGTACCGTAAGTGACCTACCCGGGGGGTCCGGGGGGTTTCCCCCCGGAAATTGTTTTCGAGAAATGACCCCTTAAATGATGACTTCTGGTGATGTTAGAGGGGGGGGGAAAGGAGAAATCGAGGCTTAAAAATATGAGAAGACTGATCAATACCTCCATAATCTTCAGTGTGGAAAATATTATTTATCAACCTCAACATCTACTACTTTACCAGGAATTTGTGTTCTCAGAACTGGTCTGTTTTTTTCTTTCTTAAAACTGTTCATGTTTTATGAACCAACACCTTCACCAAGTAGCTTTACAGTGAACTGCATGTGAGATATAAAATTAATAGCATCTTTTCAGTAGCATTAATTATAAATATTTAAGTGGTTCAATACAAGTCACTACAGCATTTCAAACTGAACTGTGAATAAATGCAATTTAAAAAAAATAACCACAGCACAAAATGTCATAAATTGTGTTTTTTTCTTTGTTTCTCTGAGGATTATTTACAAACAGGCTTATTTACATATAGCAATAACTCAGAAATGAAAAAGCTACATCGTCTAACACGAACAACCAGTTAGCATAATGATAATATATGTGTTATGTACAATGTAACTGGCAAGGCTAGAGCAAGAAAGAACATAAAGTTTGCAAAAGGTTTAAATAACTTCAAGTATCTGTCTTCAGATTACGTGGAGGTTTTAGTCCGATGGGAAGCAGATTTTAAGCGACACCGAAGATAAACCAAAAATGTGGTGGAGCTGCAAACCGTGTAGTGTTGCTGGGACAGAACAGGAGCTATAACCGTTGGAAAATACATCACAGACAATGCAACAAACGTGGAGACAGAACAATCACTTCTGTGATAAATGCCCACTTATTAATAAACTTCTAACAACCATGGGAAACCTCCTCTCTACATATAAAGTGATATCCAAGCATGGGAAACAAAAGACAGCATTTACCTGTTTGCATCCAGCTAGCCAAGCCTTTCTTGTGTACCAGCTACTTGTGAAGCCTCGTGTATAAATGTTGTCTTTTTCACGAGATTGCTGCGATATATTCAAATCGGGTTGGTCCGGTGCAAGGTCTTTAAGCAACAATTTATCTGCCAAACTTCTCCTTTCGAAAGGATTGGAGATTAGCTCTTGAACAGAATTAGCCGGGGACCGAGGTCCGGAGACTCCACCTGCACACGAAGCCATCCTCATCAACTACTGCGTCAACCGGATACGAGTCACTGTCCAAACTACTCACAGACTGCACTGGGCGCTGACATTGGCGCCTGGTGACCGTCATCTTTGACGACGCTGATTGGCTGAAATTATATTTTCGCGGCATAGTTTACACGTTACAGATAGCAACAGTCAGCTGCTAGTGGCTGATGCTGCACTGGTTGAAGGCTCCTCTCTTAGCGCCCAGACGAGAGAAGGTGCATGGGCAAGGCCAGGCAGGAAACATGTGACTTATCAGTAACTTTAGACATCGTAACACAATTTTAAACGAGATTTTATTGTAGATTATACATTTTACTGATACCAATTATATAATATTTACCTTGTTCATTAAAAATAAAAATAAAAACATATATTTTTTTTTAAACATATTTTTTTTTTTTAATTTTAATTTTAATTATTATTATTTTTATTTTTTTTCAATATGGGAAGAGGTGGGGCGGCGCCCCTAGCGCCCCTATGGACCGGCCGCCACTGGCTGGGAGAGACATACCGCAGATCATTTCCTCATATTCCAAAACATGGAGGAGAAATTAGCGGTAGCGAATCAATCACCCGGTGCTTTATGACCAGACCTACCGGGATATAAACCGGAGGAGCCAGGCATGGAGGGAGGTGGCAGAGACAGTGGTATGTTTTCGCCTGTTTTGGGGAGTTTATATCCAGTTTACTTCGGGCTTTTTGGCTTCGTATGTCGCGGGCGGGAGATTCATGTGATTGGTTGATCGCAAAAAAATCCCCAAGCTTCAGATACGCCCACCTCCAAGATTTTTTTAACGCTGCCGTGGAGACGGCCCGTAATGGTCACACATGCAGAGCACACAGCACACACAGTGAAATTTGGCCTCTGCTTTTAACCCATCCTAGTACAAGGAGTCTAGTACTAGGAGCAGTGGGCAGCTATTGTACAGCGCCCGGGGAGCAATGGGAGTGGGGGGGAAGGGGGGTGTCCGGTGCCTTGCTCAAGGGCACCACGGCAGGGCAGGAGGTGAACTGGGACCTCTCCAAGTAGAAGTCCACACTCCATATTTAGGTCTGGTCGGGGACTTGAACCAGCGACCCTACGGCTCCCAGTCCAAGCCCCTACCGACTGAGCCACTGCCACATGCTCCTCATACTAATGTTTAATGGTGTTTTGAGTCACTAACAGTGTCATAGTTTATTTATGTTTTGTTAAGTAATAATTGGCCCCGCCAGTTGATATAATAAAAGCAGTGTGTATGCTGGAGCAAACCACAATCTGTGTTACACTTCATTCATCATCATACATCATGCAGTTACATGTTATAGTGCTGACAGGAAAATGTGGCTCACAGACGCTAAAGGTTTAAAAAGTATTCTCTTAAATGAAAAGAGTAAAAAACAGACATTGAGCAAAGGAATTCCAGTAAGACCTCTGTGTTTACAAATGGTTTTTTCAATTGGGGAAGAAGTTTTAATCTGCCATGAGTTGTTGTTTCAGTGCTAAAGAGAGTTCAGCCTCCAGTCATTAAATAAAATACTCTGTTGGAAAGCGCACAGAACATCATCGAGCCGTGCGTCCTGCTTTGACTCAGCAGCTGGACACAAGACCTGATGTGAACGTTTTAGTCTGAACGTATGGCTCTCAACAACACACACACCTTCACACACGCACACCGTGGCCCACCATGACCTGACCACTGCTGTCTGAGGCCACTCACACTGAACTCTCCAACCCAGCCATGAGGCACGCAACCCTGCTCGTCTGCAGCCAAATACTTGCTCCCTGTGTGTGTGTGTGTGTGTGTGTGTGTGTGTGTGTTTTCAGCACACAGTGGGACCCGCTTGTTTTGAAGGGCACAGTCTCAGATTGATGATGACTTCTAGTTATCCAAACAAAAGCTCATAGCAAGCAATGCTGAAAATAACCTGTTTACCTAAAGTGTACTGTTTATTATTCTTGCATCATTTATTACCCTCCGTACAGTGAGACAACAACAACAGTTAAGCAATGATATGTTATCAGATTTCATGTAAGGGTTTTATTATAAACCCTTACATTTTTTATATTCGTGTACTGAAGTTTCCTAAAAGTAATATCTCAGAAGGTTCTCTGAATTCATTCAATATGATGAGTTAAAGTACACATTTTCTTACTATCACGTGTTTTGCCACACTGTTAGCATCATGGTACCCTCTTACCTGAATATCTGTGTACCAGGCCTTCACCAGCAACACATCAAAGGACCAATTTATGGCTTTTTGGATGATTTTCAATGTGATGATGATGCTAATTTATATAGATAAGCCAAAGACAGACACTACTGTCTGATTATTTTAGGCCTAAGCAGTTTCTAAATAGATTTGACCAGAAACAAGACATTTCATATCGAAAAGTGCCAAACATTAAAGGGATTATCCTCAATAATAGGGACATCGTTTTTTAAAGAGATACGTTTTTTCTTTTCAAATAGTCTTTTGATGAAACAGCAAACATAATGTATGAACCTCTGCTGTGTTGGAGTGATGGTAGAAATATTAGAGGCATATTTCTCAAGTCCTTGGTAAAAATAACAAAATAATCTTCAAAGCTAAAAGTGAAATTAACATTTTATTAATATTAATATTTTTCTTGTGGCTCAAAAACCAATAAAAGACTAAAACCAACCATGTGTCAGTCCGTCTTTAGCGATTCCTGGTGTTGCTGTTTGTTTCTCATCATCAGTTATTCCTACTCAATACATACATCTTTAAGAAGTGGGTCACTGATGTACATTTCAGTTTTAAGAAAAATATCAGGAAACAGCACTGTAGTGTTTTTTTTTTATCAAATCAAATCAAGTTTTATTTATAAAGCACATTTATAAATGATTTTTGGTCGAGCCAAAGTGCTGTACAAACAATAAAAATACCCTACAGTAAAGACATTTTACAGCTAATACAACAGCACAGTTTGTTCAGAATATCAGTAAGAGAAAAATATTTATAAAATATTACTTAAAGGTGGGGTAGGTAAGTTTGAGAAACCGGCTCGAGATACACTTTTTGTTATATTCCATGGAATGCTCTTAACATCCCGATAGCAATGAATATCTGAAGTGCTTTGACAAAGAATCCATAAAAAAATGTCATCTATGGAAGCCGTAGTACTGTAAAAAGCACGACCAATCATTTTAGCCGGCCCGGCTAAAATAACTGGATGGCCTACCTGCCTGTCAGCCTTCCATCTGTGCACAAACTTATCTCGTGCCCTCATTGGTCATGTGCGCGTTTGTGTGTGTTGGAGGAGGGGCTCTGTAAGGAAGTGGCAGATTTTCTCCGGTTGTGTATTTTCAAATTCTAGCGCACTCGAGCTGGTTGCTCCAAAATTACCTACCCCACCTTTAACAGGAGTAAAAAGTGCATTTGTTTGGGATTATTTTCAGCTGCGGATGAATACACATTTGGTGCTCTAGTGAGTATGTACTGCAGCAGGAAAGTGAATGTGGATTTAAAATAAACAACAGTGTTTGCTTTGGTCATTGTAATGAAGGAACATGCACCAGTGTTGCTCATCTGAAATCTTTTTGGGACAACATCGTCTACAGCATTGAGGTTTATGATGTATTCAGCGTTGGCAACTTGAAACGAAACTTGTTGGTTGCATCAGGTCTTCTCATGAACTTTATCGACCGAGAGAGAAATATGAATTACCACCAGACTTATCCTTAAAAGCAGATGTAGTCCTACAGATTTAAGGTTCCAGCCATGTCTCACTAAACTCTGGCAGAAAGTATTTGAGGCATGCTGCTGGATTTCAGCGTGGCTCTCTTCAAAGGAACACTGTTAGAAGGCGCAACGTCCCCCTCTGCTTCTCAGGTCTCAGGCAGAAGAAAGGTTGGGGTTAGGAAGGCCCTCTCCTGGGACTGAAGGCATCCACAGCAAAACACACCCATGTTCCGCTAGTTATCAATCGCTGGATTCATCTTTTTTGTTTTCCCATTCACACTGCTATCAGGTTGGACGTGACACCCCATCCACCCATAGGTCAGGATAACCCCCACCACACACACACACACACACACACACACACACACACACACACACACACACACACACACACACACACACACACACACACACACACACACACACACACACACACACACACACACACACACACACACACACACACACACACACACACACACACACACACACACACACACACACACACACACACACACACACACACCATAGAGATGTCCTCCTGAAAGAGATCAAAGATGCTATTGGTCAGCAGAGAAGACAAAAGGGTTAGCCGTGGTGGAGCGCTCAGTTAGCGTGCTGATCCCTGGATGTCTATTTTAGCAGCCCTCTGACGTTTGAGATGAATTCCACTGCTGAATGTTAACATCTTGTTAATGGCTGGAACAGACCAGGGGAAATGTCTCCTCCACAGCCCTCGACAGACAGGTTAAATGTAGTTTTCTCTGGCATAAATCACTTTAAAGCAGAATTCTTAGTGTGATTTCTGCCTCACATGTCTTTGTGGAGGCCTTTGGGTCGATTAGGAATTGAACTTATGTCCACACTAATCTCCTTGTTGCCAAATTATAGGCAAGTTTTCCAAAGATGCCTGGAAAAGTAATTCATTTTGCCAGTGTTTGAAGTTGTCTGGCACATGGCGGGTGACGATGAATTGTCCCCCAAAGAGTTAATTGATGGAGAGGAGAAAACCTTCAGGGAGGGAAAAGTTCAGTTTTTTACCTCCCTGTCCTGTTTGAAGGAGATGTGAGTTGGCAGTGCAGGAGAGGCTTGAAGATTAATGTTGCAAAAGGGGGCTCTGACAGCCTCTCCGCTGGTTGCGGTTCTCTTGGGTGGCCCGATTGGTCTTGGATGTCACATTTGCTACTTAATCTTGTGTATGTGAACCACGCAGATTCAGAGGGGTGAGGGGGGATGGGGATGGGGGGGCTGTCCGCAGAGCAGCAACACGAGAGACAGAACTTTCTGAAACGAGAAAAAACAACAAAAGTATTACATTCATTTTGGAATTTTGAATGTTTGTTGTGTACGTTTTTTTCACATTCTTAACACATTTGAGTTTGTTATTGACTGTTTCAAGTATGAATCCATTATATGAGTTATCAAAATAACCTGCGAATATTTATGTAACTAAATTATTCCAAGAAAACGTTTGAATCTACTAAAACAAATCATCGAATCAACACATATTCAGATGCATAAAAGAAAAATACTCCTCAGGTAAATGTATGTTAGCATAATTAGCAACATGTACTTAAACTACTCATAATGTATTATAATGCCCCCTTGGGTTCATAAGAATTATTATGTATGATATTAGTGTATAAATATTACTGATACATTGCAATATTCTACTGTAGTTAGTGTAGGTGGAGCTAATTTACAGTTATTTTATTTATTTTAGTTACAGTACATTCAATAGTATTTTTATCCAATTGTATTGCAATATTAGGGTATTGTTGAGTAAATAGGTAAAAACAAATGCGCAAGACATCCAGAATATCTTTTGATGTGCAACAGTTGGGATAAGGTCATTAAGTATCAGTGTATAAAATATACTTTCTATAACTTCTGTATCTGGAGACATAATCTAAATGCGTTGGTGTCAGACAGCGTGGGATGAGATGATTTCTCTCAACCTTAAGGGGAAATTAAAGGCCCTTAACTCTTGTTTTCTCACTCAACAAGTGGGCAGGATTAAGATGGTAACCGGTAACATAAATGCCAGAAATTTAGATTTAGCAATAAATGTAATTCTGATGACATTTGGTGGCCAATGTTTATCAGATCTGATGAAACCCCACACAGTACTGATGATGCAGATTATTGAGGCTGATAAACACTTAATAAAAGGTACCTGAATATATTTTATTAACTTTGATTGGTGCATATGTACAGATTAATAGTTGTAATTTAAGATGATATTTAAGAATTAAATAAATATTCGGAATTTTAGGACATCAAAATGTATTCTGAACATATTTCTATGGGATTGGATTGAAGATTTTGGTAAAATAACACATTGAAAACCAACAAAGTGTATTTTTAGGCTTACATTAAACATTTACACAACATATTGCATTCTTCCAAGTTTCTCCTATTGGCTAATCACATACAGTAAGAGGATGTTTTGGCTCAGAAGGAGCACCATGTGAGACCAGAACACGGGACTGGAGACCATTCATATCTCTGAAATTGACCAAAAAACATTTAATAACCAAACGTGGAGAGTGTTCATTTTTATAAATGTGCTTTTTAGTGTGGGGTTTATTCTGCTCTTTGCATTGAGTTAAAATAAATGTTTCAGATTCATGAAATGTCTTATATCCTCAACCCTAACAAAAAGCAGCTATTCGAGATTTTTTGCACATTTACTCATTAAGAGTAGGCAGGGCCAGGTTTGCCAACATTAAATGTTGAGCACACTGCGTTACACGGTGACTGTAAACGTATAGAAAGACTCTAGCTGCCAATTGCAGCTGACCCCTCTAAGCCAATCTAAACTGGTCTCTGACTTGACCTTTCTGACATTTAACCCTAATCCTCAACACCTTAAACACTATTTCTGGCTTCAGCTCTAAGCTTATTCCCACTATCTAACCTGAGTGTGTGCTTTCAGCCTGCAGCGCTGAATCATCTCAGCCCCACGCTGAGCAGCTTCTCCTCTTTCTGCTGTTCACTCGGATGTTATTGGTGACCGACTTCCTGCCTGAGTCAGAGGGCGTTTCGTCATCGCTGTTAGGGCCACAATACATTTGGACTCAACCAAATATGGCACCCGGCAGTGATCATTTGCTCTCTGCCAAAACTTTGGTAAAACACAGGTGTTCTCTCTCTACGCAGCCACCGTGTTTACTAGATTGTTCCTGTGAAAGACTCACTTTTTCTCCTTTTTTTCTCTTTCACACGGAACGTTTGTATTTTGAGAGCTGCAAGCTGCCCACATAGTGTCGTCACTGGAGCTGCTCTCTCTGTTTGGATTCAATGAGCTAATCCACCTACGGTGTTTGGCTCCACGCCACGCAGCACACCAAAACACCTAACCATCTATAAAACGGCCACATTTATAGACAACAATTAAATATTAACTACATAATAGCGACTCAATAATTACCTGTGGCTTCTTACAAAGGATTGGTACGGGAGTTAACAGAAGGCGTAGGATAACTTTGATTAAAGAAGGTGAATCAGTCAATTTATCCACTTTTGTGAGAATACTTGGGGCACAACTCTGGTTTAATTTGAGCTCATGTCTGAAACAAGTTATTTGTGTTGATATTTGAAGCACTTCAGGAAAGCCTGGGCACCTTCTCGGGAGCAGCCAAACCACAGCTGTACTCTGCACATGTGGATCTGACTCTCCCGTAGAGAGGCAGTGCCTGACAGAGCCCTCCAATTTGTTTTTCCCTGTTTTTCTGAGCCGTGACAGTCAAATTCTACCAAGTCCACAAACAGGATGGTCAGAGCGTCACGCCTGTCCGTCTTCAAAGAGTTATGACAAGAGAGCATCACCAGTAAAAAAGTGAAAAGTCTGATAGCCATCAGTGGGATGGGGATTCTAGTAAACGGAGCGCTGAGTCTAGACCACTCGAGACGGGCATGTTAAGGTCACGCTCATAAAAGTCCCCTAGACACGGTGCTCACGAGGGCCTGGAGGGGACGGGGCAGGAATCACCTGCACAGATGGGGCAGGGGCCGCTGCACCGCGAGCTGCTACTGGAAGCCCCTCACCAGCCTGAGAGAGCAACAGGTTTATATGTGGCACGTCGTGAATCAGGCTCAGCGTCATATAACTCAGTAGACTACACTGGGCCGAGTGTGGTAGGTATGCAGGGCAGTTATCTTCAAAACATGGACTGCAACGTGACGATGGTGTCATCATACAAGGGGATTTAAAACAGAGTAGGAGGGAAATAAATCTGTAACTGGATTTGAACATCTTAAAAAGAAGATTTTTAAATAGCCTTCTTCTTAAAAATACAACAGATCCTTTAGTGGCCACCACTAATTGACCTCTTGGAGGAATGCAACGCCTTCTCCTTGACTGACATTTGCTTTTAGCGGCTCCTGTGGGATGGGGCGGTGGGCCGGTGGAAGGCGATAGCGGGGGAGATCCTCTGGAGATAAACCGCCGTGCCCCCTGTCCCTCAGACAACAAAGAAAGTGAGTGATGTTTGTCTGAAAACCAAGAGCCGCGATCCCCCTTGTTTTGATGTGAGGGCCACCTGGGATGCGGGTCTCCATCAGCACTCAGGCCGAGGAGAGAGGAAGAGAAACAGGACTCACACAGATCTCGTCCCCAGGACAAACAATGTGAGTGACAAGCCTGCTGGAATCCCACGGAAGTCACCCAACAGACGTGGCATTCAAACACACAGAAAAAACAAGAGGCGTTTTAGGTGGCCACAAAGGAGCGGAGGAGAATTGCACAGCATGGTTTCCTACATTTTTCCAGGGCAAAAGTTTAAGTCCTTCAAAATCCAAACCTTTAAGGATACCTACGAGGATCTTATAAATGTTATCTCATTTTCAATTCACAAAAAGTTACTTACGTTTTTCGATTTAATGCCAGTTTATACCACCACAATTCAAAGGACTAATATGAACTCTGGCTATGTAGTACACAGATATAGTAACTAGATGCCATTTGATGTAATAAACTACCAAACAGCAAATTAAGTAGTTTTTTACTTAAACGCTACAACATAAAATGCAGTGGTATAAAGTAACTCAGTACATTTACTCAAGTACTGTACTTTTTGAGGAACTTGCACTTTACTTGAGTATTTCTATTATTTGCTACATATATACTTTATGTACTTTGTAAATCATGTAATTTTAACCCACTACATGTATTCAATACCTTTAGTTACTTCACAGACTTAAATTAATATTGTAAAATATAATCAAATCAGACTTTAGTTCCACCTGGAGTAAATCCACAAGCTACCCTGTAGTATACAAAGTCATTCAAACTAGCTGCACCTTTTCCAGCTTTGATACAAACTTAAACTTAAATGCAGCAATAATTATACTCAAAACATATCATATATATTATTCTGCATAATGAGCACTTTTACTTTTGGTGCTTTTAGTATATTTTGATGCTAATACTTTTGTAATTTTGCGCGAGTAACATTTTGAATGCAGGACTTTTGTAACAGAGTATTCCTACACTATAGCACTTTTACTTTTAATCAAGTACAAGATCTGAGTACTTTTTCCACCTCTGATCAAATGTCACAGATAGAGTAATGCACCATTTAATGTAATCCAATAATATAACACTTATGTACTTTCAGTTGAGTAACATTTAAATGCAAGACTTTGACTTGTAATGGGGAATTTTATGTTGAGGTTTCCTACTTTTTCTTCAACCACTGCTTGGAGGTAGAAACATTCACTCGGTTTAGAACGTTTTTTGTAGAAGTCAGAGTGCAGCATTTTTATTTTTTACACCGGTGATCACCTGCGTTAAAGTTGAATAAATAGTGTTACAAGTTTTTATTGCTCAGATGTACAGTAGTACCAGAAAAAGAAATTGGCCTCAGTGAAACTTCCCATTGATTAAGATTTACCTGCTGGGGTTCAGTTATAGGGAGTTTTTCTTAAATCCACTGAGACCTGGTTAATAAATCTGAGGCGGTGAATAAAGTTTGGGAAGGCAGAGATCACAAGTTTCTGCAGCCCAAATCTGATCCAGAAATAGAAACATTTGGGAGGGTTTTAACATTCTTATGTCAAGACAAATCTAACGTTAAGTGATGATGAGAGCGTCTGAGCTACCATCCCAGACATGAGTGAATAAAGCTTTCCTTGTCCAAATAGGATTGATTGGAAAGAAATGACTGTGGCAGATGTCCAATATCCTCCATTCCCACTTCTGATTAAATTACAGACTAATTTAATTTACTAGTGATCTTTACATGAGATATAATGACCTGAAAAAGTATGCAGGGCAAGTGTCAGACAATGTGTGGATCCTATAGTATAATGAATGTGGCATGTTGCCTCAAAGTGCACTCACTCACTGCTTGGCATGGTGTAACTCGTTAAGATTCTATCAGGTTGAGCCGCTCATTAGTTTTACAACTCAACCAAAACCTGCCGGATCACATGCCCGACAGGAGGGATCCTCTGCAGGGACGTCAGAGCTGAAGAATCTCCTGCTGCACATCTGAAAACACAGAGCCGGTGAAAACAAAAAAACACCTGTGAGTGGTTGGCAAATCAAAGAATATCTTTACTAACAACACTGTTAACAACGCAATATTTAAAATGAATGTAAAGCAAAGAGTGAGACAGTTTTGCTTGCTTTAAGTGAGGAAAACAAGTGAATATCAGGCAAAGGTTTGAATATCATTTACATGTATTTCATTAGAGTTGATTGAGTTTTATGAGTGTTTTAAAAACGAATATTTCTACCCCTTAACAGTGGTGAAAGAAAAAGTAGGAATACCTCAACGTAAAATGTGTAAAGTAAAAGTCTTGCCTTTCAATGTTACTCAAGTTAAAATAAAAACGTTTTATATTATTGGATGAAATGTATGTATGCAACAATGTATGTGTTTTAAAAAATATTCAAATTTGAAACATCTGAATGTTGGCTTGAGCTGAAAGTCCATAACTGTTTTGCATCAACATAGTTTGGCCATTGAAATAACAGCTGTTCTTCCATCAATTAAAAATAAAATGACCACATGAGGTGAACACAAACCTCACATCTTGGGCTCAGACCTTCCGCACAAACAGAACTAGCAATTTGCAGATCAATTGGAGAAAATTAAAAGTATGTTGAGTGAGGCCAGTCAAATTGTCAAAAATGCTGCACATCTTGAGACTCTTATAAAATCATCATCTCAGATATCTGGAAATGATTATTTGGTCCAGGGAACATTTCCTCGCCAGCTTACATCATGTCGATGCATTTCCGTCATTTGTGTTTGTTTTTCAAAGGGGTGTGTGAGAGAGAGTCATGAGGACAGGAGTGTTGAAACGAAGAGGAAACACCTCTAATGAACCCAGGGGTCTCGGCTGATAACTGACGTACACACATGTAACCTAAATGAAAGCAGATCTTAGTGCTGTGTCACCGCTGGAGGAGGGGAGCCTTTTTTTTGTGTGTGTGTGGGAGAAGCCCCCTCGCTGTGAGGGTCCGGGAATGCGGGGTGTCCTGAGTGGAGCATCGGCTGTGGGAGGCAGAGCAGGGGTACGAGGCCCAGATGGATGTCAGGGCAACATCTGTTCCACCTCCTGGCAGCCCTTATCAGCAGAGACGCTGCCACACACACGGGACAGGAGAGGGGAGAAGACAGAAGACAGAGAGAAAGGGGCATTCTTCGCTGGGTTTAAGAAAACACGCATTCTGTTTATCTTGTAAACGAAAGTGAGGTTCCCCGTCGGGTCGCGCATTTGCATTTCACAAAGCTCACAGGGTTCATTTTGTTGTGTGTGACCACTATTGTTTATACTTCTGGTAGGTTGTGGTATTGTATGTGGCTCACTATTGCCCCTATAATGTATCTATCTATATATATATATATATCTATCTATCTATCTATACATATATCTATATCTATCAATAATCAACACCTTTACATGAATGACTCCCAACCAAAGGAGCCAATACAACATGAAAGTCGTTCCTATGACTCTTGTTTTCTGAATAATCTTCTTGTCAGTTTAAAAAGAATGCTATGACATCGACTGATTTGTATTCTGCACATTCAAACCCGCAGCGATGATTATTTAATACTAACACATCTGTACATCTATATTCAATTTGATCCTGTTGATGTTTTATTTCTGTTAAAGACATGTTTTGTTTTAAGCATGACACATGTTCTTTACCGTTTCAGGAGTCATGCTGAGGTGGTGCTGAAAAATATAAAAATATGAGGGTAATATTTTTTTAAAGCCCACATGGTTTCATTCAGTCTATTCCCCACACTGTAAGATCATGAATGTTGATATTCAGCCCATTTTCAGATGTAAACCCCTCCCGATAGAATATTTCCTGCGGTCTCACTGACTGTTCTCGGTGTAACCAGGTGCTTCATGCAAAGACATGATGTGAATGCATGGCTTTTTATGTCAGATAATCAAAACACAAATGCTCATTGTGGTAAGTTACATTTGATTTTGGGAGGCATTCGGGTTCATTCATTCTCATTCTTTACATCCAGAATCTTAAAGCAGCCCTCTGGCATTTCTGCATGTTTCACCTTTTTTGTTACAAATCACACCTTCACTTTATAGGACTGCCAACAATTAGGCTTGCCATAGTTTGTCAGATTTCTCAAAGTGTTTTTCCTCCCCTCCAGGCACCCGTTAATTACCATTCATGTTACTGAATTATGTAAATGTGCTTGCAGAGACTTGAAGGTTTCTTGAGTAACTGTATCCATCACAGTAAACATGTGCCTGCGTTATCGTTGCTTGGTAAAGTACAGATTGATTAATGAAGTCTTTACTGTGTTACAACCCGACAATGATAATATAACTTTGCAGCTTATTTTCTGTAAGCCACACTGAGGGTCTGCTGCCAACAAAGGTTAGAAAACGAACAGCCAGACAGGAGAAATTCAACAGGAAGCACAGGTAAAGGTTCAGTGTGGGAGGAGAGGACCAGCTGCATCTTTTTCAGGGGAATAAAACTGAGCGTAGAGATTGAGGAGGAGTGGACAAGAGAGAAATACCCTGTCTCTCTTTCTCTCTCCCAGGAGGGCTGCTTCGCTGAGGTCCTGGCCTCTATCCTTCCCCTGGGCATCCTGCATGCCCATGCTGAGGGATGGCGGCTGTGGCGTGACCAAAGGGAAGCAGAGCGAGTGAGAGAGAGATGGAGAGAACCTGAGAGAGATAAAGAGGACTCAAAAAACAGAGAGAAAGTGAGAGCGACAGGAAGAGAGAGGGGGGAGCGAGCGCAGCAGCCCATGGTGGGTCTCAGGGCTGCAGCAGCCTCCAGAGCCGGTGTGCAGCAGACTGAAGAGAAGCACGTCTGCCCCAGAGGCAGAGACTGGAAAACAGGATCAAAGAGTCGCCAGGGCAACCTGCATGACACACATTGTATTAAAGCCACACGGTTAATTTGAAAGAGAGGGAAGGACGGCAAAAGGAGAAGAAAAGGGGAGGCAGAGGTAGCACAGAGTAGAGTATATTTATTAGGAACTCCTGTCTCACTCGGTTAACTTTCCACTCAAAACTTTCTTCAGCTGCTCCACTTTGACTGCTTTTTTTTTTTTTCAACTTTGGCTCGACCTTAGCTGGCTCTTCTGCATTTCCCCGATTATCTCCCAGTGTCTCACATTTCCACAGGTCACCTTAAATCATGAATCAGAGACATTGTAAAGAAAATGTTTCCAGAAACACAGGCGAATATTCAGCTCATCATACATACTGATGCATCAAGTACAAATGTTATATTGTACCAATATTTACTTAATACAGACATAAGGTTAAAAAACAACTTTCACCAACAGATACACTGCTAGAAACATGGGCTACACAGCGGAGTAATAACACAACATACTAAATAACATTTTAATACTGTTTAACAAACCCTGAACCTGCCAACCATACCCCTGTTGTGGGGTTACACATTACAAATAAATACACTAGGGCCTTAAATATGACACAGATGAGAAATATCTAACATATATATACTACTACAACATTTAAACAATCAAACATGGTCAATAAAAAACTAAGACAATATTGGAATTTTTAAAACTTTAATTGCCATTTGAGACAAAAAGCATGATTGAAAAAAAAATAAAACAGACTGCAGTGAATATTTTAAAAACCTAAGTGTGAAGAGATGATAAGCAAGGTCCGACGACAGATTCATTTTGCATTCAAGCGATCAAATGCACCGAACCATCCAGATTGTAGAAATCTACCGAGCAGATCTCACGTCAGGTACAAAAAGTGATTCAACCTCTAAAAACCTGGCAAAATACTGAACAAAACAACAACAGAAGCACAAAGCACATGTAGAGTAGGTGTGGACGTTACCGCAGCACATGTTGGGTACAGACACACACCTATGGCACAATGAATACGACTCATATTAAGGTGTGGAGTCCACACGAGGGCAGGGGGCTGAACATGGCATGTGGGGATAGAAACCCCACCGAGGCAAGCAGTAATGGGGACAGGGTGCGGAGCAGGGGTGGGGGGTGGTGTTGGTTGATATGGTTTGGGATGAGGCGGGGCGGGGGTCCGCGATAAACAGCAGACAGGGAGGGGTCTTCACAGACAGTTGGAAGGCATTAGGGTGTCGGACAGGGACTTGTCAGAGGCAGCTGTTGCTGTGGCTGATTGATAGAGTTTGTATTCCACCCTGATGGGGACTGGAGTCGCTACACAGTGTTGAGAGGCATGTCAAATCAAAAAGGAAAAAAAATACAGTTGAAGTGTAGAAAAATTAAAACAAATATGATATTTTCTGAACACTGAAATGACACTAAATCCATCACATTCTCTACCGTGTGGCTACGTCCAGCCAGGTTAATCATCGTGGTTGTTTTTTATTATTTGGTCTTTGATTCGGCATAATTTATAAGCGTGGTATGATGTATAAAAAATCTGAACGTAGCTCTACAAGGTTAACATACAGAGCAATAAAATATATCCTAAGTTGCACAATTATAAAAAGCATTCAGACTTGTTTCCGCTTTCTTATAATAGTCTCCATAAAGTAACCTATAGCACTTACTGAGTCACATGATTAGTAGTACTTGTGTATGGCTGCACAGCAATATGCTCGTTTGCATGTACATATTACTCCATGAGATACACAGACTACACTATTCAGATTAGATATTCAGAGACGGTGCAGCACACCAATATGTAACTACCGTACATAACACAAGGCTCCGGACTCACAATCACACGACGACAGTCGTTGTCACCGAGTCTAACAGAGAAGCACACTTGACAGCCATACAGCACTTCTCAGTGGAAAGAACATCAACAAGCCCACCTAAACATCCTGTAAAGTAATTACGGATGTTAAACATATCTACAGACAACCTGGGCTCCACTCTGTGAGTGACAGTGTGTGTGTGTGTGTGTGTGTGTGTGTGTGTAAGTGTGTCCTATGATGACTGAAGGAATGCCATGTGTCCCACATGCCATTGGTTAAATCACAATGGCACAGACAGTAGTAAACAAGATTTCCATTGCTGGCAAAGTCCAATGATTTTTCTTGACAAACCGCTTTACATTGCGTGGGTTTAATGGCAGCTCTCCTCTGTCAGGCTGTGGTGGCTGACTTGTGCGTACACACTCTTCCGATTTGAAAAGTGAGAGCACAGTGAAGGGAGGATAACATACGTAACACATTTCAAAGAGAGAGGCCAACATCTGCTGTATTTGACTGTGTGTGCATGTTATCTGTGCATGAGTGTGTGTACATGGGCACCAGCAGGATGTTTTGTTACTTTGTTGTTAGCCGCTAATGTCCATAGCATTAGCAACTTTAGCATCATATCCTTGCCGGCTCTATGTCTTTGTCCTCCAACAGGCTAATGAACTGACCGAAGCTTTCCTTCACTGCTTCCAGGTTGTCGGTGGAGCTTCCCTCCAGGACCCAGCGCTTCCCTCTGGCCAGCGGCTCCAGCTCAAAGTACTTCTTCACCTGTCGGCAGAAACACAGTGTGGTCAGTCAAAACATTCAGTAGGAACTAGAGATCCTGTTTGATCACAAGGGCATCATCTTTTCAATATAAAACATTCTTAATTCAAGTTTGAATACATTTTATTTAGATTTTTACATGAACAGATAAAACACTAGTCTCAAACCATGTATCATTAAAGACCTACAGTTTGCAGGTCTTGTAATGCAAACAGCACCGGGTCATTTCAATAATTAGAACCCCTCCACACATGTAGGAGAAAGTCCTGCTGATTTTTTTCACTCCATGGTAAAGCATTGTGATGATTTTAGACTATGCTCAGGTTACGATCAAGCTAAGCAAGAGAGAAGACCAGAATGATCATTTAGTCATTTTATTTGGACCACAGTGTAAGGAAAGCTCCGGTTCAAATGTTGCATTACAGTATTCAGAGGCCACACTCCTTGTCCTCTGAGGCCCAGAACATAAGAAAAGAAAAATGAAAGCGCCCTGTGTATCCTCACATCAATAGGCTTTCCCTGCACAGTGGTTTCTGCGTATGAAACACATTAGGACACAGCCACGAAACTGCCCAAACACAGCTTTGCATCCAGGGTGCAACCAAAGTTGACAAACAAATACAGTAACATTAATAACAAAAAAAATCGTATTCTCTGGGAAAAATGTGGCTTGGCTGTGCTTTTGGTAACAGTTGATTATAAAGTTCCTATGTTGGCTTTGGCTGCTCATAACAGTGGGGGTGTGGTGAGTTTGGGAGGGAGAACCAGAACCAGCTGCTACGTAAAAACAAATATCAACTGAGGGAAACAATGTCTTAGACCTCCACTCGAGGTACAGCAGGTTGTTAGGGTTTCTGACATTTCCAAGCGGAGAGTAATGGAAGCAATTTAGTTTGCCCGATGAGGACGAAGTTCAGCCATCTCCTCCTGTTTGTCTGATAGCCACGGACACATGTGTACTGTCGGCAGCGCTAGGAAAGAAATGAAAAGCTACGAATGTCACTGATGCAGTAAAACCACATTTCCCCACCATGTATACTCATGCAGTCAGATTCATGTTCAGATTGGCAGATTTGGTCAAAAGAAATGTGTCTCTCATAATGATAAAGTAACAGAAATAATCTATGTTTGGCCATCACAGTTTATGGATATACTTTGTATTCAAAACTCTTTCAAAATGTGACAGAAGTGGAAGGGCATTTTCTTTGCTTGTCAAAATATGAAAGCCTTGAAAATAATCAGTACATATACTATAAAGTATGATTTTTTTCTTTGTTTTTATATTTGTAATAATCTGGTTTTCAATAATTAAAGCTGACAGGCTAGAAAGGGAACATTCACCAGTAATACCAATATCATAAATACATCCAAATCCAGTATGACTTTTCTCACAATCTGTTTAGGTTTCAAATAGCAGTTCTGCAAATTTCAAACAAAGATTGATTCATTAACAATTGTTTAAATCAACAGTGTTGTAGTAATCAGTATTCTGAATTGATATTCTTCCAATTCAAATACACGTGCCCCCCCCCGGAAACTGCAGCAATCACACACAGGTGCCCGTCACACAGGGAAATGACTTTTCAACTTCAAGTGAAATTGCTTTTGTCTAGACCGTGCTGTGCTGTCTAGCTGTGCCATGGTGTGTGGCATGAAGAGGATAGAGAGGAGGAGGAGGAGGAGGAGGAGGAGGAGGAGGAGGAGGAGGAGGAGGAGGAGGAGGGGGGGGAGGAGGAGGGGGGGGGGGTATTCTTTGTGTCTGCTCAAATCCAGCCAGCCATGCCAGTGATAGGGAGAGCGAGCACTGTCTCTGCCCCTGAGCCGAGTCTCTGTCCGGGTGTAATGTGAGTTTAATGACAGATTAAGTCACCTCAGTCGCGTTTGGCTCAGAGGCCTGGCTAGAAAGCCGAGCGGACCCAAACAGTGTTAACAAATCTGTCTGGGTAACTCGAGCTGCCCTGGTCCATGCTCTAGCCCCAGACCTAGACTGCAGACGATGCGGCTGGCTGCCTGTCTGGCTGGCTGGCTCACTTGTCCGCCTGTAGCCAAGGCCCTCTTCTGGATGACTCTGGCCCCTGCACAGGCAGACAGTCAAACGGCCAGCAGTGACCTCTGAGCAAGTGCAGACAGGCTCAAGCTTCTCTCACTTCCTCGCCTGGTGGGCCCAACAGAACACGCCCAGGGGCATCTCCAGTTGGGCAAATGTCTTCCACCCGTCGTAAGATTAGACAACTGCCACAAACCAGATGGCTTATTACGTTTCAGTGTAGTATAACAATTGTGCACGAGGAGTCCGAGACACCCAAGAATCACCCCTGTAATAATACTTAATTGGTATAAACACCTTCATACAGGCTGCATTTCATTGAAAGGGCAAATACAATCCAGAGATTTTACTCACACAACAGTCGGGCGGGGTAAGTCGCCAAAAAACGCTGCCTAAGTGTTACATGACTGAAGGAACCCCATGACCTGAGAGCCGGTGAACCTACCCTGGCAGTCCACGGTGAGGGCCCAAACCAGTTTCTCTGAGATTAAGTCCTCTAAGCACACTTATGCTTGCTTAAGGAATTGCGTGAGGCAGTGGGAAGGGTAAGCCACACAAGACATGGGTTGCCAGATGGCTCCGAGGATGACCACTGGGTCACCCAGTCTAGCTTCTTCTAGGTCGCCTTGTGCATGGGAGAAAGCTGCTTATACATGCATAAGAGTGTCGAAAAATCTTTAATCACCTGTGTCTGTATCAAATGCATTCCTGCTGCTGGAATCCAGTCACGATAGCCACCAGTGGGCTCTGTGCTGGAGAGCCATAACACTCAGGAGTTCTTTGGTTACAGGCAGCATGAGTTACAGCGCACAGAGGACAGAGCAATGACTGAAAACATGAATGGACTGGATTTTATATGTAATACTTATGACATTATAACTGTATAATTCTATTTTGAGAAATGCTAATTAACATGAAAAAAAAAAAAGTAAGTTTGTAAATGTTCTCTTATCTTCTTCCTAGCACACTGTACCATACCAAACTGGTAATATGCATATACCCATAGTGACACTAGATCACACCTTCCTTTCCAATAAGCCACAACTCTTCTTAAAAAAAGTCATATTACGGTAATATATATATTTATATACTTTTAACTGGCCGTCCGGATCGCCATCTATCTGATACAAACGTTTTAGTAGATTTAAGACAAATATATTACAGTTATTTTTCCAGAAATATGTATTATGATTGGATTTTCAACTGATTGATGATGGGAAAGAAATTGCTTTAACTGCTTTTGGAAATCAGTATCGAGGCTATTTGTGGAACAGGACCCAAAATAAAACACAGACTAAAACTTCCTCTTGACTGGATACAGTTTTTCCATCTTTTGACATATTGATGAAAAGAGACAATTCCTCCATTACTTTTTGGAAAATGAGTTTGGAGGAAATGTCACTTCATTAAAGATAAATCATTTTGAGCCTACAGGGAGTGGCTAATCTTAAACTCCAGCCCTGGCCAGCCTGCTTCATGCAGCTTAAGACAGAGGATGGGCATGCATGGCACGTGCATCCAGTCGCCCCCTGACCCATGAACGATTACTACAAGTGATGGTCACTGTTGGCATCATGTCAGGTCAAGAGGATATCCTGGCAGAATAAAAAGAGCTTTGGCCGCCGTCTGCTGCCAGCCGAGCCCTGCTCTGCTCTGGGCCCCGGATCAACTAAACACACCAGGGAGGCAGGGGCATAAGGAAAAGAAAAAAACAGTAACTACAGTGTAGATCTGGCAATGAACAACTTAAGTCACAGGCTCCTCCAACAGTGAAACATGAATATCTAGGACATAAAACTAATACAAAATTGTGCAAGAGAATGTTTTGAGATGTACAAAAATGTAAATAATAATATAATAGAAATAGTGCAAGAAGAGTCTATATACAAGTACAGTATATACAAATACCTGTCTTGTTAAACAACACATTTGCAAAAAGCTGTTTTAAAATAAGTACAATCATTTAACTGAAGTTACAGAGGAATTACTTTGTATTTCTTAACCCGCTTATATTACTTATATTCAAGCTTATAGTTGGAGCTGCTGCCATCCCAGCATGCACTGCGCAACAGGTTTGGTATCCAAACAGGGAAAGTAAAAAGACAAATCGAACTCAATTTCACATCTCTAGTATAGACTAGGGCTGCACGATATATCGCGTCGTGACGATAATCGCGATATGCGCATGCACGATATTCACATCGCAGGACGTGCAATTATTTTCTTTTTTTTTAGGACTTGCGATATTAAGTAGGCAAATTAACTCAAACACGTCATGTTACAATTATTTTGCTGCTTGCTACAAAAGGAAAACTTGCGCAGCTCTCATGTCAGGGGTACTTGAGTGAGTGACATGCAGGCTCTGCATGCACAGCAAACCACCAATCACAATCAAATGGACCCGGTGATTAAAGGCAGTTCGGCGCTGCTAACCGAGCTAGCTCAGCTTGTTGCTCTGATAACTTAAGATCCAGACGTCCGTGACTAAAATCCTTCATCCGGTTAAATATAGTTTAAAAAATACCAATTGTATAGCATTAAAGTTCAAGAAAGGATGGTTTGCGGGGAAAAAACTGTCTTTTCTTCAATTCCTGTATGTTTTCATATCGCAATATATATCGCAGGGGGGAAGAAATCGCAATGTCAGTTTTTTCCAATATCGTGCAGCCCTAGTATAGACAGTTCAATCCAGATTGGCTCTGCTTATCTATCAATGTGCCGAGCAGTCCAGCTTTTAGATGTACACAGTGCAGGATTGTATTTTATAGTGACCCTTAAGTATAACCTACAATGTCACGGACACTTACAGTACGCAGCATGCTGACATGTACCAGTAACTGGCAGGGATTTATCTTCCATGGAGCATTCTCATCATTGAATCCCTACCCTTTATGTTTCCTATAGTCATTTTTGCAATTGTGTTAGTGCCGAGACATTCAGGTTAAGTGCCCTTCTCAAGGGTGCTATAGCAGAGGTCCAAGGCAACAGTGTGCACGCAGTTAACATGCCATATTCAAGATCTTTGTGATAAAAAGTCCTGCTGTGGCTCAATGGTCCTGAAGTATGTACGTGATTCGGGAAATCTAAGTCAGTTCTACCATTCTTGCAGAGGTTAACAGCAATGCCAGATGTAACAGATGCAGGTTTGTTGGATACACTCCGACAGCAGATCAGTATCGTAAAAGAAAGTTAAATGACCTGCGCTGTCAACTCTCAATGTCTCATCTAGAGCTGAGGTTTTTTTTTTGTAAAGTCTGGCTCTTGCAGCTGCCTCAGGATCCAAAAGTCTGAGAAAATTTAATTATTATTAACTAAATTCAATAATATCAAATAATACTAATAATCTCTTCCTGTTTAAGAACAGGAAATGTTTACTTGAGACGATTTTGCCTTTCAGCCATGTTTGAAAAAGCCAAAACAGAAATAGAAGCTGATAAAGGGACTTACTCAAACCGATAGGTTATCCTTCAAAGACTGCTTTCCTGCAGGCAACTATCACAAGTCCTCTGTGGAGCAAGGGAAGCTTTACTCAATAAACTCATTGGAGAACCAATGATTTGAGCCTAGAGGTTTTCATTTGGATAAACTTTAGCAGGGGCCCTTTTTCAACAAAAATAACATCCTTTGTTCAAAGGCTTCTTCTGAGCATGTGTGCATAAAGTGACCTATGGGGAAGGCAGCTAAGACGAGCCAAACACATCTTTATATGTACTTAAAAATTAAGTATTTCAGAAGGGCTTATTTATGTTGTATAAGCTTTAAAATAAGTGTACCTCATAAAATAGAAGATATGGCCTCCAATGCCCTTGTTCTAAAATGTACCATGACCACATGTCTATCCTGCCTCACTGTCATGTGTCAAAACCTCACCACATGAGTAAGCCATATAACTGGAGAAGGAAGCATTAGGGGGTCTCTGAACGAGGGAAAGTGGCATACTCAAATATCCAAGACAATCAATTACACAATCCCTTGACATGTTGGCCCCTGTGAAAATATCAGTCACTTGGAAAGTGGCCCACACTGGCGACTGCATTGAAATGGGAGAGTAATGTGAGATCCACAAACCATATAATAGATATGCTTTTGTTTGCTTTTCCGGCTTACCTAAAGAGCCTTAAAGACAAGCGAATGCCCGGAGGTCCCCAAGAGAGAATCACTTGGGAAGCCTGTGAAAAAACAAACATTGCAGAGCAAACTGTTGGAGGTGTCAAATGAAGCAGCCCACTGGCCAGAAACTTAAAGCAGATTTAAGCGCCGTTTACACGAGGAGAAAACTGCTTGTATCTGCATAGTTTCGCGTGCGTATAGCCCTATTATTTACACGAGGCCGATAGAAACTGACCCCACAAACGATAACGGGTCCCAAGGTGGATAGATTTGCAAACGAAACGCTCTGGGGGGTCAACCGAGTCCGTGTAATCACCTCTATACGAATATTTCCTGAAAAAATAGCAAAAAAAAAAAAAAATAGCACCTCTCCTGCTCACTGCTGTAGCAACCATCAAAAATAGCTGTGTTAATTAAACGCACAAGGGGTTCTTGAATGAAATAATATTATAAAAGGCAAACCAGAATTGTTAACGCCCAATATACTCCTTAAACAAAATAAACAGAGTCAGATTTCATGCATTGATCCATTATATTGACAAAGGTGCATCTCACCCGGTGTTTGTAGAGAATATCTCTCTTTCTGAGCCGTCCTCTCGATGCAATATCCACAGAGACGTGCTTCTTGGTTTCTTTCAGTTAACTTCCCCGTTGCATTTATCCATATGCTGAGGAAATGACTATATCCCGCTGAATACCAGCAATCGCCACACACACTTCCTCCTGTCAGTAGCTACTGCTAGTGCTACTGCTACTGACCATGCTACAGATATTAGTGCAAAAATATACAGCTCCTCTACCACAACCATCAGCAACAACAGATTCGGTTTCTTTCAGTTTCAGTTTCAGTTTCAGGGCTTAAACAGAAGGGTAGCCATGGCAACATTGCTGCGGGGCTGCTCCAGGCTGCTCTTCTTCGCGGCTTTTGGTGTATTTTGGCGGAAGTTACAGCGCCACTTACAGTCCCAGCATATGTACTACAGCGTTTCCAGCGGCCTCGTTTAAACAGACACGTTAAATGAAACAAATGCATGTGAACGGAAGACTTTTTTGAATACGCATACTGTGCATAAACGCAAACGGTCCCGTGTGAGCGGGGCCTTAAGCAAAGGCTGCACTTTGGGCAATGGATTTGAATCAGAGGGGATTTCTGTCCCGCAACCAAGGTGGATAATGACCTGATCATCTATTAAGAGAAAGTCACACAGGTAAGGTATTTGACAATAGAACCTTTCTGTCCACTTTACATGTAGTGAGGACCTCCCTCTGAATTTGGTTGGGACAGCTAACAGGTGACCCAACACAGACGGAGAAGTATAAAGCCTCGTACTCCAAGTGTTCCTCCTCTGCAGACTGCTGCTGTCACACAGATACAACAATCACCATTGTCCCTATAACGAACCATCCCATCTCCGCAACAACTCATGGACATACCATGTATAGAACAAATCTACAGCAAGTCCACAGAAAAGGTTGCTCTCAAAGTCAATGCAAGATGTCTTGCATGTTACGTATGCTTGTTTGTGTTGTTGTTTTCTACTTGCTTTCTTCTTTTTTACTATCTCGTGGTTTCCATATTTTTGGAGGAGGCAGAAAGTGAAACAATCTGCTTAGACCAACAAGCCAATCATCAATAAGAAGTGGTGCACAGTTGGCACAGACCGAGACCTCCATGTTTATAATTGTGTAATTGCGGCCCTAGCCATATTAACATAATTGCGGTGGATATCTGGGTGTCCATGCAGAACCATGTAGCAGGGCTTGGAAAGCAAATGCTAGAAAATGGCATAAACAAGTAACACAACTTAAAGAACAGAGTGGGAGAGGCAGAAAGATATGGACTTTCACTTTAGTCCTTTCATTTGCTGTTGAAACCATCCAGGCCTAGCCAGCACGTAAAAGCGTTGAGGCGACCTTGGAACCGGGCCACAGTTGTAGAACTGTTGGACCAGGGGATTCTGCAGGCAACAAATTAAGACCTAAGTCCCCATGTCACAGTGTAAAAACTGAGCTGCGTTTAGATTTACTGTCCTGCTCCACTCAGGTGGGAGCGGGGGTCTCCCTGAGGCTCAGCTCAGTCCAGGTTCAAAGTGATTCACTTGCTGTGCACTTCCCTTCAAAGCCAACTGACCACTGCCAGATCAGAGCCATCCTCAGAGGCGCTGTAAATCTAAGCAGGACTGCGCAGAGGACATTCTTCCTGAATCTTTCAGGAGCACAGAGGCATTTTTTTCCCTTTTTCTTGCAGCAGATCAGATGACTTCCACAAACACTGGCCGCTGTTACCTGGGTAAATGACCCATGCCTCAAGTCTGCTAGTGGCAACAACAGATGCTGTGTGTGTTTGCAGAACCAACATTCAAACACACTTAAACACTGGGGATTAGAGCTGGGTGGTTTTTCAATAAAGTGTATCCCCTTCCAGCAGGACCATGTTCATGATTATCTCATTCATTACTAAATTCTGTTTTTGTATAAAGAATGCTGTGGAGGACATTATCAAAAATATTGTAAATGTTTTACACGTGTTAAGTTTTTATTGCTATTACCATTTACTCTGATTATTTCACTTGATAAATATATTGATATTGGCAAGCATCCTTATTAGAATTGTGATCTGGATCCTCAGAATGTATTACATAAAACAGGCTACCCTGATGCACATTTGCAAAAACAGGATAATTCGACTTAATAGCACTGTTAAGTTTCTGTTAAAACACAACATCTTAAAATACATTTATCTTGGGTTTAGGTCCCTGAAAGAGATCAAGGGCTGGAGTTCAGAATCCTGTTGATTTTACAGTCTAAGTATGAATGACATTTTCGTTTGTAGGAGTGCAGGTTAGGGGGAAAAAGGAAGGAAAACATCCGTCCTCTTGTGTATATTGGAAAGATAATCGGCAGGTTCAGTAGCTGGGACACTAGGGGTTGACCTGCAGGACACTAAGAAAACAATGTGAGCTTGGGATATACAGGGGGAGGTGGGGTAACCGTGTTTGCCTTGCGTTATTACAGATTTACAGTAACTCAATTTATTAAAGGCCAAGAGCTTGCTGACAAGTAACATCTGGTATGTGGGACTTCAACGGGTGAGCTGGCGTCCTGCCCATGCTCTCTGCTGCAGGGGCCACTGCACCAGCACCTTCCCTTGAGCCTCTCTGCTTCTTGTGAAGAGGGCCGCCTTGCTGTAGCAGCCCACACAGAGGGCCCTCAAAGCCCAGGAGGTCCGTTACAAGCCACCCCTCCTCCGGCAGGACCCCCCTAGTGGGTCCCTCCACCCTTTTCACTCTGGGGCCCCCCTTTTCACGCTCCAGTCCTGACAGTTGACCAGCTTTAAAGCTGCAGCAGGCCCCCGCTTTAGCACACGGCATTACTATCAAAGTCCTGCAAAAGATTTAAACCGTGCGTCAAGTTGGAGTCTGCACACTCACACCAAGTCGAGCTCTCCAATATAGACAAACACAGAAACACAGTCACATATGCCATGGGACCAAGCTATTCAAGGTTCGCTGGGTTTTTCTTACCTTTCTGGCCTTGCATACCTTTGATTATTCAGAATTATGACCACATCTTCACATTGTTTGAGTGTCTGTGCATCTGCGGGCCTCTGTGTTATGTTAATAAAGATAGGTTTCTTACCTTGGATCACAAAAAAGCAGAACATTGGAAAATAATAATAAAAAAAGAAATAAATTAATCAGAAACAACAAAATAAACCAAGGCTTACTTTTGCTCAATATCCTATACATCACTTTATCAAACTACACTTTGTTCAGTCCCGTATTCAGTGGGGTCTTAGTGTGTATGTTCAAAGTTACATTGACACCGGGCTGAGCATCGAAAGTGAGAGTTGATGTTCTTTAGTGTGTTCAATGTGTTCATTTGTATGCACTATTATTTCCTTCTGTCACAGAACTGCTTCAGGCTACTTTTAACTCCTACCAGGAAATCAGGATCATACAGCCAAAGATTTGACCCAGCCCAACAGTTGAGGATGAAAGCTGTCCCATGTGCTCCTTCTGTTCCAGTTAATTATCCTTAAACTCAATAACGACTATCAGGAGTAAAGTATTACAAAAGTAAGGCCTGCATGAAACTATTCCAGGAATCCCACATTTGTTTAGCATTGCTATGCAATCAAAGAAACCTTTAGGGAAAAATCATTAGTCATTTGGAGTTTTGTCAAAAGGGTTAGTTTCAATGGATGAAAACCTCCATGGAGGAGAACCCCCAGAGATTCCCAGCGTTTGATCCCTGTGAGTCAGCAATGGAACCTGGGGGTCACGTCACATGCTGAATAGGCTTTTCGGAAGTCTTGTCCTGGCTAGTGGCGGCCGGCCGTCCGACCCTGCTTGACCACCAGACAAAGGGAGGGCACTGACTACAATTGGGATGGGGGGGGATTCTTTTCTCCACCAATGGAAAGTCCGGTCCTGAATAGGGTCTGGCTGGCTGAATTGCGTTCCACACCGATTTTGAGAGTGAGGACCCACTGGGGTCAGGGTTCAGCAGCATTTGACGCGGGCTGTGGGAAAAAGCTAGCACGGTGCCCGCACAACCTGCCGACTGCCCTCTCACCCACGGTGCCCCTTAACCTCCCAGAGGGACGGACCACCAGCCCAGGGATGACAGGATGAGAAAGGCTTTATGGGTGGGAAATGGAAAGAAAGCTGAGATGAAGTTGGGCGGGAGGGCTGCACTAGTGGGATAGACAAAGATGTAAGAGAGATAAACCATCAAAGAAACGAGAAGTTTCTAAGTAGCTTCACATATTGCGCTCCGAAGGTCTAGCACACATTCTCTAGAGGGTAATCAATATGTGCTGCTTGACTGGTTTTCCAACCCTTGCCTCCCAAGGTGGGACGGATGAAGCGTTGGGTACCCGTCTGTGAGATCTCTCCTGACACTGAGGGGCTGCAGTCCTTCGTTGTGTAATCACTCACACAGCACACATGCAAAGAGAGGTTAATAGGCGCTATGGAAACGTTTGCTACAGTACCTCTAAGAGTGGATCACCATTTACAAACAGACAGATATATTTACTAGCTTAAACATCTGGACTCACAACTCTCACAACTTCATTTCTTCCACAAAATGTAAGAAGATAACCAGACATACGTTGAGCACTTTGTTCCACATGTTAGGAGTACACCGTGGAGAACATGTTCTGTTGTACTGCTTGTTAAGAAATATTTTTTTACAGAGATCTACAAAATGTGTTGATGCAGTGTTTCCCACAGAATTTGATTCTATTTGTGGGGGCACCGCATGGGAGATCATTTACGTGAGCTTATCCGCTTCACATTGGCAGGAAATTCTGTACTGAGGATACCAGTGGCGTCACACGTATTACCCCCAGGTTATAGAAATGATGAAAAACTGCAAACCTGACAGGATTTGTCGGGATGAGACAGCTTTCAAACATCTCTGCATTAAGTTACATTATTAAATCCTTGACTCCCACAATGAGAAGCAATAACAAGGTTAAGTGTAAGACAAGATTGAAAGGCACACTGGCATTTAAAGACAGCTTAATTCCAAGCGTTTAATGTTGTGTTGGAAAATGAAGCTGTCAATGATGTGTTTCACCAGGGAGCATGGAGTCATCTTACTGCACATGGCAGGGCCACTGGCTGGCTGGAGACACCTCTTTAAAAAGAGTCACGCGCTGCTTCACATGGAATGTCACACTTTGGGGTGCAACACAGTACACCTCATCAACTGACAGGAGGGAACAGAAAAACACCACAATGCATCTTCTGCATTTTGTGTAAATACCTTTTTTTTTTAAACGTTATAGTTCGATGTGGTAAGAAGAGAGTATCATCTTTACTAATAACGGTTGAGAAAAATGTATATAATGGCAAAAACAAAGTGATGTTTTACTCAGTGCTAATATACCATGAGAGCTTCCTCTGTAGCAATCCTACTAACTGTATCTTTGCACAAATACATCGTTTTGTTTGTGCACTGTGGAATAACACAAAGCACAATTATGACAGGCATGTGTAAATCAAAATCAGTAAGTAGCTACCGGCGTCCAAAACAGGAAGTTAAAAATGACTCCTAAAGCCAGACATCAAAAGAGTAGCAGCAGAGAGGTACGTTCACTCCGGCACTCGTACTAGTATTTTATCTGTGGAGTGTGCCCTCGTTTAAAAAGGCTCACACCTTGTAAAGAAAAAGAGGCACTGGACTGATTTGTCTTAGTTATATGTAAACAATAAAACACTGTGCTGAAAATAATTTACATACAGAAGAGGATACAAACACAAATAGAAATGGTTTTGCATATCAGCAATGAACCGTCGTTATACGAGTGAACGTTTCCTGGAATAGTAAAGTGAAAGAGCCCCTCTTTCACACCGATCACATGCCCAGGGTCATTTAGAGCTCGCCTTTCAGTACATTGCTACGTTGTTGTCAATGTTCTTTATGCAATGTGGCCATAGAGTCATTTTGCACTTGTCTAAAAATGAGGGACAGAGCTCAGCAAGGTCACCTGCGCCCTCATCCATGTTTCCACTGTAGCCAGCCACTCACAAGTCGGGGGCTGGGGAGGGGAGGTGGGGGGGGGTTGGTTGCTGACCGGCTTCAGTCTAGACGGCTCAATACGCAGTTGACTTTTTAAACCCGCTTGTCTGGAAAAAGAGCAGACGTGAGGTAAGAGGGGGGTGAGCTGCAGCAGAGAGGTGGTGCATTTTGGGTGCAACAGCCAGACTCTCTATGAGCAAGCAGAGAGACAGAGGAAGAGAGGAAGAGAGGAAGAGAGGAAGAGAGGAAGAGAGGAAGAGAGGAAGAGAGGAAGAGAAGAAGAGAGGAAGAGAGGAAGAGAGGATGAGAGGAAGAGAGGAAGAGAGGAAGAAATGAAGTGAGAAAGAGAGAAAGAGAGGAAGAGAGACAGTGAGAGAAAGGAACAGACAGAGAGAGAGACGCTATCAGAGTCGCTGGCTGTGGCTCCATTGTCAAGGTCAGTGAGCCACGGAGTAAAAAGTCACGCCACCTGACCCCCCCTCCCTCTCCGCCTGTCTGCTTTCCTGCTGTTCATCCGCTGTCCTCCCCCGCAGTACCACATCAGTCTCGTATGCACCATCAGCATACACAGAGAATATGAACTATAGTTACACCATCATCATACGAGAGGTGTTTTACAATCTCTTTTCTGATAATGAGATTACAGCAAAAGCAAACGTAGTCAAACGATCCACCCAGCTGCACATTATGTTGTTGAATGCTTCGTATTCTCTCATAAAAAAAATCTCTCTGCAGATGCTGTGTCTAAAACTATGCACCAGTAATATTTATGCGGCGGCAAGACCTTTAAGGTTTAGAGCACATTCATCTTCATTTGGCACGCTGAATAAAGGTTTGATGGGATATTAGCAGAATTCAAAAAGAATGTCGGTTTGAAAAGCTGACTGCACTCATTTTGCTGTTTTCATTAGACCCAATCTTTGGCAGTCTAGCTGATTAAAAAAAATATTTGACATTGCACAATGATCTCATCTTTACAAGACTGGCAATGAGCCCGTGTGGAGGTTTTCTTAATTATTATTCTGCAGAGAGAAGAAGAAAGATTGTCTCACTGCTACTCTTTGCAACATTACTTAACTCTCTTAAGGCAAAAGCAACCCAGTGCAGGAATCAGACATCTGCTGAATCACTTGACGAGGCTGCAGCAAACCGTTACCAATTGTCTGGTGGGTCTGAATACTACTGATGATTAAATCTGTAGAGGTTATAGCTCACACACTGCCCTCGAGATGATTAAGCACTGGCCGGAGCTTGTGAAAAAACAAAGGGCAAGCCAACACAACAGTGCCTTGCTGTGCAGCGTTAAGCATAGCATCACTTTTGACGTGAGTACCATTGTTTATAGAGTAGCCATCGTGCCCCCCTCCAGACTTTTTCATATCACCAGCCCTTCCTTTTGCTTAAAAAAAAGAAGAGCAGGCTGCAAAGCGAAGGGAGGGCAGAACACAGCCATCACGACGTTTGGTGATACAGGGGGTCAACAACAGCCATCTGACATTACATCATACACACTAGCACCACACACTCGTGACTAGATCACAAATGTACTGTTTAAAGGGTCCTGCTGATGTCATAGCATAGGTAGCCGTCACAGTCGTGTGAAAACAACAAATCTGATGATTTATATTTTTTTTTACGAGATGCTGTTTTGCTCATTGTTCACACCAAGTCATTCTGTTTCATTATTTCATTTGTTTGACCTGTAAGAAATGACTAATGAGGAACCTCCACTTTAAATAGAAAAAACATTTAAAGTGATCGTGACTGCAATCTACTAAGTTATCGATTCTAGACATCCTCCGACTGCATGACTGGTCTAATGCAGTAACAAACTTACATTTTCCACCATTTTAGAAATGCCTGTTATTGCTTTGGAGGTGTTTTGTTGTGTGTCTTATTTATTATTATTTGTTCTTCTGTACCCTTGCAAAAATAAATCATGATCTCAATTAAACTGATACAATGAAAGCTATGTTGAAATGATATACTAAAAGGTCAAACTGACTTGTATACTTGTTTATAGGAGTATTTGCAAAATATTTCATAAACTAAACCAGTATCTTTTTTCCCAATGGACTATTGATGTACAACTTTTCCATCCTGTAGCTTATTCGAAACGCGCTGGCAATCATCCGACATTTCTACTCAGTAATGACGCAAATGCAAGGTATTGTAAGGGGGATCTTAACAAGTTAGTTTGAGACATTTGGTAACAGAGTTGCTCACACTGTGTTGTTTCCTTCTGAAGGTTTACTGATTGGCCCTTACCTGTGCCTCATCTTCAACACAACCAATCAGAAGCCACTGGGGAGTTTGGAGGCACCCGCGTCACCGGCTACAATGACACACACACACCATGTGCCAGACGTTTGACGAAGGTTTCAGACACTGGGCGCCACATGAGTCATTGAGCACAGCCACCACCCAATGTGTGCCAAGACCTGCAAGTTCACCATGTGCAAACTGTGACAGAGGACAGTGGTTGACTAGCCACTTCCGTCTTGGCCTATTCCCAACAAACTTTGATGAAAAGTTATCTTCCTGCAATGTCAAGTGACTGCAGTGGACACTGAAAATAGACAAACTGTGCCAGCTAACAACATAGATGGAAAACCTTTAGGATGTCTTTGGGAGGAACAGCTAACACGGCAACATCAGCACATCGTGAATACTTACTGGATTCAACAACAGCCACCTCTTCTCACTCACCTTTTTACTTTTTTAAAGAGTTGGTAATTTTGTGTAAATTAACTTGTCTGGGCCTTCAGGCTGTGACATTTTTCAACTGTGCGTTTTCTAGTGTTTATACCTATTGAGGATAACAATCAAGACTCTTGGCTGATATAAGTACCATCCTGGTGGTTTTGAATTCACTTCTAATGATATTCATATGAGTCCGAACAAAGACTATAAAATCCAACAATTCCATGGAAGCCTAAATCATCTTGAAGGCTTTCATTTGAACAAATTACCTTTTTACATCATAATTGCTTTTGTGCCAATGATTGTTATGAACCCTTCACACATTATAATGACATTAATGCACTATATATTAAAAGATCAAAGACGGCAGGCAAGATTCAGCATGTGCAGATCTCCATAAGTTGAGCAGGGTAGGACACGCAGCGACGCATTTCTTACTTGGCAGTGTAACTACCTACGCGCTACAGAACTTATGAACTAATTAATGGCTTAGAGCAAGTGGTCTTCACATTCAAGTAGCCATCTGGATGTCTACCACCTGTCAAGAGTGAGTAAGAACAACATTATGTGGCTAGGGAAGACATGCGTCATATTTCATAAAGTCACAGCTGATTTAATTTAACTTTGTTTGTTACTACAATAGAAATCAACACTCTGATGCATCTCGATCGTTTTTTTTAGGCAGACAATGTTAATGTTCACATTTGTGACATCCTGCTGTTTATGACAATTATGGACAAAAGTTGAAATGGCTATGCTGAGAAACATTTTAAGGACTAAGGGGACAATTTGGGAACTCATTGCATTTGTAGGACTTTAATAAAAAATGTAAATGAATAAGCAAAAGTTGCCTACCACTCCACATTATTATATCTACTTACTCCTTTTCAGTTGGTGCAGTCTTTTCTGTATCTTTAGGTAAAATAGCTGATCATTGTGTTCAACAAAGCACAGTGTAAAGAGTATTCTTTTCAGAGCCCAAACTCTTTTAGCCCTCACACAAGCAGCGTGTTCGCAGAGCCAAGTCTGTGTTTTCTTTGAGCGAGGGGCAGAGGGGGGGACATGTGACAGGTCTGAGCTGTCCCACTGGCAGAGAGAAGCAGACTGCGTCCACTGAGGGAGTTCATTTTGAACAAAACACGAAAATGACGACGGAAACAGGAACAACAGAGATTATTATTAGATGTTTCTTGGTAATAGCACAGCATCTCACTACAAGCTGTTGGACCTGATGCACCCAGTTTGTTTCTTCAGATTCATGAATCATCACACCACTTATTAACTTTCAGTATAAACAGCTCTGTTTATCTCAGTCTTAAGTTCCCTAGTACTGTGGGGGTTCCCTGACCTACAGCAAGTCATCATCAACATAAAACTAAATAAATAAAGTATAATATCATCAAGACACAGATTTTAATTGTGTCCAGCAGTGCAATGACGACGATTGTAAAACTTATTATTAAAATGCTTGGTTTAGTTTGGTTTCTTACAGACACGGAAACAAATTGACTGGAAATAAAGAGGGATTTCTGTGCAGCTATCTGAGGTTGGGCATTTGTATATTACTAAAGCACTGAACTTTCATGCATGTCATTGCATACGTGAAGAGCATGGGTGGCTCTACCTAAATATTTAACTATATAATATAAATGTGGAAATTCCGGCATGATGGTGATCATAATTAGAACAAATTAATAACCATCTTTTTTTGTAACGTTCTTTTGGAGAACATATTCTAATCCTTTACTAAGGGAAAAGCACTCATACTAAACTGTATATACTCCACTACAAGGAAGATTCCTGCAACGAAAATGCATAGAAACCTATTGCAGAATGTATTGTTTTTAATAGTATTCAAAATAAAAATAAAATGATTAACAGGAAAAGCAACAAACCTTCACATTTGAGTTGCTGGAGCTATGAAATGTTTTTAGACAATAAAAGTATTTAGCAATATTGCTACTTGTACGTGTAATTAAATAAAAGATTGAATGGTTACATAACTAATATGTCAATATTTCATTGTGTGTAAAAATCTGAATTAGTAAAGCTACTATATGTTTGATAGTTGTAGTGTAATAAAATGTACAACATTTAACTTTGAGATGTAGTGGAGTAATGGCGCAGAAAAGAAATACTCAAGTAAAAGAAAAGTACCTCAGATTTGTATTTAAGTGCAGCCCTTGACTAAATGAACTTAAATATAGTCCATCACTGGAAATTGGATGATTACATAACATGCATGAGTGTTATAAAGTGCTACAAAAGCAAACAATGGCACAGCATCGTTGAGCGTCTCTGAGGAAAACCTTATTAATGTTTGAAAGTCAAGCGAGCCTCTACATGATGACAGAAATGTCTCCGGTTAATGGTGTTTGAATTCTTCTCTGTTAATGAACGAGTGAGTCAAACAAGTGTCTAAAGTAAAAGAGATTATTATACTATCACTTCATTGAGATTTCTGTTAGAATCACAAACTGTCACTGACTGTCTGAGCTTTGTTGGGAAGCTAAAAATCATTATCACCAATTCCTGGGCTATCGGAAACGAGTTTCAACAAACGTCCTGAATGTGTATTAAACACAGGAAAACAGGGAAGCTGACTGATATGTAGAAAAAAAGACTACATCATTACTTTGTTGCGAGTATTCGGCCATTGCTGTGGATACAAATCTTAGGGTATTTCTTTGTTATTGCTGTTCACCTCTATGAGTCAATTGATTAAATACACAACGCCTCTATTAAATGTCTCCTATCAGATTTATCATACATTCGTGAAGGAAATAAAAAGCCTCTGGGAGCATGGGTTATCAGTTTAATGTAACTGTATATAGTGTTTTGCAACATTTACAGTACGTAAAACCTACTCGGTAGCAGAGGTGAGAGCCTTGAGAAAGAGGTTGTCAAATTACCTCAGAGTGATTAAAGCTGTCACCGCAGGGGGTAAATTGGTACATTTTGGATGAAAGTCAAGAGAACATGAATTACTAAATCAAAGCGGATAAAGCATAGTTTGCTCAGCGAGCATTGTTGTAGTTGGGTCTGTTCCAGAAATTGGTAGTGGCTTGTTTAGTTGCACAAAGACCTTTTCATTTTCATTGTTTGGCTGCCTTTCCAATTCCTTTTTTCAATAAGACCCTGTGGGTCTGTCTGTTCAGACCGGTGGGACTGCGGCTGTACCACAGGGGAACCACCTGCATCTTGTGACTGACACAAACACTGAGGAACATAAAAGGGCTCAATGGGATGAGCTGCAGTGGTGAGAAGTTATTAATTACATGTATTCAAGAACTGTAATTAAAACTTTATTGAGGTACTTGTACTATACTTGAGTAGTTACATGTTGTACTAATTTATAATTATAATCAACATATAAAACATAAATGCAATGCAGTTAATGGAGCCACTCAACTGGATTTAGTTAAATGTGCTAAATTAGCTCCTATTGTCAAAATACTACTCACATTTTATTGCGTAAATAAACATTATTAGCACAATATATAATAATGTAACAATGACAAAACCCATATTGGCTGAATAGTGAATACTTTTAGTTCACTTTACATGCATTTCTTGATTATATAGAACTATTTTCGTAAGCAGGAGTTTTAAATGTAGATGCGTATTTTTAAATAGGTATTGCTACCTTTACTGAAGTCATAACCACAAAGCATCAATAGAAGTATTACGTGCCTCCACTGTATGTGTGAGCACACACTGTTTGGTGTGCATGTCAAGGAAACAATAATGGCCCTCAACACACACACATTACTTCAAAAGGCCTCGATTACAAGAGGTTATTACACATAAACGTTTCCGTTAAACATGCCATTGTGCGGATGTATACAGATTTCAGCTGTAATTGTGAGGGTTGGAAAGCCATCCTCTCCATTGTCAATGACTGGCAGTTTATCTCCACGGGTGAAAAACAGATTCTATCTTTCCACAGGCTAGGATTACCAAAGAAAAGAGAAAAACAATATCATAAATGTTGGATAGTGGAAAGCCCCTTCCAGACAACAGACACTAAAGGAGTAACTTAAATCAACACCAGCTTTTAACGCCTTGTATTTGAAAATAAAAGATTTCTGGCCATGTATTACGTCCGTAGAAAGCAGAGCTACCGCAGCTTTCTTCTGGAGGCTATGACACAGCTGCGTCTCAAACACACCAAATCAGTTGATTCACTTCCAGACGGTAAGTGCCCAATCTAATCAGCAGAGACACAGTGTTCTGAGAGGATGTCAGTGCGGAGGACGGGTCCTGCCGCAGGGCGCAGACATCAGGCAGACTCCCTGCCAGCTGACCCCACGTAGGGTCATTCTGGTCACATCACATCAGAGACCTTTAACATTTTACCATTAGCCTCCATTAGGTCTTAGCGGGCTTAGTCACATCCCTAGACATTTTGTTCATTCCCTCGCAGTCAACCTGAGGGGCAGTGACTAGACCTCAAAACTGACATAACACGCAACATGCCAGGAGAAGGCATGCAGGGATACAGATTCACTGACTCAAGTAATCTGCTTTTGAAGTGAAAATGAACCTATTTTGATTCTAATGTAAAAAAGTTACCACTTTTATGTGCCTTTTAAAATGACTCCACTCTGCCAACCAACACCAAAAAGAAGCCAGACTAGCAGCCCACAGTCCCTTCATGGTATAATGCAACATGGCACACCGGGGGAAATGCTTCAAATCGGTGCTCACGTATCCACACCGATACAAAACGATGAATAGGTGTTTTTGCAAATCTGGTACATGTCGGTGGTACAAACAATTATGTGCTATGGCCACAGTTTAAGAGTCAAAATTGACAACGATTACCACCACCCACTTAGGGACTGGAAAGAAATGTTCTGTGTGGGAAACGAGACGGATTTTCTTCTATATTTGCACTTAGCAACAGGACAAATTGCACACCAAACACATCATGAGGATTTTGGCTCTGATGTGGATTACAGTGGCTCAGCAATACTTTGATCATATTTTGGATGAGGGGGTGATTACTTAAAAAAATAAAGAAAAAGAGTTCACCTCAAAATGATCAATTTAAACACCAATGCAACTGCAACATTGTGGGAATGTGCACATCCTCAGCAAGTTGACTGTAGTTCCATGTGAGATATAAGCAGTATCTAAAAATCACCAAAAGGTTACTTTTAACGGGTTCAAAAGAAATTCTCATATTCAAAATGAGCCCTCGTGGGTCTTTGGGACTATTGATCCATTTGGCTTCAAATCTCTTACATTCAATTGACAAACTTATTATACTTACAATGTGTTACTCAGTTATCAGTCATGTTCAAAAGTATGTACCAGTTTCATCGTTTTTCATGATAAACCGACAAGATTTTGACTTTTGGAATAATTTGGTTTTTAAGTCCTAAATCTGCTCTTACAATTGAAAAAGAAAAGTCTGACATAGCTGGGTTATCTGAGGCTTATTTGTTTGAGTTACACGAAGATAATTGCACAGAAGAGTTGGAAAGTGGTTCAGGTGTAGACCCCCAGGCTCGACTAATCCTACTTGAAGTGCCCGTCCTATTAGACCGTGTAATCAGGAATGTGCAAAGCAGGTGTGTTAATCATGCGTATTAAACAAAAGCTGGTTTACTGCCGTCTGCTTTGGATACCTGATGTTAGTGATGTCATGACAGACATGAGATGGGAGGGAGGCAGGAGGAGGTAAGGCTACTGACGAGTACTTTCACAGACTGGCGAGTCCAGACAGAGAGGCAGAGCGAAAATAGCTCAAGGGGCAAACAAGGTAACCTTTTTCAAAAGACGCTTCAGGGGTTGTCTGCCAAGTCCCACACAATACTGTCTGCAGCAATGTCTGTGTTGCAGTTGTACTGCGTTGCAGTTGTACTGCATTGCAGAATAAAATATCTTTAAACGTCTGAGTGCATAATCAGATCCGATCTCCTGGAGCAGTCCAAAGCTGCTCGTCTGAATGCCAAAAATGCATCCCCACCTGATGTGTAACCTAATATGTTCCTTACAAAAATATACATTTTGCCCAGAGATTGTGACACTACTAGGACCCTTACAACCAGGATGACCAGTGAATCTATATTAACCTGACAATGTAACATTTAATATATCTCATCTTCCCAAACCCTCACTCTGACTCACTGTTTTATTAGAAATAGTTAAAATACAGAATATATTAATCTAATACTCACGCAACAATCGGTGGACTGTCCATAAGAAAAACGAATTGAATGTAATGCATGATAATAATTACAAATAGAAGTCCATATAAAGTGTGAAGCATTGCTTTGCAGCCTTAATACTGACCTATTACAGTAATTACACTTGTGTTACCCACTAATGTGTAAAGGTCTATCTCTTTAGGCAATGAAATACTACTATCAATCATTAGTTGAATGGTAGCATCACATGCGCTTATCAGTCATGTCTGAAGGAAACATCAAAGTAGTTCATGACTTTTTTTCATTATAGCAATCATTTCTTCCTTGTCTGCTACTTAAATTTGAATCATTACTACTGTCTATTTTATCTCATGCACAGTAGTTTTACGCCATTTATATCACCTGTAATGATATACATCACAGAGAGATCAAGGAAACGTGAAGCGTCATATCGTCCCACATGTCTGAGATCATAATGCACATATAGAGGAATGCAGACCCTACAGTCCCTGCTGGTGCCCTACATTAAGCCAAGCACATAAACATGTTGCACTGAGGTCATGGACATGTCTTGTGTTTGTGACATCATGCCACAGGAAAATCCATGACCACCAAGTATGGGGCTATAATCAGATTTCCGACATGGAAACTGTTGTTAAGAATAAGACCGAGAGGATACATTTACTTGAAAGCTGAGCATATCCATTCTAAGTCATCTCCATGAATCACAGGGAAGGCCCCTGTTGTTGAGAGGGGGTAAGGCAAGTCTGGACACACCCATGCCAGCCGGGACATCCCCATTAAGGGGCCACTTGGTTCTAAAAGTGGAGAGAGATGGGACACAGGGATCAAATGGCCAGTTGTTTACAAGGTGTTTGCCCACTAACACAGATACAAACTCATGGGACATGAAAGCAGATGATGCTTGGTCTCGGGAAAAACAGAGATGACATATAGTAATTAACTTAAGTGTTGATGGTGTTTTAGGTTTTCTAAGTTGTCTGAGACGTAATGTTAAACAAATTAAGTGGTTGCTGAATTCCCAGGAAGCTTTTAAAGAAATAACTCATAGACCTGTCTTTGATTGTTTAACCACGAAAGTACTAGCATTGAAATTGCCAAGGGTCATGCATTGGTTGAGGATGTGACGCGGGTCCAAAACACAAAATGAAAAAAAGCCCAGAAATGACTGAAGTGAATGATGTGTGGAAGCATGAGCGGTGGATTTAAGTGCTACAAAGTGACTGGCCATGGCCTTTCTTTGTGTGCTAAGGCCAGAGTGCATCCTCTATGAGTCCCCTGACGTGCTCAGGACTCATTCATGGGTAATGTACCAGACAGAGCAGATTACTCCCCTTTCTTCATTCTGTCCGCTCAGCCGAGGAAGCCCTCCCTGGTCATACCTCTTTGCCAACTTTCTCTGTTTCCCTGATTGTCAAGTTGGCAGATGCCACTACCTTGCCTAAAAAGTTGAAATCTGACAGTGAAAATCTAAAATCTAGCAAAAATGACATGAGCAACTTCTCATTCCCGAAAGGTCTGTATCATTATCAGACCCTACACTTTCAGGGGGACTATTTAATTTTGACCCGTGAGGTCCAGGTCTAGGTCACCTACTAAACAAAGATTGGTCCATCAATTCAACCCTTTGAATCATATCATAATGCTTAGAAATAACAGCATAGAAATCATTTTTGGTGAGTTTTCCCTTAACTTCTGCTCTACGTGAACAATCCGACGCCAAGGATTGTTTGAAGTGACAGTTAGAACCGGGTGTCTGAGACTGAGTGATTACGATCAGCGACTTGTGTTTCCTTCAAGTCCTTCAAGATCAGTCTATAGAATAGAATGGGAGGGATGAAACCCTCTTTTAATGGTCACACATGCAGAGCACACAGCACACAGTGACATTTGGCCTCTGCATTTAACCCATCCTAGTACCAGGAGTCTAGTACTAGGAGAAGTGGGCAGCTAAGGATTTCCACATTGGTTCTCCGCTGTGACCAGTGCTTAGACCCTATGCAGTGTTTACATACACTCACTCAACCATCTCACACGCATCGGTGATGGAAGAGTGTTGGGCAATGAGGCATTCAAGTCTAGTCCACGGCCGGTTTGTCTCTAATGAGCAGTGTCCAAACGCAAATAGCTGAACAAATATATTGACTACCCTCTTCTTGGCTTGTCTCAAGAAGAAAAGCTACCACCATAAGAATAGGAACAATTCAATTGATGTGGGTTAGGGTTACAATAACTTGTTGAATACAATTCTAGTGATTCAATCTGATTGAAAATATACAGTCAAAGTACGATGAAGGAATCTAATAATAAAAAGTGTCATGTCATTATTCCACATAAGGACGACTAATGCTAAACTTAAAACACATTTTATAAAAAAGTAACATAAGTAAAGTTATGAAATGCTCCTTTACTAGTTATTACCAAAACAAATGTTATTTTAGAAAATAAATATATTAAATCAAAAACATGTATTGGCCTAAATTAAGCTAAATTGATGGGCATTGCCGTTTTGTAGATTTAAGATATAGGTTTTTTTGTATTTGGTATTAATATTGGGACATACAGTATATATATGGATCACATATCAGAAAATATATTTAAAACTACGACTACATTTAGCCAGAATAAGTCTCCCTTTCTGTAACTTGCTGTGAAAAGAAGTTCTAGTAACAAGTCATAAAAGTGCCAACTTCTGCATTGCAAACAAACTAAAAACTTTTAAAGCAAAATGGTGCAATTACAGAGTTGAAAATGTGTGCTTCCAGGGTTAAACCATTGCTCTGAACTTCAATACTTGATAACATAATCTTGCAGAAGAATGCAAAATATTATATTGAGACTATACAAGCAAAATGAGCAAGAAAAACACTTTTTTTTAGCAATAAAGAAGCGTGAGAAACTTACAACCAGACAGCAACAAAGTCAAACTGACGGTGAAGCAAATGGTAACATTCTCTTGTCCGAGGTTAAAAATGTGTGGTTTTGCACTTTCATGAACATTTCAATCCTTGGTACATCTAATCATGTATCAACCTTGTATTTATAAAGCAAATAATATCACTGAAGCACTTTTTCTGTTAGTTAATGGAATCAGTAGACTCATCACATTTTTGATAGTGGCGTACACATAGGTCCACTATCACACAGGCGGCCCCTTCTCAGGACCCTTAACTGCGGTCTTAAACATTGGCACTGTTGTAAACTCCTGTAGACAGAGTGAAAGAAAGCAAAAGAAAGGGAAGAGCTGGCGATTGAGTGAGGTCCACAGGTTTGGCATCCAGTGGGGCTGGCAGAAACACAGCTAAAGATGGCTGAGTGCATTCCCAGCCTTGGCAAAACAAATGAAACTGTTGTTTGGGTTCAGAGGAACGGTCCCTCAGAAAGGACACCATGGGAGGGGGGTGTAGGGGGGGGGGGGGCGGGGGGCGGGGGGCAGGCCAGACAGGGACAGACGAGGACACTGGAGCAGGGTGGCAGGGTTGCATGGCTCACACCACCCACATTAGCTCCAACAAACAGCATCGAACTGTTCCCAGAGCGGAAAGTTTGTGGAGGAAAAAAAAGAAGGTCAAACGCAGCGGAAAGTCACATTTTGAATACAAAATATATTGTACTGTAAATGAGGCATACAACTTAAGTTGCATAGCAGAATGAAAGAAGTACAAATATGTTGATGAGGCACGCCATGGCAGGTTGCTTTCTCTGTGCATTTAATCAGCTTTCAGTCATCAAAGGTTTTTTCTGTTGATATTTTCTGAATGAAAGTGACTGTGTAACTTTGTTTTGCGTATCGGTTAATTAACGATGTGGTGAAGTTAAGACATTATTCAACCTTAAATTATCTGTTGGGGTATTAATGAAATCATAATTTTTCTTCTTTTGATTTAGCTTTCAAGCACCGTGTGAGAGTAATGCAGATCACAGGAAGCTGAGGAGGAGCGTCTCATGTGGCTCAGACAGCCCACGGGACACGTCTGTCATCTGGTACGATCAAGACACAAATTGAGCTAGAAACAGTGAAACTGCCCAATGCAGCACGCAATGTGCAGTGATGGTTAGGCTGCTAGATGTGTGTTGGAGGGAGCTAGGAAAAATATCATAATGCCGACTGACTTGACTGCATATAATAAGATAGTTGAGGAGGGAGAAAGACTGTTTAGGTTAGACTCACCTTCCCTTGTCAGCAGCTCTCCTCTCTGTTTTGATCTTTTGCTCCAAATTAGTAAGTGAAATAAACTCAGTAATAAAGTAGGAACTAAAAGTTCCTATAGGTTTTTCACATTAATTATTAAAAAGATTGAAAAAGGTAAAATCACGAAAGCTGCCGTTTTTGTTCTTTCCTTCTTTTTTAAATGTTTTTTCTCTGCTGCTAAATGTCTTGGCTAATGCAGTCTCCTGCACTTTGACACCTTCCTTCCTGTTCTAACTACTCTAAGCAGGGCAGGGTATCGTTTTAGAAACTGCGATACCCTGCCCAATACCAGTACCAGTACCCCTAAAGTGACTTTATATTCTACCCTTTTTACCCACTTTGTTCAATAGCCATTCTCTGCACTAAAGCTGAAATTTAAAACCCATCCCTGCTCATGTCTTTTCTTTGATATGAATGGTCACTAAGAAACGATCAGAATGTGGAAAGCCCACAGACAACACAACACATAAATAATGTGTGTAAACACACATGGTGTGGTTGGATTAATGATCATACAATAGCATATCCAGTCCCAAGGATGTGTGGCGTCCATGTGTACTGGCCAGATGAAAACAAAAAACACATGCAGGTAGACCACACTGAAAGTCTTTCTATATATAGAAACATTACTAATTTTTGCAATACAAAAACAAATGACACAGACCTACCCAGCTTATCCCTTTTGGAAATGAGGTGAGAACTGGTTAATGGCCTACAAACTCGGTAAGTAGCGATCTGTAGACAGTACTGTTCAGTAAACCCTTTAGCATGATACGGTATTTGCTTGAAGAATGTTTGAGATAATGCTGCGGCTTTAGCCATACCCAGGAACGATTGTGATGCTCGAGCCACCTGGGTAGACATCTTTCAGAGCCAGTACATGTGCCTTGTAGTGTGCCTGCTACAGGGTGGCCATGGCTGTTTACCAGCTGGGGCTGGCATCACAATGAAAGAAAGCTTCTTTTATTGAGAAAATTAAATTCATCAGAACTCCAAGTGATACAAGATAGGCCTGCATTTGACTAGTCAGGGTTAGAAAATATTACCAGACTACTTTAAAGAGGAGAACACGAAGAACAGATTTAGTGTTTATTATTAGCAACCCTCAATCCAACAATTGTTTAACAGCCTATTTTAAATGCAGGCTTTTAAAAGTAGGCTGGAGTCAATGTAACGCTCTGCATTTCACAATCTTCTCCTATGTATCTCCTGACACGCGATGCAGTGTACTGAAGAGCATGTCTTGTTCTTTTTGTATCACTTCAGTATGTTTTGAATAAAATGTATTGGGATTGTTTTGAAATCGGGTTGAATGCTATAATAGTTTCAAGAAACTGTTTTAAAAAAATGTATGATCTACATAAATATGAAATAATTTTGCAAATAGCTTTGAATACAGTTTAGGGGCCTTTTGAATGTCTTCAGAATATACTAATTCCTACAATAACAATAATTATGCTTTTGCAGACAGCTTCTTCTTTGACTGACAAGTACAAAGATACAAATCAAATCTCACTGACATACTTGTTGTGTGGCACGATAACAAGCTGACAGATGTGCACACTACTTTATGAATCCCACAAATGCTAAAGGGTGCAAAACCTGACACAAAAACACACTAGCCTTCATAGCTACAACAGGTAGTCATACACTGTTTGCATGGACAATGCTTGCCGATGCAGATGGGCACGTCCCACGCAAAACAACCTCGATCCCCACCTCGCTCTTGGCAGAGCATCCAGTACCAATTTCCACCTGGATGGTCTTCAACTATGTGCCAAGAGGATATCACAGCAGCTCCATATCCTCTGTGTGACAGTGTAATTCCCTCTGCCCTGCAGCCATGTCTGTAAAACTCAGACAGTTTACATGTTCATGTAGCTACATTGCACTGGGGAAGAGTGACTTGCCAAGTATTCTGTGCATTCATTTGATTTCTGGCACACACAGTTTAACCCCAATAATATGAGCTGTCACAGGTGCACCTAGAAAAGTGCACTCCGTAGGGTGCAGATCCCCACCAGGTGTGTCTGCAACACCCACTGCTCTAATGTTCAATGAATACAAGAATTGTGAACCAGAATTGCCCCCTGTCTAGACCCCAAGCCTGTCAGATGCATTCATCACTCATATGTCTAAATCAACACACTTTCTTTTGGATCTGTGCAGCTTTCCGCACATCTCACGAGCTAGACATGAAGACTTTAACTATGCTTCAAGTGTCTTTAGGTAAATGCGAGGTTGATGTCTAACAAGGGCGAAAGAGAAGATGTATATATATATAAAAATTGTGCATCTTAGGCTGAATGTGTGTATGGAATCTAGACTGGTCCTTTCTCTTTTGCTCAGTCCCTAGGTTTACGCCAGGTAGAGATGAAAAAGTCATAGGGGGATGAGTGTGTGTGATCTTTCTTTCAATTTAGCGTATGGAAACTAAAAAAACAACAATACTGACTGATTGCTAGGTCTTCTGCTATTTTAGATTGTAATATAGTGTATACTCTTTGCCATTCCAGTTGAGCTGAAACTACATCTTAGTGCAGAGCAGCAATAATGACTGCTGCATGTGGATAAATGGATATGGGGTACAGCGATGCATCAAGTACCAAACATTATTCAACTTATATGGAGAAAATTGTATTGTATTTCACACTTGATTACAGTACAAAGGAAAGTAGTAAAATATATTTCAATGTCTTAGATGCAACATTTAATTAAATCTTCTGAAACTAAAGCCAAAAACTTCAGATAACTGACAGTTGAGGTTTATTTAATCTGTGATGAAATGTAGTATGTTTTCAATCAAGTACAATGAGCCACACCAAAACCCTCTGGCTAAGGGCCAGTGTATTACAGTATACACCTACAGTATACCACCTACATTGCATTGCAGGAGTTGTTACATGAACAGACACAATTAACTACATACACTTTCAAGGGTAGACTGCTAAATTGTTCATTGACTGGGAAGAGCTCAGACATTAAAGAGTTAATTTACAGGTTCACAACATAAGCAACACCCAGACTTCATGAAGTAACTTAATGTTCGGGTTCTGGGCTGCCCCCTGTCGGGAAAGTCACAACTAATCTGTCCCAAGATATCTGTGTGGCTGGAGAAAACAGAAAGGTAATAAAGGTTTGAAAGGTAAGTTGTGTGTGTTCATGCGTGTGTTAAAGGTCCCCTATTATACTCTTTTTCATCAATATAGTATAGATCTCAGATATATACAAAACATGTCTCTGAAGTGTTTGGCTTGAAATACCAAACAGATCATGCATTGTAGCATCCCATAAACCCCTCTGTTTCAGCCCTGTTTCTAAAGCGCTGATTCTCTGTCTGTTACTTTAGATGAAAATAAGGAGCCACTCCCCACGCCCCTCTGAGAGATATTTGGTTAAAAACAACACAATGGTGCTCTAGGAGGAGATTCAGGTGATAAGGTGGGGGGGGGGGGGGGTTACCCTGGTTGGTGATTGGCTAATGGTTACACAAGCCAAAAAATCGTTATGACATCATAAAGTGGCCAAAATCTGATCTGCTCATTTTCAGACAGGTTTTTATATAAATGGATCGGGACAAAAAGAGAGACTCTTTTTTCCTTTTCTCTTGACACAGAGGAGACGCATATGTATGTATAAAGTAGGGCTGTCAAGTTAACGCGTTAATAACGCGTTAACGCAAAAAAAAATTAACGCCACTAATTATTTTAACGCGATTAACGCATGTGTATTTTTTGTCCTCGGCCGCCGTAGTTTCAGAGCGCATCGAGTTTAAAATACCATCGACAAGCTGATGCTGACAGCCCCGCTCCTACCGCCCGCTTGTGGCAGACCACACTTCCACGCTCACTGGCAGGCCCGGACTGGCCATCGGGAGGACCGGGAGGGAGTGTGTATGTGTGGCGCGACTCGCGCGAGCGAGGCACACCTTACGTGTTGTTGTTAGCATCTGGTGCTAGCTAGCTGCGCTAACGGATATAAGGAGCTGTTTCAATGACATTTCGCCGACAACTGCGCCGAGCACTTGACTTTATGCAGGTAGCCAGACAGTGGGACATTGTACGAAAAGTCAGCACACGCAACATGATTGCAGCGTCCAGGCAGCTCCCATTGGAGCATATATGCCTTGAGCTGCACACACACACACACACACACACACACACACACACACACACACACACACACACACACACACACACACACACACACACACACACACACACACACACACACACACACACACACACACACACACACACACACACACACACACACACACACACACACACACACACACCACACACACACACACACACACACACACACACACACACACACACACACACACACACACACACACACACACACACACACACACACACACACACACACACACACACACACACACACACACACACACACACACACACACACACACACACACACACACACAGTATGAGAGAGGTTCCAGGTTGAATTGAAGCGAATATTTGTAATGTTCAGGTTGTTGTGTTTAATATTCATGAGAATATTTGTCATTGTTCAAATGATAATAAACAAACATATAAAGCATATTTGTCCACTCATATGTTGATAAGAGTATTAAAAACTTGAAAGATATCCCTCTAAGGTACATTTAGAACAGATAAAAAATGTGCGATTAATTTGCGATTAATCGCGATTAACTATGGACAATCATGCGATTAATCGCGATTAAATATTTTAATCGACTGACAGCCCTAGTATAAAGACATGGAAAAGTGGATTTTGCATAATAGGTGACCTTTAAGCACTGTATCCAGTGGAGCCAGCATGCAATCAGTCAGAGTCAAAAACATCCCAGCTCACCTGATGTCAAGTGGGACCATATAGTTAGCAACTGAACAGTGTTCGTCATTAAGCATTAATTTGAGGCGTACTTTGTTAAGATGTTTCACAGGGAGTAGTGTGTGAATGCTTGCCGTTGATTTGGTAAATCTACTCTACCGTTGTTATGAAATCATTTAATATGCACCAATGTGATTGCATATGTCCATAATCAATCACAGTGACTTGACATGATTTACACTTTGTTTTTATGCAGTTTGTAACAATATAAAAGGTGTATGTCCTAAAATGTGCTTAAAACTCCACCATTTATTTTTATTTAACAGCCTCGAACTTAAACGTAGTGTTTTGAAAATGTACATGGGAGATATCCATATTGGCTTTTCTCTCCGAGTGTCTGTCGGACAGCATTTCCCAACCTGTCTACATTTATAAAAGTCACATGAGAATCTTTGTTCGGGCTTGTCTTATTCTTAAAAACAGACAATCATTAACAGTATGAAAAGGACTTCAGGAAGAAGGATAGTACATCCGTTAGAATGAGCGTCAGACAAACTAACAAACAGCTCAAGTAAACAAACAGAGGCATATGTTCATCTGTGTTTTAAACCGATTCTCCATCGTAGACAGCCAACACCAGACCCCCCCCCCCCCCCCCCCCCCCCCACACACACACACTTCACCCCAAGCTAAGGCTATCTGACAACTAAAGCTGCAAAAGTAAAATGACCTGGTGACTGTTAAAGCCCTTGAGAGAGTTTCTGTCTGGTTTCTGGGCTCATCTATCAACCCTGAGACTGGATTAGATACTGTATACTCCTCTGTGTTCCACAGACCAAAGCATAGGATTGGCTTCAAATGCAGACAACTCAGGGATTGACATGTTTTGATTTAGAAGAAGTGGTCTATGGCCTGGCCATGTTTACAGATGTTTGTGCACATATATATATTCCTGAGTAAATGTTAACGAATAAGAAGAACAACAAAGAAATGGAGAAGTAAGAGCATGTTAAGGGTTTTAAATATCACTATGAGTTTAAGATATAAACTGTAAGAATGTCATCTTTAATCTCCAGGGACTGATAAGACCCAGTTGGTGAATCTGTCAGTTTATGTTCCTTGTCCCCTTCCCTTTCTCTGTGTACAGGCTAGCCACACCGCTGTGGTCCTGCCCTCCTGGCCGGCAGGTCAACGGACGGACCGATTACCCGCAAGTCCTTGACACAAGACAAATCTGAGCGCTTTCATCTGTGCCGGTGGGTCGCCCCTCAAAGCCTTGTTACAGGATTGGCGCTCACCAATTAGCACAATTAGCTTTTGCCAAGCCGCCGGCAGCGTCACATGGCACAGGCTTTGCACTGATGGTACCTGACAAGCTGGCAGATCAGTCATGTCTGCCATCATAGGGTGTATGCTGGTTGCAGGATGGACAGCAAACCAAGGATGCATCTCTTGAAAAAAACAAAACCCCTACATACACATACATAAAAACAGGCTGTTGACAAAAGGAAAGCATATCAAAGTATGTATCACTCAGGAATAATACAAAATAAAACCAGCACTATGCTTGTCCTAATTTGAGTTTTATTTATTGACAAAGGTTGATCCAAAACTAAGATTCAAGTGTGTGGTCTAATATGATCGGAAAACATTCCAGTGATCGCAGTCACTTAATGGGGACTCTGTATTCTTTGTAGAGAACATTCCTTTGGCAAAGTACGATAAAAGAAAACCTTGAAGACTTGTCGGTCTTGTGATGGACTTGTTAAGTTCTTGTCTTGGTTTTTATAAAGCTACAAAGTCATATATCCCAAGCTGTCATTTGTCTTTTTAGGACATGGAAAGGGTTTGTTTGTGGGGCCCGATTCCCTTAATGTTTTATCCAGAATGCTCTGTTAAGGGGCTCCCATGTCAAAGTCTTTCTAGGAGATAAAAAACATTGGCAAATAAAGTGGCTTTATGGGGGGGATATCCAGCTCAGGCAAGGGTCCCCTGCCTTTTCTAAAACAAAGTGTGTACATGGGTACAGTATAGGAGGATAACATCTGGAGGTGGTTGTGCTATGAAGGAATGCAGACGCTAAAACACAAAGGCTTGGACAGAGTGCAGAGCATCATTATAGTAATGTGAATGTGTCTACTGTATGTGTGTACACTATGCATGGGAAACAATACACCAATGGCCAACACTTGCTGTATAAACTGACAGACCATTTCATATTAATAAGATTTTCTTTTTCTTTTTTAAAGACAAACTTGGTGACCTAACAAAATATTTGTATTACATATTATTATATGTGAGAACAACTAACAGGAAATTATTAGGGTCAACAAAAGAGCCATCATCCACAATGATGCCACACCTAACATGTGTAGAATATATGAAAAATGCTGGAACTGTCCATCAATTCCTCATCACTGATGTGACAGCTTGATAAGATTGTGTTCACAAGCACACCTACCAACCAGATTATAAAAAAACACAAGCTAGAGCCCGTGGCCTGGATACAATTGTTGTGCTGATAAGAGAGGCCCAGACGATGAGCAGGGAGATAAGCAGAAGGGGAGGTCTGGGGCGCTGACGTTCTGCTACAATACTGTTCTCATTTGCGGTTTTGTGTTTCCTCGGCCCGCTCGCTTTTCCTCAGCCTTGTCATTGAAATCTCTGAGCCTGGCTACACTAAGCATCTTAGGTAATACTGCTTGAGATCAGTATCTCCCCTCAAAACAAGAAGCCAGGAAGTGTTCCGTCTGTCATTATCACAATTCACCCAGTGCTGTGGTTTTCCTCTTCACATCAAATCCATTCTTTATAGTTTCCTTCCCAGGGATCTTGTGTAAGTTAGTTTTTTAAACCCTTCCAGCTGAGGACAGTAAAGGAGAGGGAGACCACAGAATCTGTGTATGTGTGTATCTACGTGTGGTACACTCGGAGTGCAGCTGAATTCCTGAGGGTGAGCAATGAATTGACCACATAACATTATGGCGTGTGTCGGGTGTGACAAAAGGAGGAAGTGAGATTATGGCAGAAAGGTTCGACTGTTTGATTTCATGCATGCATAAATGAGCACATCCGCACAGCTGTTCATGGATGGGCGTGTTAAAGCCACACTCCTTGGGCGCATCTGGAGGTCTTGAAGAGGAGACAAGTTAAAAGAGTGAGCTAATTATCTGGCCTGAGTACCAAAGACTCTCAAATGAAAACATTCCCATCTCGTTTTGTCTTCGCTCTTCCTGTCATGGTGTTTCTTTGCCTAACAAAACATGTAGCTGTTTGCAATCCACATGAAAGAATCAAAATGCAATCTGCACTAAGACACCTTATCATCAGTTGATAATCGCACTGGGAAGGAGCAGTTACAAAGAAAGAAAAACATAGTGAACTCAAACTGTTATTTATGTCAGCAAAACAAAAATCCAATGACAAAGGCTGAGCATTCACACATAAAGTATTATGCACAGAACTGGTTTCGAAACAACTCGGTGTATGTTATTCCCTGTAACCAAATCAAATGGACCACCTGTATCAGTCAGTTGCTCCAACCTTGGGTGTTTTGGGTAATGCTTTTTTAGAGTGATCTTAAGCAAAGTAGACTGCTTTGGATATAAGTCACAACAATGAAGTCATCCGATGTCTGGTAGAGAAAAGGGTGCGTTTTACATAAACTGTTCCAATAGCTTTTAATTCTCGAACCACATCCTTAGTTCTGATAGCTTTTTCTCTTAAAGAAAATATATATTAACATAGCACTGTTGTTCTTTGCATGGTGGACGGAGAAGGCATTATGGACTTCATTTACACTTCATGCATACAACCAAATACAAGACGCACCACACCACTGTAGCATTCATCTGATCCATGACAAGTTCAACCACTGAATACATGCACACTGTTCTAAACTAGTGGAGGACTAACCCCGATTTGCATGTGGCCCAGGAAAACAAACAAGCAGTGCAATCAGAGATAAGATCTGGACATCAGAGGCGCATACATAAGGACGTTAAAGTATAAATGAAAGTGTCTTTAACTGTTTTATCCAGATAAGAGAACATGTTAAAGACAAGTAAGGGTATATGAGACGATTGCTGCAAAAGCAATATTGCCAAAAAGTAAAATGCTTGACCAATTAAGTACAACTTTCAACAACAACAACAAAACGTATGGATCTATTAATCTATCTGTGATTTACGAACTTTTAGATCATTGAAAATAAGAGAGGCAATGGAACATCTTAACGTTTAAGGGCAAAAATGATTATGGTAATTTCCCATACAGACCATTGTCCATTATCACCATGAGGATATGGACAATGTTAATGGTTTAGTGAATGAAGCGGCTCAATTGCGGTGCAGATCTATGTTAAAGGGGCAGACTGGTTTTCTTGTCACAACATTCAGTTTGAGCCCTGAAGACAGAGAAAGCGTTATCCTCTTATTGTCATGGAGAGTAGTGCTTTGGAGACTTGAGGCCCAAAGGCTAGAGGAACGTTAGCCTTAAATCTGCTTTGGGGATAGATAGAAATTTGCATGATGGAAGGACATCCTCAGAGGAAGGATTTGTGCTCAGTCAATGGAGTTAGGATAGAAAATCACCTTTATACCAGCTTGATTATCAGGGACTTCACATATGAAATATATGGTTGTGCATTTAGGTATCAGGTTTATTTATTTATAAAGCACATTTAAAAGCGATTTTTGGTCGAGCCAAAGTGCTGTACATGTATTTTAGTACATTGTACATATTTAGGTTTGAACAGGAGTCCTACTTATACTACTACAGTTCCAAGTGGTTGTAATGAAGGGAAAGGGGGAAAAAAAGGAATGGAGGGATATTCGTCCTAACAATGTGATGCAGATCACTTTATAACAGGAACTGCTCAACCAAAACTCTGTAAAGAAAAGGCATGCTTGTGCGAGACAGCTAAACTTTGAGCGTGGGTGAGCTAGGCCTATTTAAACTTTGATGGTGGAATTTACAGATGTACAAGTATCTGTGGTTAAGCAGTCAAAAAAAATTAAAACCGCTTGTACAGAGTTTGCAAAGACTTGTGCATGTGCACACAGTCACGTAGTATATCGACACAGCTTCCAGCCTCATTACACCCCTGTATCTCCACTCAAGTGGAAAAACACCCCCGTCACTTTCCCCACAGCAGTTCCCAGTCATCATCCACCCCTTTCACCCTTCCTCAAAAAAAATCCTTGGAGAGGTCAACCGAAAGATTAAGACCCTTCAAATGGGGTCATGGAGATCAATGATCAAACAGAGAGCCAGGCCCAGCCCCCATACCCCCTCTCCTCCCACTTTATTTCAGGAAGCCTGATAATAGAGACAAAAAGACTGGCTAACTACTTCCCTTCACCATGACCCAACCAGCCACTTAATCTCTGGCGGTTGCCTCACCTGTCACTGACAGTTCCATCAATCATTGATTAAAACATCTGCATTGAATGGGTGTGAATCTGTACATCTGTAAGAGTAAATATATGTGTGAACTAAATTACAAAATGACTTTAGTCTAAGGATAGGGGACAACAATAAAATAACTGAACCTATTTAATGATATTTTAATCACAACTTAAATTCACTAGAGAAGCTCAGATACAAAAGCTAAATAAAAAATGAGACATCCAAAAGCACAACCAATCACACAATAGGTCTATTCATTATATTATCTGCACTATTCCACATGCTCACTTTTTTTTATAACTATTTTTCTTTTTGTATTGCTCTTGCTATCTGTATTGTTATTATGTTGCATTGTTGGAGAAGCCTGTGACATAAGATTTTCAACAACATAATTACTCTGTAGCTATGTCAGTTTGACAATAAAGAACCTTGAACCTACATTATAGGACTTGTCAAAAACGTGCAATCACACAAGTCACAGTGATCTGTTTTATTTCTCATGTTGTACTCTGTATTGCTCTCTGCATCCAGAAGAGGCAACATGCATAGGTCGAGTTAGACCTCTTGCATGGGAAAAACACTTTGTTGGTTGTGGGTTTTCCATCATTGTGTGAGCCACATTCCTGCGGACCACAGGAGAACAGAAACTGGCTGTGGAGAAACCCACTCAGCTGTGGGGCTGGTGAGGTTGTTCCCTCCAGAAAAAACACGCCTTCCAATGAATTATACGTTTCCACATTCTGGAGGAGTTTCGGGATTTTTAGATGTAAAAGCTAGAATACTTATAGGGAGTTCAAACATGTGGAAAGAGAGAAAGGAGGACTTGAAAAGAGATCAATGTATGACACAAGGTTTGAACGCATTGACTGCATCCATTACATACAGTTGTGAAGTAGAGGAGCTGTACCAACAAAGACAAAGATATATTTGATAGTTCTTCTCAGAGTCAAGTTACTGTTATAATATAGTCAGTATTTCCCCACAATGTTCTGAAAGGATATGCGTGTAAATGAAAGCATGGTTAGGGAAATTAATGAATAAAAAGGAACAGAGAGTGAGCATAAGAGAGGCCATGGACTCCAGTTTCTAGTACTTAATCATTGGAACATATTGATCGTTTTCTCCTTTAATAGCTAGAATCCCTGTACAGACTTTAAAGGATTGATTGATTGAAAAAAATATAAAAATGTTAATAAGAATGTCAGTGCAGAGTAGAGACAAACCGAGGAAGGGATGTGCACCACGATCCAGAATGAGTACAAATGACATTAAAGGTGGGGTAGGTAAGTTTGAGAAACCGGCTGGAGATCGCTAGAATCTGAAAATACACAACCGGAGAAAATCTGCCACTTCCTTATAGAGCCCCTCCTCCAACACACACGAACGCGCACATGACCAATGAGGGCACGAGATAAGTTTGTGCACAGATGGAAGGCTGACAGGCAGGTAGGCCATCCAGTTATTTTAGCCGGGCCGGCTCAAATGATTGGTCGTGCTTTTTACAGTATTACGGCTTCCACAGATGACATTTTTTTATGGATTTTTTGTCAAAGCACTTAAGATATTCATTGCTATCGGGATGTTAAGAGCATTCCATGGAATATAACACAAAGTGTATCTCGAGCCGGTTTCTCAAACTTACCTACCCCACCTTTAAGAAACAAACATGTAAATGAAGGGTTAAATCCAAGGTGACTGGCCAACAGTGACTTCTTCTATGCACTGCAGATGCAAAGTCTCACTTCACCACTCATCAGATGGCATTTCAGGATGTGTGTAATGCTTTCTTTCACTGTCTATCACCCCCTCCTCAGTGTGTGCCAGTGTGTCCCTCTGACACATTCAGACATACACACTATGTAAGTGTTACAACGTAGAATATAGATGCAGACACTTTTTGTGAATGTAATGGCCACAACACCTGGTGACCGTAGATTTAAACTCTATTAACCGTTATCAAAGTGTCATTTTATAAAGAAATTGATTGCATTATAATTATTACTGTTTAACACACATGTAATGAAACCTGACTAGTTACAGTAAAAGTCAACCTCAGAGACTTTCCCACGACTTACGTTTGTTTATGTTGGTATTGAGATGTTGTCGGCTTGACCTGGGAATGTGACAGCAGCGGTCAACAGCAGCAGAGAGAAAATATTCCATTTATAAGGAAAAATATTCTTTCTAGGATAAGCTGAAGGCAAAAAACATGACAAATATGAGACAAACAATGCGTCAATGTGCCCGCGTATGAGTGTGTTTGCCTGTCTGCCTCTATCAAAACATGGCAAATTGATGATTAATGATCTTTTGCATTCTGGTTGGTGAGGAGGTGAAAATCTATCCTGGTTTCCATTCTGTGTCTTGATTTAATGGACATTTTAGATGAGAGATGGGACAATGTTTAAAAATACAACTTAACAATGAACAAGTAATTCACTTTATCATTTGTGCTGGTGTGGGGCAGAAAACTTCCCAGTAGTGTGAGACGCATTGAGTGGCTGCTTGTTCTGTGCGGTGTAACTTTGTCACAATGCATAAGCAACATCAGATTTAGCTTTGGTACAGTGGAAACAGATGTGCTTCAATTCTTTCCAGGCTCTGTTGTCCTCACAATGGACTCAAGCATAACACGACTGTTCGGGATCGGATTGACTTGGGTTTTAGAGTGTGTGTGTGTGTGTGTGTGTGTGTGTGTGTGTGTGTGTGTGTGTGTGTGTGTGTGTGTGTGTGTGTGTGTGTGTGATTGATAGTGTGAAAGAGAAAGAAGAAAGAGACAGTATCCGGGGATGCTTTTCATGTTCAGTCTTAAGGCCCCTACACACCAGGCCGATATCGGCCGTCTTGCGTTGTTTGGCGACAACGGGTTCCTTGTCGCCCAAAGTCCCAATTTGGTGTGTCCCGAACCCTCGGCCGTGACACGCCTTATTTGGCCTTTCACGGTCGACACCCGGCCGATTCAACATGTTGAATCGGCCGGGTGTCGGACACAAGCTATCGGGCCAAGAAACCACTCTGATCAGCTGTTCAGCTAGCAAATGAGAAGCGAAACGGAAGTGAGGGACGTAAACAAACGATTTAAGGCACAGGACAGCAGCTAAACACCAGCAGGTGATACTTAAAGACATCAAACATAGCCCTTAAATGTCCTCTCTTACCTCCCACACATAGCAGGGACATCTCTGATATCGGCGGGCGCGTCCCCGGCTGTCCTCTGCTGAGAGCTCCGTGATTTGTTTGGTCAAGTCCGGTTTTTCATCTCATCGTAAATTTAGCAACAAGTGGCCATTATTACATTGCTGACTCAATAAACGACACACCCGCCAGAACACTGTGATCATCAGATGCAGGTCTATTAACTGTGATTTTATAGTATGTCTGCACTTTATGTGCTCATTTCATCATTCATGTATTTTTATATTCTAAAACATGTTTTCGATGGACGAGAGTGAAAATGGAACGCACACGCTATTTGTTTGTTTATATCAGTCTGTTCTTCTTCTCTGTCTTCCGGTTGTTGCCTATTTTGAATGACGAATACACACTACCGCCGCCTGCTGGTAAGGAGAGTTATTGCCACTCACGCATGCGCAGTTCGTACGTGCTCGGCTGAAGTCTTTGCGGTGATTTCCAGTGCGACACACGGCCAAGACGCAGGAGAACTCGTCGATGGAACTGTCGGAGGGGAGTCGTCATCACGCTTCTCAAGGTTAGATATAACAGCCCCCCCCCCCAACTTATTTTTGCTCTGCTTTTTTTCATTGTCTCCATATTTTCTGTACTGTTGCCCTGTTTTCACTAAAGTGAGTTCAACCCCTGCTCTCCCCCTTTTATTTCTCACCCTCTCCGTCAGTGACTCCAGGGCTCCATTGTTTTTTTGCACCCTTCATCAGTTTCATTCTGTCTTCTACCTCTTCCTCAGATAACACAAATGCCAATAGAGTCAAAAAGACCCCATGCGTCCACCTTCTAACATTGACAGCATTTTCTAAAACAAGAGCCCCTCGTGGACGCAGTCCATTAGGCCCATCCATCCAAACAGACCTGCTTTGTTGAGGTGTTATATCAACAGGGTGACCTCCCCTCCACTCCTCCCCAGCTTCCTTGGGCCCCCCAACGGCAGGAGATTGATGTCAACAAGGAATTTTGTCCCACATTTCCTCCTACCTCCTCCAGACCCACCCTGCTCCTGAAAAACACTTGGCCCAGCACAGAGGGCCCCAGTGAGGCCTTAACAGGCCCGCTGAGCTGTAAGACTCCACCGCCACCTCCTCTCACCCCTCGCTCTAGCAGTGCCAGAAACACCCTAAGTCACTAACATGACACCGTAAACAAGGAGTGCCCCAGAAAACTGCACAAGCTAATGCAAGTATGTGTGTGTGTTTAGGAAATGGGCCACCTTGTTCTGTCAACAGACTGGTTGCTGTGAGAAGGAGGTCAACACGGAGACGTCATCTGTGTACAGTGTCATCGCCAGCAGAGCTGCCAATAGAGTTCAGACCAACTCAATTTGGGCTTTTTCATGGGTGGTGCTTGTCAAACTTTCTCAAGAGACAAGAACCTGCAAAGCAGCTGCCGTCCTTTGAGGTTTGCCAAGTTCAGAAAGGCTGGGGGTCTGATATAAGACTTTGGAAAATGCAATACATGTTCCAATAAAACAGCAAGAGTTCATAATTGTATTCATCTGTGGGCTTAAACTAGTTTTGCTATCTAGATCACATACAGACACACTGGCACTGACTTCTATCCATGTAACATTATACACTATAATAACTGTCCAAGGGAATCTCCACTGTTATATACTGTTATAACAGCATCCTTTTAAATAGCATATTAGACGTTTAACAACATTTGCTGAAGAAAGCTTCAAAGCATGTCACTGGCAGCTGCACTTGAGGATTCAGAGAAGACTGAAATATCAAAACCATCTTTGTAAAAAAGAGTACAAATGAATATATTTTGCCACAGAACAATCCTGTTTAATTTATATATTTTTAAGAATGATCTTTATAACTCAATTATCCACTTTGTTAATTAGATTAAGCCCTTAACAACAACATTTAAATACACTTTGCTTTCAATGCCATACATATATTAAATATTACAGCGCCTGAGAGCTATGTTTGATTTTTATTTTTTTGGTAGAGGTTTTCTTTGTCGTTTTTTGCTGGTATCATTATTATAAATATATATTTCAGCATGTGGTCACATTTAAGGGCAGGTCAAATTCAATCTCAGGACACCTGTTTGAATTGAACTGTGTTCACATATACTGCAACAAAACAAAAACAGTTCTGGATGTGAGAGGGACCCAGTGAAACCAGTTCCATGCATCCCATATCCTATATACAAAATCTTAGATACGACTTCTTGTTTTAATTTAAAGTGACCCGTCTAATAATCATAGCTTGACATTCTAAAATCGTTTAACATTTCAAAGGGATTACTTGCGATGTAACCAGACTGATGTTTCCGGAGCAAATTGTTACAGCGGATTAAAGGCTACGACTAGCTAAAAAATTATTTATTTCGTTACCGATTACAGTAATCTTAAACAGGATTACAACCTTAATTCAGGAAAGAAAATGTGCTTTTTTAAATTACCTGCTTTTCCCGTATGTTGATATATTTTGTAACAATTTACCTTCAGATTTCTTACTTATACATGCAGAATATGAAAGGCCAAGATTATAAAGAGAGGATTGTTTCAACTTCTAAATGTAACATTGTTAAAATTATTTTATATTACTTCAATTTACCATTCTTCTCTGTTCAAACTTTGCTTTAAAAATACATACCTTTTCCCAAATGTACAAAATGTGTGCTGTTCCTGTCCTAACCTTGTGATGACCTAATGAGTGTAAAGCTTCTCTGAGGCAAAAGTTTCTGCAAAGTAGCTCCACTGGCCCAGAGCAATGTGCACTGACCCTTGCTGGAACTTTTTTTTACTAATGGAAATTCTAATAAATAATGAAAAGATAACGTACTGGAAATATATGGTGTTGTACATGAGACCTTTAAAGGAAACATGTGCATTTGAGGTTTGTCGGTCCTGCAAAAGAAATACATGCCTAAGGCCTGAGCCACTTTTCTGCTATTTTCATGCAAGCTAGGACAAGCTGAAACTGAAGGGTTCATGGTGATGCTTCATTCTCATTTTTAAGTTTTTTTAATTTAATATGCATCATGTCATTTATGCTCATTCAAAATACACTATTCCTGACCCCTAAGGAAAATCAGCTAAAGCAGCTATGCCAAAAAATCAGAGGTAATTCACAGTTCAAGCGCACATAGCCTAAATAAATGAGTGTTACTGTGCGAGATTACTGTGTTCGGAAGTGCAGCTGGACACCGTGTTCATAATCTGACACTTTTTCGAGTTCACTCTGAGGTCTGATGCCATGCTTCTAACAACCCAGAGGATGATACACTCTTGGAAATGGGAAGTGGCATTTCTTTAATTGTGCTTTTATCCTCAGCTGAGAAGACACACTGCACTTACACTGGATCACAAAGGCCAGGGCTATTGGTACTTTTAGTGTCACTTTCATTTAATATTAAGCAACTCTGCTCTACAGTGGAGCATTTTGACAAGCGTCATCAATAAGTTATATGAAGACATAAATATTCCCTAACTTCCTAAAACAAACCTTACAACAGTTAGGGGCCTTAAGAACAATGTACCTTACAAGTTGGTAGATCTGGCTTGATAACTATCATTAACAGCACATCCTTATATTTACAATTAAGAAGCTGGTTCAGTTATGATGTAAGTGAAGGCTACTATCAGCAGTTTGTGGCAACATAGTCATAAATGTACAACAAACTAATTAAACATAATTAAAAGCATAATAATGAAATAGATTGAAGGTAGTATTGCCATTTGGGAGATCATGCTGGAGAAATGATGGAAAACAAAAGCTTTGACCTGCTTTTTTACTATCTGCTATTAAACAAAAAAAACCTTAAAGAATTCACAGGGTGCTATATTGGGAAACTGGCACAGAAATGTAAATGTACAATCGCCACTCCATGGAAACATACAAAACCACTTTAGGCTAAACAGAGTCATTCTATGTTTCAGCAGCACTTTGCATTAATAAGTACCTAGAGGGGACTGAGTGATCTTTAATGTTAAGCTTATTTTATTTTTATAATACTATATCTTTCCAAGATGTAAAGTCCCATAAAAGAGATGAAAGCTGCTCTAAAGTGAAGTTGAAGTGAACACTTGGGAACCTTGGGAGAACTGAAAATAAACTCCAGGAAGAGACCCCTGTGGATGCTGAGCAAATGTTTGGTTAACATATAGAGGGTTTGCCCTCTTGCACTCTCCAGTGGTTGAGTGGTCTTACTATTTCGTACATTTTTACATTTTATTTCTTAAAATTGTGACACATGATATTACCTGAAGCCAGACTGTTTTTAATGACAACAAGCACAGGTTATTACTACGTTCATGAGCTTGACATACAGTATTGTATAGAGGAAACAATGTTGTTTAATCTCAGCAGAGATTACTTATGAGTCAGTGAACACTAAACTCCTTCAGTGACACAGCCATGACTCAAAAGGCACTCATTATGACCATGTCAATTAAAACACACAAATTACAAAGAATTTACACCAACTTAGTAAACCACTCCACATAAGAGTATCTCTTTTGTACCAACAACTGAGTTCAGTGCAACCAGTTCTGTGGTCTAGACTCCTGTAAAAGTATACTATTGACTGTCAATCAAATTATCAAAATAAACAAAATAATTAAATATTTCTGACACTAATGACAGTTGATTATAAGCAACAGCTTTTCAATCAACTTTATTAATCCCGCAAGGGGCAATTGGTTATGAGCAGCTTAGGTCATATACACAGGCAGGAACATACAGGAAGAAAGCACACAGATACACCCGGCAGCAGAGATGTGGATCATTCCAATTTACACGATAAATAGTTCATAGCGTCACAATAATAAATAAATAAATAAATAAATGAATAATCAAGTTAAAAGCCTTTCAAGAATTTAAAAGTTTGAGTGCAGAGGGGATGAATGATTTTGAAAAGCGATTTGTCTTAAGAGCAGGTAGAGCATATCTACGCCCTGATGGCAACAGATGACATTCATCTGCAAGAACATGACCTGTTAGCTTGTCTCTAAACAGGATGTATGAATAATAATAATAGAAGTAGACAGTATTAAACAATTGCCTCAGTACTGACATCACTAAACTCTGCCAACTTCATCAACTCACATTATGTAAGTCATTCATTACGAACAGAAATGACCCTCCCAATCGGCTGACAAAAGGCCTTTAGGCGACATGAGCCAATCTCATGTGTCACCATTGTTTGCAAACAGTTCAGAAATTCAATACTTGGAGAGACTGATGCAATGATGGGTCAAACATGGCAGAGGACACATCACGCTAAGGCCGCAGGGCGAGTGTGGGCCGCTCACAGACTGGATTAATTGGCTACGTCACACTTTAAGCGTGACTATAGCCGCTACTGCTTGAGTGCAACCAATCCATACTGATAGGTAAAACAGACTAGAGGGGAGGTTTCCCTCAATTGCATTTAGTTTGGGTCACAACAGAATCTGGTACAGAACGTCTAGAACAGCAACACTGGAGGTCTAGACCAAGAAACGAAGATGACCCTCTCTACAGGAACTCACCTTTGCAGATGGTCACTTGAACAAAAGGAAATACTACATCTGATTCCTGGGTACTGCATTGAAAACATATCAACTTTATTTTGGATTAGAGAGAGGATTAGAATGTCACAGTCAAAAAAGACGGCTAAAACTGGAGTGGAAATTTAAATAAGATGAATTTACTGAAATTAGAGCTATGCTGGATCCCGAAAGATCATTTTGAATGTTTACATTTATTTTATTGTTCTTGACTGTGGTCAAAGACACCCTAGAAGGTAAATGCATTTCTGCCACTTGTATCTATAACCTTATCCTTTCAGTCACTACATACAGAACTACATTTCAGCCATTCAAAAGGGGCGTTCACACCAAGTTCTTTTCCCACAATAGTTCATGAGAACTCTTTTAGTTCTGATGAACTAAAGCAGATCGCGTTCACACCGCAATGAGTTCCTGGGGGTGGATTAGGCAAATGAAGCCGCTGACGTCACTTCTTCTTCTTCTGCTTTGGGTTTACTGGCAGGCCACAAACAACTTCACGGCGGATACTGCCACCCGAAGTCCCCGGCCGGAAGTCCCCGGAGTTGGGGACTGGCTTGAGTAGAAGCTGCTGGGACTCCCAGCAGCTTCTACTGAAGCCTTTCGAGTAAATCGCCAGAACGTCGACACCTCCGCATCTCCACCGCTCCCATGTTTTCTTTTGTGTTGCCATAAGTTAGTCTCTCTGCATTTCTGCGCTGGGCGAATGCTAATGCTAATAATGCTAATGCGAGGATAATAAAATGGCGGCTTCACAAAATGTTTTGGGAGTTTTACGGGGCGTGGTTTGCATTCCTTCCAGCCAATCAGACATAGGAACCTTTTTCTCCCACGAAAGTCCCTGCTCTCTAGCAGGGACTGAAAAGGGGGTAAAAATGGTTCTGATGAACTAATTTAGTTCCTGGGGCTTTTTGGTGTGAACGCAAATATATCTGAGTTCTGATTAACTATTGTCGGAAAAGTACTCCGGTGTGAACGCGCCTAATGTCTCCTTTGTAGTACAGGAAGATGACCAGTGTACAGGAAGATGACCAGGGTACATCTCAGAAAAGCTCTTTTCTACTCCTGGTTCCTTTCCCTTGGGAGCTTTCTGGTTATGTGTAACCTCTGTGAAAAACATAAAGGTTATTAGTCCTACAATTTTGCCCTTTCCAGAAAGAGGCATGTGTGTCGTGTTCGGAAGTTGCTCAAGTGTTCCTTCCACACTGTCCAGTAATATCCCCAATCAAGGAAAACCAACAGGCCATCTTTGTGAACTTCCCAAACTGCTTCCAAGTTTGCTCGTGCGACAACAGAAGCTTCTAGACTCCAAATTCTAGTCTGCTGCTTCATAAATCTGTTGGGCAAACCAAGCCTCAAAGCTTCCCTCTTTAGCATGACAACCTACTTCAACAGTGGTAGCAGGTACTGACAAGATAAGCACCTGGCCCTTCGCCAGGGACACATTTGCGAAATTAAATGGAATAAGGTTACCTGGTTGGTCGTCCTCGCTGCAGGCTTGTCCTGGTGGTTGGCGAGGATGAGGAAGGGCAGTGTGCAGAGCTGCGGGTGCTGCAGGGCCGAGTGGAGCTCGTTCCGTGCTGCCTCGAGCTCCTCATCCGATGAAGCACTGTCCAATACGAAGACTACGCCCTGTGATCCTTGGTAGTAACGACTCCAATATTTCTTGATGTTGTCAGCTCCTGTAGACGGATATGACGCCATAAAATTATCATGGTACATACAATTTGTTAAGTTAAACATCCACAGTACTTGTTACACTTTATAAATAAAAAACACTTAGCTTTGAATTATTAAGTTCAAACTACATATTTTCCTGACAAATCAGGAAGCTCAGCAGCTCCTAAATTCCTTAAAGGGGACCCATCATGCAAAATGCACTTTTGTACGTCTTTTATACATGAATATGTGTCCCCGGTGTTCCAGGGAACTCACCAAGTGTCAGAAAACACAACCCTCTCTATTTTCCTCCATACCCAAATCTCTAAAAAAGGGGCTGCAACGGATCTGATAAAAACTGATCCAGATTTGAACACTGTCCTGACGTCAGGACAGTGGCGCTACGGCTATTGGGCCAACTCCACCAATCAGGAGGAGACAGCCACGGCCATTGCCGTTCGAAAGCGCTGGAGACGCTGTAGTACATATGCCAGGCCTGTAGATGGTGCTGTTATCACTGAATCTACCCTTGCAAAAACAGAGCAAAAAAATGTCAAATTGAGCAAAATGAGGCATGGCTAAAATGCATGATCTGTTTGGTATTTTGAAAAAAAATAAATATGCCTTATATAGGTATGGTCCTACACTATATAATTAAAATATAGCATGATAGGTCCACTTTAAGACACAGGAGTGGATAGTCGAGCTAAAGTCAATTCATAAACTCACTGGATTATTCAAAGGTCACAATGACATTAACTTGAAAATGAACACATGTGGCTCCTTCTTTGTGTGCTAACTTGTAGCAAGTGTGTTAATCAAAATGGTTTATTCACAGCAACTTTATTTGTTATGTAATGTAAGATATTAGAGGAGGCATCTATATCCTAACAAAATGTGTGAGTAGAGTCCCCAACACCTCCTCTGCTTCCACTACCGGCCCCTCCTCTCTCCTTACTGACAGTGTAGCCAATGCTTTTGTGAAGGAAATACATTTTCTTAGACATTATTTTGATCTTGAAGACAAAATAATGCACATTTTCCTCAATGTAATGATACCTGGTCAGGATCTGGCCAAATCCCATGTGCTTCATAGGATATGTAGACACTAACCCTAACCCCACAACAATTCCTCAACTAAAGCAACACATTTCCACGGGATAAGCAGACCTTGTTGGGGTCAGTTCCCTACTTAGGACCTTTCCTTAAACTATAGCAATTTTCTACCTGAGCTGCAACACTAAATATGGCTTAATGTCATCTTAAAAGTGTTCATCCTTTTACAATCACATCTCCAATCTTTTTCACTTAACCAACAGTGAGAGAGGTTAGTTTGTGCTTCTATAGAACATTTTTATCCTATTACTATTCAACCCGGGAAGATAAATTGTTCTTTGTAAGATTGGGAATGAATGCCAGATGACAGCTTCTTCTGTTGCCCTCTCTTCATTAATGCCGACAAAATCACTCACCACCACAAACCACGATGTGCTACTCACTTCCTCCGTGTTACTCATGCTGCTTTACCAGTGCATTTTGGAATCTATTGTAAATGAACACACGTTTACCACAGCTGCTGATCTTCTTTCATAAGGGAAATACACATTTTAAACCACAAACAGGAGGTGTCACTAGAGGTAGTATCGCAGATTATCATTAAACATGGGAAATAAAAAGGTTAATCATTTTAAAAAAGTGGGTTAAATGTGCTCTTTAAAAAAAAGTGAAGAATTATAAACAGTGTACTCTGTAGGTATAAGCATAGAGAACATTTAGAGTTAACTCATGAACCAGACGTGTGAATCAACACGTTTCTTTTTCATCTCAAATACACCTCGTATTATAGTAAATACGGCATTGTACTTTCAGATTTTAATCTTCTAAAATAAAAACAACAAACAATTATCTTGTCATCTGCTCGTACACTTCGATTACACTTCGATTACACTTCATTAAAGAGTGGAATGCTGTACTTTTTACAAGATGTTTTCCATTAAACCGTTGAAAAGTGTTTGTTCTACACACGCACCAAACTTCTCTGCACCACATACACACAACTACAGAGGCTCCTAAGCTCATTGCAAACACAAGTAAATGCAATTGCTTTTACAAGGTTTTTACTTTCTGTCGTTAAAACAATCCGTTTCCGTCCGGTGAGGTTACTTCCTTTGCAATCTTGTGAAATGTTGTTTTGTTATTGTTGCTCATAGTAATGTCGCGGCCAAGATGTGACGAACTGTGAGGCTGGCAAATGTTTAAACATCATCATCTCTCAGTGACATTTTACCTCCCTTCCCTCATGCTCTCCCTACCTCTTTCTTTCTCACCTCACACTGGAGTGGAAAGCTATCAGACAAAGTGGCACTTGGGCGATTGCCTAGGAAGTTTCCCTCATCTTTGCCTGGAAATGATGGGATATCCATCAAGTGTCATTGGATCTCATTGGCATCTTCTGCCACCTATTGGCCTGACAGGAGGATTTCCAAACATGACGTAATGATTCTCGGGGGATGCTGCTGGCAGCCCTACTACATAGCATTAAACAAATAAGTGCACCATGAGTAAGACTTCTTTTGCTTTGTTTTATCACTTCCTCACTACTTTTACAACCCTTAAACCCCAATGTATGTCATCTATATATAGTTTGTAATTGTTTAAAAGCTTACGTTTTACACTTTTGAATTTTCCCAAGACATAATTAGCCAAAGGTCAACTGCACAAGAGGTAAAAATAGCATGTCAGTGAAAGTCTTGTCTCTAAAGTCGTCTGGATGATTGATCGACCCATTCATTCAATATATGGGTTTAGACTGTGGGAGCAAGCAAAAACAATTGCCTATGTTTTAAAATGGACTTGAACAAATAATTGGAATGAACTTCTTGTACACAGTACGGTCCAATCGTCTGGCATGTTTGGTTGGGTGCACCTGATGGAAGAATCCACAATACTTTGAAGATTTACAATTATTAAATATTTTTCTTGCGTTCCCTAAACTTCTCGTGTCTTCGAACAAGTTACGACTTCCATTTCCCAGAATAGACATCAACATCCTTTCCATTGCCTGGACTGTTCAATGTGCAGAGAGCAACAAAGCAAGCTATCATGTGAGTAATGGCAAAAGAGCAACAATTTCCAGTCAGAACAAAATATCATAAAACATACAGTATATTGTGGCTACATTACATAATTGTCTTCTGAGGCGCCTTGGCCCAATAAATCTCTTTTTCTTTGCTTTTCCATTATGGATTTAATCCCCATTTGAGTGGTTAAATGTTGATGCAAAATGATGAGTCAGCAATGGGGTATTTGCTCTTCAGTTTTGAGGGAATAAGTCAAAAACTGAATGTTTAATAACATGGTGGTAATTGGTTATCTAATAAACTTCACGACAGCTCTCCAAAAATATCTAAGATAGATATGTAGAGGAAAAAATGTCCTTGTAAATGTGCACGTGTGAACACAGCAGACAATATATTTTAAACATCCATGACATAAGAATATATATATCAATGTTATGTTTCCGACATTTCTGATAATATTAATTCGTGGAAAAATCACTCGGATGATGTCAGTCTGTGATGTCAGAGAGTAACCCTCTCTGGGATCAGTTGGATGGAAACCGGATCTGAGGTAAACACCTCACCGAGGCGCAGCCATCCATTCCTCCCTCCCTCCCTCCCTCCCTCAACACCAAGCAAGACTTTTTCAACCCTCTGTAGCAAATGAAGACAAGCTGAAACAACGAGTGTAATGACTTATTTAATGTTCTGCATACAATATGGATGTTTAACATGTATGCATGGTTTGAGGTCCCTGAGACTGGAATCTTAATGATTGTGGTTATGCTGTGCTTCGTAGGCATTGGATGATTCATTGTGTATGCATAGCCAACTGCTACAGGCAACTGTAATGTGAAACACTGACCAGGGCTACCCCTCATTACTGATGCAGACAACTTTCCCTGGCCATTAAACATTTCTTGATATTCTTTTTCTCTTGTGTTGTCAGACAGCAAACCTTTAGAAAACTACATTAATTAAATTTCAATATTTCCTAGATCCAGCTTTAAACGTCTGAGAATTTACTGCTTTTTTATGAACTAGTTGATCATGCATAGGTCTTGGGCTGTTGCTCGAAGAAAAAAGAATGGGAAAAGTCTACTGGTTACACAAGCAAAAGCGACAACGATGCTTCAGTGACCATGTTACTTTTATGTCTACACTTAAAGTGTGACTACGAATGAATAAACAAAACTTTAAGACATCTGCCAGTAAAACATCAACAATGATTACATTGCAGAGATTCAAAACAGATGGTTTTCTGCAGACTTCTGAATTTAGATTTTCTTTATGTGATATATTTTCTTTTGTGTTGGATCACTGGTGTGTCCGATAACACAGATTCAGCTTTTGGTAGATCATAGTACAAACCTACCTCCCTGTTTTTCCATTCGGCCAAAAAAGGCTTTCGCCTAGTCTTTTTCGGTTCGTTGTTGCGTATCGATGCAGGTATGATTTCAGATTCACTGTTGGCTTTCTAAATTTGAACACTTTCTCATACATTCCTCCCATCGTTCATTCTTTTGCGAGCTATTACCTTGAACAAAACGCAAACATGTTGCCAATCAGGTCTTGAAAGTTGAAAAAGCGAGAGCAACCCTCTTTGAAGTCTCCATAACGAAAAACAGACATTGTTTTTCCTCTGAACAAAACAGCTACAATACGGTGATGGGAAGGAGCACATGGACTAAAGTTAGCTTACTTCATTGAGGAATGGGCTGGGGCTGCAGTGAGGTGGAAAACACTTCAGCTGTTGATACATCATCAACCTGCAGTGTGAGCAGTGTCGGTTTTTAGGAAACACGTGCTGTGTGCGGCTCAGACTGAAACACACATCAAATCGATCTGTACACATGATTGACAAATTTGGTTCACAAAAAAAAATTGTATGTTGATGTACTTTATGTGAACAATTTAGCTTCTGCTCTTTGCCACTCAGCCATTTTCCTAAACTGTGCAACTAGGATCCAGCTGTTTTTGGTCATAGAAACGTAATGCACCGGGTTGAAAGTCATAATTAATCATTCCGACCTTTCTATTTATTTTAATCTTTACCTAATCCACATACATGCTGCTGTGCCTGTATAATGACATCATATGCACATGTATATGTCCTCATTGTCATTGGACACTTCCCCTACTGAACCACTTTGTAACTGTATTTTTAAGATAGAAAACCTAATGCTCGAACGAATTTGATTATGTTAACTTCAAAAGTTGGTTAATCCAACTGATACTGGGCTCTTCCTTACAGTATCTATAAACGCACCATTTACCTACTATCAACAAAAGACCCAACATCAAGTAGGGTACAATTCTTGAAAGAGACCTCAAATGGAGATCAGTTACACATCTGACCTCAGAACTTCAAATCAGTCCAGTTTGCATCGACAGCATCTGCTTTAAACTCAATTGACAATCAACAAATGATCTCACTTTTGGTCAAATATTTTCCAATACTAAGTAGAAGCTTTCGTGTCAGACCCACAGTGTGGTCTTATTTGATAATAACAAGAAGCACATTGTGTCTGCGAGGACAATATGATGTTTCGCTCTGAGACGTGCTCACATACTCTCTTTGCCTGTTGGTGGTCACAGGCACCTGGTAAATGTTTTATTGGGATGTTTTTGCATTTTGCTTGTTTTCTGTGATGTTCTTTGTATGCATACATCATAAATGCATAATGTATAAATAAATAAATAAATAGATAAATTGGGCTCTACATATGTACCAAAAACAGTTTGAACTCTGTGTAAAGATGACATGTATACACACTGCATGCATAAAATGTTAATCAAAAGTTTCATAAGCCCGTCTGTACACAATTGTATACTGGAAAAATACTGGAATCTAAAAAATCTGTCTGCTTCAAATCGAAAGCCTCAGCAGCAACGGGTGATGATTATAAGGACTACTTTCCCATCAGCTGTCATTGCATGCACACTGTGAAATGGCCAGTCTAGACTTGACGTCATGTAACTGTTCAGACGTATACACACACACACATTTGCACACTCCTACACACACTTAATATATTCCTCCCCGTGTCCCCGGAGGTGCCCTTCCCACCTAATCCCCATACCTGGCCTCAGCTGGGTAGCAAATGACTTCAAGAATGAAAGATCGCAAGATGCAAAATTATCAATTTCAACCAACTGGAAATATTTTATTATACTTTATTCCAATAAGTATAAAAAGCTCTCGTATAACGATATTACTGCTTGCTGAATAAAAAAAAAAGAATGCCCATTTCTGCACGCTGATAAGCTTAGAATATAAATGCAGAATTATTAAGGGGTATTTATTTAATGTCTGATTACATTTAACTAATTAAGTACATTTGAAATGCAGGTGTCTTGGACAGAATCATATTAAAGTAAGTGGCTATGACTGAGCACATGATCATTTTCTATCTTCTTTTACAACACACATACCAACATTTCTCCACTAATGTCTACCATATTTCTAAACCAAGGTTGACATACTCCGAGTGCACCAATAATACGCAATTGTTGTTTTTTTGGAGCTCTGAGCTGACCGCTGTGACAGAGGACAGACTCTGTAGTGAGGGACCACACAGTTTGTCTTTAAGCGTGCACAGGTGTATGATTTATAAAAATAGTCTGACGTTCAGCTGTGGAAACCGGTTTATTTAGACGAAATATTTTCAGCATAAGCTTAGGCTGAACCTTGGGTTTAATTGACTTTCCCTTTCACCCTGCGACATTCCAGTTAGTGACACCTGCATGTTTAAAAAGAAATGCACATATGTGAAAACCCAGTTAGAAAACAAAGTTCCTAAAGAACAAATGTAACCATTTATAAAAGGTTTTTCCTAATCCTTTACTCAATGTATGTGAACTGTTTCCCCCTTAAGAAGAGGGAATGGTGGAGGAGGAAAACTAAAACCAGAGGTGAAGATCAGAAAGAGAATAAATTAAAAACAGCGAGCAGGGACCTCAATTACAAATACAAGAGTGACACAGATGTATAGGATGGTCTAAATCATGAGCGGAGCCATACATCACATAAGCTGCTTTCTGCCTCTGGTTTAAAGGACAGATTGCGCTTATGACAATCTGGACAAGTGCACTTGAGGCAGGGAGAGTTCAAAATGCATTACCAGGCTTAGCATCTATAAAAGTCACAGTCAACTACTCTTACATGGGTTCAAAACCTGCACATTTGAATAACAGGGTGGCTGAAAATGCCTTGCTGGGGTCACTATCTGCTGATCTCTCTGCGTGCCTTAACACTTTCTTTTCCCATGAGCCCCTTTCCCTGAAGACTCAAAACACTTTTGTTTAATATAGGTTGAGCAATAATCAGGCTCCCCCTGCGAAGCAAACAGCAAGGACCAAATAAGTGCATCTAGAATATGTGAAGACTTTGTTTTTTGTGTGCAACAATTGAATGTCTTTTATCGGCTGTACTTGCTTTACCAGAAGGAGCAAATGCTGGCAAATAGTTCATTCATAAGCATCTTTGCCTTAAATAGCCTCCGGCACTTAAAGTCACCTGCATAAGTAAGACTTGCTTTACATTTCTAACTGTAAAGGAAGAATACCTCATTGACATTGAATGGGCTTTCCGGCGGGAGAGGAAGGAAGTACATGGGAAGTGCTTCACTTGCCTTAGTTAGGTCAGAGCGAAGAGAACAAGCCACAAAGGTATTGTGATTAGGGGTGTGGTTAGGGCGCCGGCTGCTGGAGTGAGGGGAGTGGCTCGGCCAGAGGCCAGACAGCTGATCAGAATCAGGTTATCAGTCACTGAATAAAAGCATGTGGTAACCTGGTTCTGGTCTGTCTTGCAGTAGGCTGGATCCTGGAAGGACGCAAAAGGACCCGTGAAGAAGCCCGCACGGGCGACGTGTTTTGTGTTTGTTAAACAATAAACCCCTGTGTTACACCCAAACCCTGCTCCTTCCGTCCCTCTTTGAACCCTGTGTGAGCGGAGAGGCTCACAGGTATGTATATAGGTTTTTTGGGGTCAGGAGTACTGATTTCTGTGCGTCACATCTTGTGTCATCATTGATGCCGTGAAAAATAGCATATAACTATACCGGGCATGGTTGCTTGTTTTAAAGCCGAAAGGAAAGAAGAGAAATATTGTATACTGATAGAAATGGGAAGAGCTTAGAAAGTTACAAACCGACCCCGGAAAGGGGCTGGTTTAATCATAAAACGATCTAAAAGGCTCATTATGAGAACTGACTGGTGGAACATTTTGCAAGAGCACAAACTCTCCTGACTCATTTACGTCAGCAACATTTGGAACAGGAAGAGCCCACCTTTATTCAGGTCACAACAAACCACATTACGCATGTCAACATTTCATAGAAAATCTCAATCTGATACTGGGCTCAAAATATAAGGACAGTCAAAACATCAAGTTCTTGTTTTTACCAACGCATCCACAACGAATGGCCCCATAAATCACACTACAATTCTCCCACTGTGTGTATTTACAAGAAAAGGAGCAGGGGAGCAAGACTCCAAGGAGGGGGCAAAGAGAAAAAGAGAACAGATTTCATCCTTTTCTGTGGTGGCAGCCTATACTAACTTATCTAAATCAAATGTCACCCGTGGAACCAGTGTTTTCCCAACCACAATAACCTCCCAGCAGACTGGCTTTGAACCAATCCAGAACAACTCCCTTTGAAAACCCTCTAATGCGCTCTGTCCAAATTTGGTAGCACCCTCGTTGGTGGTCCCCCGGTGCCTCTCAGTGTGTGTGTTAATGTCTGTGTGTGTGTATGTTTTTCATCTTTTCAGGAGTTTAGGATGGGTGAGCCTTCAAAACACTCACTGCACCTATCATGTGCCTATAATGCACACAAAAACAAAACATTTTCTTGTTGTTTGTAAGAGAACGGACAGCCCTGATTTATCCCTGTTCGAGGACTCCCTTTAAGGACTGGAAGCCTCCCATTGCATTTGTTCTGTTTATGTATCTCCACCTCAAGTTCCCTCATCTGTGCTTATTAAACCGCTTCCTCGAGTGCTCTGCATTTCCAGGAATAAGAGGCAGCAGATTGTACAGCCACTTCCAAAAACACTTACTGGTCTGACGTCTGTACAAAAAGGTGTGATGCTACCGGGTTTAAAACAATCATGCTTCTGCATCCTTGGTGTACACAGTTTTCAGTGTAAACAGTTCAAATCGAGAGATAGGATTGGATGTCAGAAAAAGTGTTTCCTAACTGGTAGAAGATCTAAGGAAATGTCATGCTAGGTAACTATATTCCACCTAACACAGATTTACTCACAGACTCATGCTGTGACAGAAGTGAAAACATTTACAATTACATTTTGAAAGGCTAAAGCATGTCTTACCTCCAAGTTCTTTTACATTCAAGATGGCATTTGGAAATGGCACTGCCTTTATGCTGAAACCTGAGGGAGGAAAATAAAATCCATCATTGTAACGACATAAAGAACTTATGTGATATGTATGTGTGTATGTGTGTGTGAGTGTGTGTGCCAATTAAGTTTTAGGAATGCTGGTTGGATTGCATTTAAATAGTGAGAAAAATCAAATTGAACTTATTTAAAACAGAAAACATATGTAGCGTTCAGTTTCCCCAGGACATTTGGTGTACCTTTCCAAATCGCCAGCTGGTGAACACACAGAGTACTGACAACATATTTGTGTTGCAAAAAACGAACGAAAATAACACTTTGTGTGGTCCGGGTTAGAAAAGGGAAAAACAAAAAAAGCCAAACAGTGCTTTGTTCAACGTTGGAGTTAGAGGAAGATAGAGCTTATGTGTAAAGCGCTACTATGGTTTTGTGGTTGCATAGGGTGGGAAATAGTAAAGACACCCAATGAAGGAAGAGATTTAATGTTGCTCAATTCATGTCAACTGTCTTGGTGGGAATTCCTTTCCTGGAAACGTTCACAAACAGGAGGAGAGATGGGAAAGACATGTCATTAGGATTTTTCAAACATCTGAATTAACTGCTAAATGTGTTTTTTAAGCACATTACGACATTGCACAACCATGAAGTAAGTGGTGGGGGGAACCGCAGGAGACTTCCCCCTCATTGTTCATCATGATGGTCCCTCTGTAGATGTTGGCAGACACAGACAGTGCTGACAGCTAAATCTCGTTTCAGAGAAGAGAGCTAAAATAATTCTACTCTTAAGTAAGTAATGGACATATTTCATTTATTAAGGCGTATTGAGCAGCAGACAGGTGTTCCCCCGGCCACAGAGACACACGCACACACTAAGGGTTACAGGTAACACACTAGGGAATCACTTTATATTTAGCTTTTTCCTAGTCAAAGTGCAAAAGGACTAAATCTAAAACGGGACTTCTGCTCAGGCTCTAACCCGACTGCTGTCAAAGCCAGGGGAGGAGAAAGGAATGTCAGAGTCCTTGAGGGATTGCCTTGCGTTTATGGAAAGCAGAGTATTGACTACCAAGAAAATGATGTGCTAACCCTGAAGCCTGCTCATCTGGACATACGCAACAGCAGCCTCTTGACTGCAAGAGAGAAGTATTGGCCGGTGAGATACAGCAGAGCATTTCTGGCATGAGCACTGGGACTTTGGAAGACTTGCTGAAGACTTGCTTCCCCCTATTGGAGAGCTGTAATACCTTGATAGAAGTATCTATCTATGATTATAATCTAGAGGACAGCATGTTCTTGAAACATGAAAGCAGTTCAGAAGCATGAAAAGCTTTCAAGAGCACATCTGAGGGGAGTGTATGCTTCTATTTAAGTACACACATTTTACTATGAAAAAAGGTTCTCTTTCTTCCTGATCCGTGTTGCGTGTACAGACCTGTTGTGGGGACGATGCCGTCGCTGCCCTCACTACAGAGGCGTGAGAGCAGGCTGGTCTTTCCAGCACCTGTCAGGCCGATGCACACCACATCGTACTCCGGTCTTGGCGGCGGGGGTCCTTTACAGCACAGTGCCCGGAAACACTAAAACAAGACAAACAAAACAATTAATTCTTTAGAAAACAAAAACAAATGCATGTGGTGCCAATGGAGTGATTATCTGCACATGGAATCACAAAAAGTTAAACCCAAAAAGTGAATGTTTGTCGAAAAAACTCTTGGGTCTTTGCAAGAACACTCTCATGTGCGGTACAGCTTCACATGCTGAAGCACAAAACAACAAATGCTGTCACAATACAGCTCTGGTCTATGAAACATGTTAAGATCTTTAGATGAAGCTAAATGTAACAATATTTCAGAAAGACAAAAAAACGTTTTTTTTTTTTATTTAAAGGGACTGAGTACCAACTAATAATACAACCCCACATGGTGGTACTTTTATGATGTAATGTAATTATGTCATAAGTGATAAAAGTCTACATGAGAAAATGTGTGAATGGTAATGGGAGAGTTTCGATGCATGCATTTAAGCACTGGTGCAACATGTTTTTGTGTGCATGGTGGACCCCGCCTGACCGGACCCTTGTGGCAGACCTGTTACTCCATGAATCACGGCCTGGGACTGCTGTGAGACATTAGGGGGCAAATGCAGTGTGAACCGTGAATGAGATCTTTAAACTTGTGTGGAGAGATCAGTATCCGAAACTAAAAAGAGATCTCTTTTATTAGCAGGACAGGAACTAGTCTGGACAAGGCTACACACACACACACACACACACACACACACACACACACACACACACACACACACACACACACACACACACACACACACACACACACACACACACACACACACACACACACACACACACACACACACACACACACACACACACACACACACACACACACACACACACACACACACACACACACACACACACACACACACACACACACACACACACACACACACACACACACACACACACACACACACACACACACACACACACACACACACACACACACACACACACACACACACACACACACCTCTCTTGTCAGGGGACGACCCTGTTCAACCCACTGTTACTCTGTTCAATTAAAGAGTCTGGCAGGAAGGAAAACACATTCAAGTGTACACCAACTGCTACATCTGTGCGCACATTCTCCAGGTGTGCTTGTGCATGCCATTAAAACTTGGGGAGAAGCAAATATAAACAGATGAGAGGATAAACAAATATTCAGTGTCAATGTTCACGTATCTTTGGAAAATGTTCAAGATTTGTGTTTACTACAACAACTCCTGGAAATGTGGTTTTGGTTTTAACTGCAGCCCACTTGTAGCGTTTAGATTAATACATTGAAATAAAAAATACTTGTTTCCTCTGCCTAGCAGTGGTTGCTATGAGATGCCATTGCTTCTCTTTAATGGAGGGAAACCAAATGAGCAGCAAAGTGTTGCCGCCTCGATATTTCCGCACACTCCCAGACATCAGTGACCACCAGGGTCAGTTTTCAGAGCCGTGCCAAAACAGAGCTGCTGTTTGATGGAGATGTGGGGAATCTGCTTCAACAGAACCAGACGTTGGCTGAGCAACCCGACCCCCCCGACTTCTAGGTGAACCCCGCCAGTCTGCTCAAACAGGAAACATTCTCCTCTTCCAGAAAACCGGTAAGATCAGAAACATACGCGCGTCAGATGGAGGAACACATGTAAAAACGTGGTTTGATGAGGTCATTCTATCCTCATTTCTGCTCTCTTCTCCTTGTCGCCTCTACCCCCCACCAACCATCCCTAAAGCTACATGTAAAGATTTCTGCAGAGGGGGAAGTCTGTCCTTCAGCTGTCAATCGCACAAACAGTTGATCCTTAAGAGGAAGCAAGGGGATGAGATGAAGACATGGAAGATCTGTAATAGATTTGAGATAGATTATTGTCTGTCCCTTAAAATGTAATTATATTTAGACCGAGTGTTAACGAAATAAAAGTCAACGAAGAAGGTTAAGGCGGGTGAGAGCATACAAACTGGACATCTCCCAGCACCTCTCCCTTCACGTACAGTGTGGATTTTACAACAGCTACCTAAAGAGAATCCAGGGTCTGACCCCGGGGTCCCTGTGTACACAGTGTCCCTGTGAGAGAGGAGAGAAGGGAGCTCCCACCTCTGGCCCTTCTTGACAGCACAAGATTGACGAGGAGAGCTTGGTCAAAAGGCTCACAGGAGAAAAATAAATATGTCCAAAGGCCTTTGCCTACCTCGAGACGTGCCCCTCCCCTTACAACCACACAGTGTGCTGTGTCACTGAGAGCTCAGAGGAATCCATCCTGATGACTACCTCTGATGAATCTCTAAGGCATCCAGACAAACAGCTGAGATTAAAACTGGAAATTGAATTCAACATACACAGTCAACAGTTCCCTAAATGTTGTTTGACAGATTTACAGTATGTTCAGACAAGCTGGAAGCGAGTGAGATATATTATTCTCACACATACTGTTGCATAGAGCAACATGGAGGCTTATCAGCTGCACCCACGTTTATTAAGGCAACTTTTAAATGACTATGAGGCCTCCTTTGCTTTTAAAGAGAGGACAATCTTTAAGAAAAACAAATAAAACCTTACAGCTCCTTGCCAAACACTCTCCATAAAAAAGTCTGCCATTCCTAGACGTTATTGATCGGCTGCCTCTTATAGGAATGGAGATGTTTTAATTGTGCTTCCCTGTCGAGACATTACCTCACTGTTGTTGCAAAAACTGATTAGCTAGGCTTTATGTAAATGAAAACACTGCCGAATATAAATATCACTGAAGACATAGCCAGGCTGCATTTCTTCAGATGAATGTCCCCTTAAAAGATGCATGACAGAAAGAAGGAAAAAAAGCCCCCCATGTCTCCAGTTTGAAAAAGACATCAAGACATTTAATGGGTGACATAACTTGGCCTCCTGGCAGCAGACCAGAGTTTAAAGGGGACCTATCATGCAAAATGCACTTTTGTACGTCTTTTATACATGAATATGTGTCCCCGGTGTTCCAGGGAATTCAAGTGTCAGAAAACACAACCCTCTCTATTTTCCTCCATACCCAAATCTCTAAAAACGGGGCTGCAACGGATCTGATAAAAACTGATCCAGATTTGCACATTTCTCTGACGTCAGGACGGAGGAGCTCCGCCTATATGGCCAACTCTCCACCTATCAGGGGAATGAGAGGTTGCCGTGGCATGGTAACAGCATGGTAACATGACGCTCGTAACTCGGCCCCCTCCTTTGCAGGGGGGCATGGTCAGCTGCAGCGCATGCAAAGACATGGTGGAGGAGAGCAAAATAGAGCGAAATGAGGCATGGCTAAAATGCATGATCTGCTTGGTATTTTGAAAAAGAAAACGTATAAATATACCTTATATAGGTATGGCCCTACAATACATTATTCAAATATAGCATGATAGGTCCACTTTAAGCAGAAGAGCAGAAGCCGCTGGCCTAGAACCTGTGCAAGGATAGGTCAGGGCAGCTCCATAAGTCTTTAGACGCTTGCATAAATGATGGTGGGGTGAAAAAGAAACAACTGGTAGGAAAGGTAAATGAATACTGCAGTAGCTTTTTCTCCTGTGGTTTCATTTAAAAGGAAGCTCAAAGTCATACGACATGCTGCTAGCAACACCACCCTGCAACAACCTCAAGTGACCAAATGTTGATTTGCATACGTTTAGGACATGATATGGATATGTGAACACACATAAATGGAAAAAGGTCAATGTGCAGAGCTTCAAACAGGGATTCAGTTGGAGTTTAAAAAAAATGTTAGATACATGTTTTGTCAATGAGTCTGAAAGCATTATGTTTTAAATTGACGTAGTTGGACAGAACAGGAGCTACACTCTTTTTAGAGAACCACTTAGTATTTTTAGACGTAATAAATGTGTGTTAGAGGGAAGCCACTACCACCACAGCAAACTACTTGTGTTTCACTCTCGTAATCTCTGGCTACTGTTGAGGCACCACAGGATAGGAAAACAGGCAGTGGCATTACAGCATGTTCTAAATAAAAGTACCCCAACAAGCTTCCAGCTTCTATGGTGTGGTTTACTGTTTTCTGTTTCAGATGTAATATAGATACTAAACATTGGGGCGTCATAGATACATGATGAAGTATACAAATATTCCTGCGGAGCATTTTTTTTTTAAAATGCCTTATCGGCAAAAGGATATGCTGCATGCAGGTTAATTTAGATGTGTTTGCCTAGGGACACATTTAAAACCAATGATATGCACCAGTACTGTTTCTGAACAGTGTTTTAACATATACAGTAGGTGTTCAGCATTAACTAATGATAATGCTCCAATAACACTTATTCCAATCGCTTGCTCAGAAAAGGTTCGTTTTTTTAGATCATTAGGATCATTTCATAGTATTGTGCTTATCCAAATGTTTGCCAAAAAATCTCCAAATGTAACATGTTCCACCCTTTTTTATACACAATTGCTTTGGGGGATTGGTTTAATATACATTGATGACATTTCAGAGAAATACAGTAAGAAAGTGCCAATGGTTATCTCCATAGACTCTTTCACATGGTTGTCGCACTTTGAAGGAAACAATTATTTTTATATTGAGAAAATGTTTTTTTTAGTGAGCTTGACGATCATCATTATTGCTGTTGAAAGCTCAAACAGGAAGGCGGGCACATAAGCCACACAAATCTCTGTGGGTCTTCAGTGTGTGGAAATCAGATCATCATCTTGTTAAAAAACATTAACTTCGCAAGACTTTTTAAAGTAATACATGGTAGTTGTCTTGTTTATAGGAAGTGCCACCTGGACAGGGCTTTGGCCTCATCTTGACCACATTTAGAAATTTCCCAAAAAGAGATTGTTCATCTAATAACTAGGGCTAAAGTAAATCTGTTGCCAAGCTGTAGATATGCTAACTATAAAAGGTGCACTTTGGATAGCAGAAGCCTCAGACACACAAACCATGTGCACAACAACAACACAGAGGGGTCATGTCCTTGCTCAAAACGCCCGTGGCGCGGCACACTTCCTGGTGAAAGGTAGATTACACATCAACTGATATGCTTGATCTGTTTGCACTTATCTCAGCAATGGTGTTAATGAGTATAATAATGCCTGTTAAAAAGGAAGTATCACATTCACCTCCTGGCATTTCCTATGGCGGGGCACACCAAATAAGCAAACCCTGACTTCCTCCTTGGCTGCCAATATACACAAGCTGGTCATCTTGATTTCCCAACAGTAGGGTTAGCATAGGAAAGAAGAGAGGAAGAGGACAAAGGGGAAAGGACATGCCTCTGGGGGGAAAGGACATGCCTCTGGGAGTCAGAGCCACCGAAGACAGACAGACACGGGACATGGACAGGCAAGCAGGACGTTTTTATTTTTCCAGACCAAGTGTCGGGACAACACTTGTGTGCAGGGCTCACTCCTAACCTTTGAAAATGACAGTCCTTTATATGGGCGTCCCGACAGAGGAGCGGCGCTAACAGATATGTGTGTAATACACACCGGCCACAGTCATAACACAGGCCTGCAAACCAGGGGTAGAGCAGAGGGTGGGAGCTGAGAAGGGCACGGAGGAAGGCAGTCTGTCAGGGATGGGAGGCAGGGGAGAGGAGAGCAGGGAACAGGGGAGGGGTTGTGTGGGCAAAGGGGGGATGGAAGGGGCACATTCATTCATCCTCATTCATCTTCTCCCCCCTTCAGGTGTTGTTGTTATTTGCGGCTTTGAAGCTGGATGGGGGGTGCACGGTGGGACACAGTATGGTTCAGTACAGTGAGGGAAGGGGGTGTGTGGGGCGCACTGCACACCATTCTCGTTAAGGGCTGGGAGAGACATGCTAGGCACACACGGCTGCTCACTGGACCCTTCCCATGCTAGGTTGTTATCCCGCCAACCACAGATGGGGTTGGCCTAGATCCCCACCACACATCACCAAAACATCCACCAGGCTTTATTCTGCAGAATAACACAGCACAACGTTCAGACCAAGACGTGTGCTTGCTTCGGATGTTTTGATAACACCTCCTCCACCTGCCTTCTAACCACCTCTCGCCAGAGGATGCAGGCACGATGAGAGGAACATTATTGCAAGATAAAGTCAACAACATGCAGATTTGGCAGTGCGCACCGTAACTCGCTTTCAACTATGGCTGCGGGTGATAAAACACAAGATTTACTGCACTTCAAAATTGATGGCCAACTAAGGACACTGAACAGGTGCCATTAATTACCCCCCGCATCAGAAATAGATCCCCGTACAAACACAGACACCTAGACAAGACATACACTGAAAGAGTGCACTGGAACATTTGGGGGATACGCGTCACTCCCATTCCGTGCCTCGACAAAACACATCCAGTTGTGTGGAACAGGTTTGATGCCGTGAATGTTGAATATGTCCTCTGTTGGTTTTTACATCTTACAACACAATATCACAGAGACCAACCAGACTGAAATGACAGACATACAGCAATAATAAGATTGACCCTGTCTGCACCAGCTCGACATCACGCCCGGTGAAGTAGACCGTGTCTTACTTAAAACGACAAAACAACCCATTATGCCTGCGTGTCTGTGTGTGTACGGGGAGGCCCTGTTTTAAAGCTGATTTGCTTGTCACTGTTTAGCAGGCAACTCATCCCCGTATTCTGAAGAAACATCCTCACCCGGTCTCTCTCACTCTCTTTCTCCCCTATCAGCCCCACTACCCAATTCATTCATCCCGCTTCTGTCTGTCTGGCCCTCGTTTCAGAGCTCGAACACTATTGCCCTGACGCTAAGGTGTCTGGACAAGGAGACAAGCTGGAACACACATACACTCACTCACACACACACTACCACACAGACACACACACAAAAGCCAATGAGTGAAGTTAGAGCGCCCCCCAGCTTTCTGCGGGAACACACTGCATCCATTGCACTGCAAGGGAAGAAGCAATGCATTGCCGTTACTTAGTTACTGTAATCTCCTGATCTTATAGAAACAAAAAAAGAAAACATATTGTATGAATTAATTAAAATGTGCTAAATAACAGATAACATATTCTATTTCTGGTATACCAATGCTATTTATTTCTTGAGTGATCATTAACATAGCAGAGGATGGACATCTTGCCTGAACAGCAGAACATTTCCACAAGAAATCAGCTAGGTCACAGTGAACACAGTGTTCCAAAAACAAACTGCATAACAGCTGAGTACCAGCTGTTATTTTGGAACGGAGGTGCAAGGTGGAGTTTCATCTGAGGGACGGAGGTGATGTGACCAACTGACCGTCTGGAGCGTAAAGTCCACTTTTTAAGAGACAACCAAGACAGGTCTAGATCATGGGGCAAGATTTGTGAACAACAGACTGGAGCTTCCCCCCAGCTTCCCCCTTTTCCCCCTTTCAGTAAGCTGCTCCAGTGTCGGCCTTCTCCTATCGGGCCTGACATGGAAGCTTGTGACCCTGTGTGGTTGAGAAGGAGGCCAGATCAAAGGCAGAGGAGCAGCCTTGGAAAAACATTTGAGCTGAGAATGGACGGGATATCTGTCAGGAAGCCTTTCCCACTGGGCTCACTAGTGCTAGGGCCCAGGGATCGGGTTACCGCCCAAACAACACCAACATGAAAGAGGGGGCGACGCTAATCCGTATACATGGGGCTCTCTGTCTGTCCTCCACTCGCACTCCAACACCAATAATGTATCCGTTCTTCCTCTGCTCCTTTCCCTTTTAAAATCGACCACTCAATATCTGTGTCGCCCCAAACTATACCAACCTAACACGCCTTTACTCCCCCCCCACCGACTTCTATGCACCACGACCTCAACCTCATCCCCAACCCTTCACCCCAAAAACACTCAAGCTTCATCACAGAGGATTAACAGGAAACCCTGACACAACCCATTGTTAGGGAAGCAGAGGGGGCTTGGGTGGTTTTGCCACACCAAGTGGATATTTTTCCCCCCACTGGGGTTCTGAAATGTAAGGCAAAGGAGACTGGGGTATGGCCTTAGCCTTCATAAAAACGTATGGCGTGCTCACACAACCACGCTCACAATTTCTCCACCCAGCAACGTGGAGGAGGCCTGGTGGCGGGCGAGTTGTTCAAAAGCAATAACCAGGGCCAAGAAATGAAGGATGGCAAACAAAAGAGGATGGGACAGGGGAGGTTGCAGTTGTAGTAAAGGGAGTGGTCAGGGTGAGGATGGTGTATATGTGTATGGGTGTATTTGTGGGGCTGGGGGGTGGGGATTGGGCCCAGTGCTGTAAATCTTGACGTCACTGACAGGAAGACTGTTGCGGACCATTACCATAAATCTGACAAACGCTAATTTGATGGGAGGCTGTATCTGTCTGGTCAGGGACCAGTCTAGACGCTCCTATGGAGGGGTCCTACAGTGTGGCCCTGTTTGTTTCCAGCACCATCTGGATGTGGCAGTAAGTGCCCGCTGCTATGGTTCACATGCACGCACACATACAGTCCCACAAACACATACTGCACCATTCCTGAATCCATTGCAGAGGCTTTGACCTTAATACGCCTGAACAGTATCATGCATTTCTTTTTGTAATGCAATAGCAATTTGGTCCTGTGTCACAGGTTATCCATAATGTCTTTAGATGCTATGGTCAACCTTCCTGTACATTCAAACCACTATTAGCAGGTTTGTTCATTATTAAATACAATATTATTAGAATATAAATACAGTGGAGTGTACAGTGGCATGTAGTAGCACAAAACAACAGTTTCTAAAATCATTAAGACAAAATATTGAGGACGCTAGATTGTCCAAATTATTCATTCAAAGCTTTGGTTCTACAATATGCAGTTTAATGCAAATACAATTTTGGTTGATATCTTTTGTATGTATGTACATTGTATATGTGAGTTAGTCTGTATTAAATGAATAGGTGTGCAAACAACATTCTCTCTAAAGAAAGTGTACAAAAAAGTTGCACGACAAAATGCGTCTGCCTGACGAAAGTGCCTGGTTTGGGCCTACTGTACACACTCCAAATATTTCCTAGAAAGGAATTTTGTACAAAATGGCAAGTTGTCAAACAAAGCAAACGTTCACCCCGTACACTCTCCAAACTGTATCTAGGAGGATTTACAGAATGATACCGACTACCTCACTAACCTGCTTAAGAGACCACAGATAAACAATTTAGAAGAGAAGTGCAATACAAACATCTGTTGTTTATAGAACCCGTAGTAAATCTTGCCTGAATCCAAATATATTGTTGAACACACGTTGAGTTCATCTTACCTGATTTATTTTCAAATAAAATACATACACCTAATACTTAGTTGAACAAAAAGAGATTTTCTTGAGTCATTGCCTTTTTATTTAAAAAGGAAGATGTTTCCCTTCTCAATCTGAACCAGCCGGACCAGAGTTCACCTGAGGAGACCCTGGGACCGACCGAGGAGCTCTGAGGATCCAGCCAGCACTGCACAGCTCCATGTGTGTGCCATTCAAAGGGTCCAGAAGTGGTCTGCACAGTGCAGACTAGTGTTGAACAAAGTTGGCTTCAGCTTACTACTTACACTGGGTTTCTTACAAATGTTAGAATATCCTGTTTTCACAAACTCGCCATCATATTTAAAGTGTTAAAGCCTGACGAGGAAGAAGAGGAAGGATAAAGAAAGGGTAAGTCATGTGTATGTTGACAAAGTATGAAATCAGTCAAAAAGGAGCTCTCTGATATGATGCTAAAAGATGAAATGGGTTTAATAGGTTAGATATTGATAAAAGGAGTATTATCAAAGCAGTAGTCCCAGACACGCTGAGGGGACACATTTATCTGTCTGGAGCCTACCTTGAAGCCCTTGTGTGTTTCATGACATTTACTGGAAAAGTACATGACTTAGAGAATGAGGGGGACGGCATTAAGGGGCCCACCCTCAGGACTGTTTTCATGTTACCCTCTTTTGTAAGAGAAAGCAAGAGGCTGAGGTGGTGGCAAGGCAGCTGCATTCACAGACAGGAGACACCTTTGCTCCATGGGACTTCCAGGGGTAGATCAGGGGGCCACAGAATTGAGGGGTTGCGGGGGTACCACTGGGGGCCATTATGGTATATAAATCTTGTAACTGGGAAGGGTGATTAGCTCTGCGTCATTAGCATACGGCGGCGGCAAAACTTTGGTTTCCTGGGCACAGTGTAGGGCAAAAAGATGTTTTTCTGCACCCATGTAGAGGATCAAAGCTTGAGGGGCCCCCTTTTGAAGGCCCTGAAACCAGTGTGCAAGAACCAAGGGGGGTGGAGGGGCGCCCCATCTCATAGACATAAAAAGGGTGGGTGTATAGGGAGGGCACTTGTCCCACTTACATCAGTTATGGCACATATTCATAAAGCATCCATCTATCGACCATTAACTCAAATTTTGATCAAAACAAATCTTAGGGCCCCCATTCTCCCTCAAACAAGTGTGGGAAAGTTTCAGGCTTAAGGACATTTTCATTAAATACGAAAGACTCCCCATCAACTATTTCTAGGCCCCTTTGACACACAAAAAACCTGATGGGGACCAACCGAACAATCAATCTGTTTTTATACATTTAGCAGTAGAAGGGAATTAGGTTGATGAGTGGGAGGCAAACTGGAAAAGCCTTTTCAATTCAAATCGAGTCTCACAGGATATGGAAAATCTTTGATTATTTCATAGTGTGAGCTATTCTTCGAATCACATCATACAACACCAGGCCACAATGATCATTCATAACATCCCCAAAAAACTCGGGTTAAGAGGGAGAAGAGTAAAGCTTTTTCACACAATCTATGACAAAGTGTTGGCATGGATAGAGAATGTTCAGAGATGGTTGATAGGCCCCTGGAGGCTTTAAAGACCAACAAAATGGAAAATCAATTTAAAGATACCACAAACAGTGACGCTGTGAAGAGACCAGAGGGTCATTTTCAGGAAGAGAAGCGTCATCATGACCCTAGAGTGCAGTTAAACATTAAGGGAGCACCAAGTGGCTTCAGCAGCACAAAAGGAAATGATTCATACACATCAAAGACAGCTGGATTCTGAATAAGTGCTATGATGTTTGACAACTTCTTGTAACAGATGGCTTTTGTCTCCTTACAACCCCAAATATGCTGGGGCCTTAAAATCTTCCCCTAAGTAATTGTAACAAAGTGTGTGCTTCTCTTTTCTTATTGTGCATAGCGGTTCCATAATATATCACAGTTGCTATAAGACCTTGATATAAAGAGTGTAAACTCTATATGTGTGTAACTGCTACACCAAGTTCTCTCGGGTCAGGTTTTCTTGGAGGGAAGTTTGGTACCAAGACTCAGCTTTTGACTTAAGCCAGCGCAAGTTATTGTTGAATTATACCAAAACATTCTTCTGAATTGAGAAATGTACTACTTTAAATAGTTATCTTCACTGTGAGGATTACCTGTAAAATCCAGTTTAGCTAAAAAAACTAATATAAATATATCACCTAATTATTCTTTCAGGGAATTACCTATCATTTAAATGAAGTTGGGATTTGACTACTAACAGAAATACTTAGCACTGAATGAGCCTATTTACAAGGCTATATAAAGGGATCACAGCCATATGCTAAGTGGTCTGTCAGTGTTGAAGTGTGTTTTTCACAACAGAGGCACAGGCCACAGCCCTCTCAACCCACACACACACACACACACACACACACACACACCTCTAGTTAACACACTGTTGGCTTTCACTTGATTTCTGGCATTTTAATGGCCAAAAAGTGGCTGGTGCCACCCTTCTCTATAATAGACTTATACATGCAAACCTAATACAACAAGCTTCCCACAAACATACAATTCAAGGGTCCTTGCAGAAGTCCTTTTCGTTCTTAAATCCCATATACTATATATTATTTTTAAATGTTTACCATGGCAGATGAGCAATAATGCTCTTTTGGCAAATATTCTCCTTGGACTATGACAGGTATTGTTTTTAGATGTTTGCTTTGAAACCCTAAAAACTGTGCTTCTACCCTAGGTTGTATGTGCTTTTTGTTATTCATTGAACTGGAGTGACTTATCACAGGGAAGCTCTACCTGCTAAGCCTGGTATTAAAACCAAATCAAGCACACAAATAATAAGCTGTAACTCAGTCGGACATTCCCTCTGACTGTACACGAAACAATTACAAACAAAACGTTTGGCAATAGGCACTATTGCTGATATATCTTGGGACGCCATGTACACAAATGATGTGCAATGTTCTTTGGAGTAGACTACAGATCTAAAATCATTTCATCTGATACTATTGCAAAACTTGGATTGAGCAAATTCATTACCACAAAAAAGAAATAATAACAATTGAAGGATGAGAAGGATGAGACATGAAAGCCAAACTTCTGGTGGTGTTTGGGGTCTGGGAAATCGCAGGTGGTTCTGTGCCATAACCTCTTCCATGGCGCATGGGTCTCCGAGGCTTTGGGGGCGTTTCAGCGCGTTTGTCGGAAGTTAACCAGACACATTGTTTTAACCTTTGCTGGAGGAGCCTCTGTCTCATTCCCAGGGGCTGGCTGTGTAAAAGGGTCAATGACTTCAATAGGCCTTCATTAAGCACAGTTAGTGTCAACAGTTAATTATGCAAATTATGAGACCCCTAATGTGGTTTGTGGGTCCCTGGCCTCCGCCTTTCATTGTAGCCTCAAACACCACACACACACACACACACACACACACACACACACACACACACACACACACACACACACACACACACACACACACACACACACACACACACACACACACACACACACACACACACACACACACACACACACACACACACACACACACACACACACACACACACACACACACACACACACACACACACACACACACACACACACACACACACACACACACACACACACACACACACACACACACACACACACACACACACACACACACACACACACACACACACACACACACACACACACACACACACACACACACACACACACACACACACACACACACACTCCTACTCACTCATTTCTTGTCAGGAATCAGAAATGGCATTATGGTGCCGATATATAAATGGAGCCAATGAGGCCCCTGAGGTCTCCAGTGGCTTTTTCTTGCCATCAAAGAACCTCCGGAAGGTTCTTGCTGGGTGAAGCTGAAAGCCCACCAAGTTCTCCTCATCAAGACTGGGGAGTGGGGGGCATCAGTGCCCCCTCAAAAACAAAATGGGGAAAAAAAACCTGCATCAAAACAGTCAATTAGGCAGAAATGCATGACAGCCAAATTCGAGCATTGTTTCTGTGATGGTAATGACAGGCCTTTCGCTCCTCTGCCTCTTCCACACATCTGATGTCTGCGGCCCCCTGATTTTCAAAGGCTGGGAAGCCATCAGTAATTAATAATCACACGCTTTGGGCCCCTCAGTTGTGACTGGCGGATTCTTTGTAGGTCTATCCTCAAAGACCTCAAATCCACTTTCACCTAGCTACTCTCACCCCCTCGTCACTAGTTGGTGTTCATCTCCCTGGCAAATGCCTCAATCACTGCCTGCTGTTTGCTTCAGGTACATTGTTGATCCACCATTTGAGGGGGTCCTCTCCATTGTAGGGGGAATGTTATGGGCGGCAATTTTAACCAGCTCCCCCCCTAGCCCTCCATCTAAACCCGTTCACCTCCCACTAATTGTGGAGAGATAGGGTTGTTGGGGGTTTGGGTGCTGGCTAGATACAACTGCATCCGCTGTGAGTACAAACCAATCGTACACAACCCAAAGATCTGTTTACACACCACAGTTGCTTTTGGAACCTCTCTTGTTTATTATTTTTATTTTACTGAGCTTTTCTTCCTACAGAGCAAACTTCTCAAAAACAACAGTCTCCAAAAGCTTATGTAATAGTAAATCTAAACCAGATTGTGGCCTCCACTGGTCCAAACCCACCCAAGAGAAGCTCTGGAAACAGGGCTCCATACTCGCCATGGGATATGGGTGTCATATGTTCTTTTGATACAAGCAAACACATCTTGCCGCAAAACCCATAACCCAGCAGCAGCCGTTTATTCATAAATCTGCAAATGTTCTCACGAGTGATGAAGCCAGCATTTCATCTTGATCATCCAGTTACATGCTTAGAGCTATTTAAAAAAAAGAAGAAAGAAAGGTCAACAAGGCAATCTGATATACTGTACAGGTGTTATATTGTAAATACTCATTTGCAACTAGCTGTATGAGGACTAAGCACTGGCCCCGAGACAGAAAGGGTCCATTTGGTTCAGCTATCCCACCTAAATACAGTACATGCAACGCAGTCAGAAAGTATTAGAGCCATGATCGTGTCATTGTGTTAGCTCATTAGTCCGGCACAGTGCAGTCATAATAAAACAGCAAATATGAGGTGTTTTCTTTAAAGGTCTCCTATCATGCTAAATGTACTTATTTATGTCCTTTAAACATAAATATGTGTCCCCGGTGTTTAGGGGAACTCACAAAGTGTCAGAAAACAAAACTCTCTCTTTTCCTCAAATCTTTTTTTTGTTTTCAAAGCTATGGACCCAGAATCAGCACTTCTCTAACAGGGCTGAAAAAGAGGGGTATGAGGCATGGCTAGAACGCGTGATCTGCTTGGTATTTTGAGCATTACACTTCATAGACATGTTTTTTATGTATGTGTATATATCTGAGACCTATAATATATGCCTACAAATATTATAATAGGAGACCTTTAACTTAAGTGTATGAAATAAAACGTGTGGCCCTTGTATCCTACAAATGTATGACAACGCATCAGGAGAGTAACCAGGGAGGCGTATACAAAGGATCGGTTACAAAATATGAAATGGGAGGACTTTATGTTTTTGTTAACTCGTCACAATTATATTATGTACCCTAGACTTGGAGTACATTTAAAAAAAAGAATATTCATCCAGTGCCCGGAAACACCCTTAAATCAAAGCTGGAAGACAGCTAACGTGATAGTCATAGTTTCATTTCAAATCAATTGTGCTGGAGTACAGAGCTAACACCAAGAAGCATGTGTCATTGTTCTAATACTCAGAGTGTACATGCGTGTGAAAGATGGTGGAGATAGAAGGGGCTATTGGCTGAAACAGAGACACATGTGTATGTAGGCTTCCACTATACAAACTGTATAACTAAATCCCACAGGGAGCGTTTTACTAAAGCCAATGGACTCCACATGTCTCTCCTACTTCAAAGAGGACAAAAACGTGTCACATCATACAAGCCCATCCTCCGTCTTCTCGGGGCATAAATTCAATATAATAACAATTTAAAAGCTACCATTTTCATCTGCCTCGCACAACAGATGAGTCTTAATTTCCTACAAATAAAAATACTAAAGCATACCAGATGTGTAAACTCTGAAGTATTGGGAATTGACCAGAAGTAGATAAACAATATCATTTAGAACTTCTGGATGTAATCACATTGTCTCCGGGTCCATCTTCAATGTTTGCTCTGCATTATCCTGACACCTACTGGATGTGCAAACAATCCTCAATGTCTCAGTGAGTATTATGAGAGCAGCATGATGAAACCACACTCCAACAAAAGGCATTGCTGGTCCTATGACTACAATAATCTACATGTTCTTTTATACAGTAGTGGCAAATAGATTACACGAAAGATTTAACATAGTTGAAGCATTTGTATAAATATATAGGTTGCACATTATAACATGATTATTCAAACAATCATTGTGGTAAAAGACAACACCACGTGAGCAACAGCCTGCCTGATTCCAAAAAGAACTTGAGACGTTGACCACACACACACACACACACACACACACACACACACACACACACACACACACACACACACACACACACACACACACACACACACACACACACACACACACACACACACACACACACACACACACACACACACACACACACACACACACACACACACACACACACACACACACACACACACACACACACACACACACACACACACACACAGCTGTGCGTATGGCAGTATTGCGGAAAGGAGCTTTCATAAACGACTGCGCACAGAGGGAAACGTTTATTTAGTCAAAGACAGGAAAGAGCAGACGGAGGCCAACTGTGCCATGATCAATCACAGGCGTACCTGTGACATTGCACAGTGCAACCTGATTCAGAGGTTCAGAGGTAGCCTAAGCCCTTCCTGAGGCCTGCCTTTCTTTTAGAGAGAAAGAGAGAGCACCCAGTCGACCAATTATAGATGAATGTAAAGGACAACATGACAGTAGAGCTCTTGAGAAGCTTGAAACCTGGTTAACCTGCAAAAGGTAGGGAAGATTACGGGAGGCTGGATTGATTTCAGACTGTAGATCTTAAATCATTTTTAGGTGCTTTTGTGGCATGAAGATACAAAAATATATATAGTCTGATGCCTCTCTCTACTTTGAGAGAAAGTGATGATTGAACTGGAAGGGCACAATAAATTACCCAGAAGATTATGGTAAAAATAAAGTCAAATACTTCAAGTTTCCATGGTTTCAGAAGATGTTGGAAGTGTTTGGCCCCTTTCATTTTAGTCTTACAAGAGTACAAATGATTGCAGACACTAAGCTTTAAGTCATTGATCTTTCATCAGACGGAACCCCAGACAAAATGTCGCCCTTCTTTGATGTGGCTTTTTCCAGATATTAAATATAGCCTCAAATACCACAAGAAACTCACCACTCTCTGTGTGCCCTTTGCTGCCCAGAGGTTTTTATAAACATGATTTTAGGACCTTTCTTGTTAATGCCTCCAAAAACAAACCACAGTTGAGCTTTTGATGTATAATATGCATCAAAAGACAAAAGGAATGTCCCTTTACGGCGTTAAGTAACCTCAGCTGACAATAGCATTGACGCCTTGCATCCAACTGCCTAGATGTTCATAAAACACCAACAAGACATCCGATGGTCCTTACTTAAAAAAAGCTTATTTCAAGGCTGTGTATACTGTCAATAATAAAAGGTAGAATGCAGTTTATTAATATCACACTAATCAAAGAAGTAGTTGTTACAGGAGATGTCTTTATATCAAACATCTGTAGTTTAGCTGCAGCTGAGCTGATCAGTGACTACATGGCTCCACCCAGAGGACGCATGAGTGCATTTTATGGACTAAATCGAAAAAGTGATCCCTTCTTTGTTTACAAAACCTTTAAAGCTAACGGCATTAGAAACAACAACAAGCTTATCATAAAGGAAATGTATTCTAAGGGCTGTTGCACTGCCAATGTCGTCAACTCTAAAGCAAGTGCCTGTGGTAACCATAGGTACACATTATTTGATTAATAGAACAGAAAGTACTTTGATGACACATTTGATAATAAATGACTGCCATTAAGTTATGTGCTGTTCCTAGACTCTCAAACGTAATTGTTTTCAGTTTTTTGTCATTAAAGAAATTGAATATTTAAGTATTTTTCTATACCATTGATCGAAAGAACAACCACAGATGGAGGTCATCATATTTACTCTTAAAACTTGTGATGGCTAATGTGTGACTGTTTCTGGAATATTAGATCATCGATGAAAACAATCAGTAGTTGCAGCTCTGTAGTGGTAAGAAAACATCAAAAGCAAAAGAGCAGCATGCTCTGGGGCCTCATTTATAAAGCCTTGCGTAGGATTGGCGTGGGAAGGTTGCTTACGTAGGACAAAGCAAATAAATACGCACCAATACTTTCCGATTCATAAAAGACTGCGTACCGGTGTTATGCCGTATAGGTTGAAGCCTTGCCGTAGATTGAAGCCCTGTTCGCGGGGACGCGCAAAGGTGACGTCATCGCCTGTATTGAGCGTTCGCCTAGTTTTCTACGCTTTTTTCTCTCTTTTGAATAATATATTTCAGATTAAACAGCAAACGGCTGAATAAATAATGTGCATACAATTGCGAGGAGGCTCGTTTTAAGGACACAATCTTCGTATTGGAATAAACTTCAGTTTTTAAGTGTAGTCCCACTCTGTTATGTTCCTCCTTCCTACAGAACAGACAATGACAGGATAAGATGTCATTTGTCAGTATAGTCCTATTTCTTAAAACCTTCTCTGTTGTTTAAGTGTCTGATAACCACGAATAGTAAGCAATAATTTTCCTCTGTGGTTTCCTACTGAACACATTTTTGTATTGTAATGCCACTCATATTTTATTTTTTTATTTTAAAGCGACATTGAATGTTTTGAAAGGTCCCCTAAAATAAAGTGTATTATTGATCTTATATCTGCGCCTATATCACACTATTAATGTTCCTTAATAGACTAGGTTTTTCCTGGTGTCAATAGGGAAGATCTGCACTGTTCTCTACATAACATGTTCAGCAGAGCAGGTATTTCTCCTGCCAGATTTGGAACCTCCCCTATATCTTTGTCCAGCACAGTCACAACGTCACCAAAATCACACTGGTGTTTGCTGTTCCCCTCTACTTTGTGCTCACCAAAGCATTTTACTCTGGGCCCAGCAGGTAAAAAACTAAAGAGGGGCTTCCATATCCGGCAGAGAAGGTGTTGTGGCTGGCTGCCGGATTTGGAAGCCCCCCTATATCTTTGTCCAGGATAGTCACAACGTCACCAAAATCACACTGGTGTTGCCTGATCCCCTCTACTTTGTGCTCACAAAAGCATGTTACTCTGGGCCCAGCAGGTAAAAAACTAAAGAGGGGCTGTCTGAATGTGTCTGGTCACATTTAAAAAAGGAAGTCATCATTCTGGAAGACACGACTATGTTGAGACATCAAGTATTTGCACAGATAAAAGTCCTCCAAGTTGTCAGAAGACACTAATTTAATGTATGGCTGCCAATATAATTACAGATATTATGGTATAAAAGACATCTTTACCAGAAAAATGGTAGAGGTGACTCAACGGCAGTTTTCGAACAGTTTGAGGTGCATCTTTTGTCCTGTGGGACTTTCTGAGAGTACAATTCAGCTAATAGAGACTGAAAAACAAAGTCTTAAATTCCATTGAGGTGAGTTGTAAATATGTTCCCTCTGTGAACAGCAGCAGCACAGCATCCCATTTAATCTCCTCAATACTTTTATTGGCTTGTTTTTAAATAAATGTTTCTAATGTTTTAATGTTGGTTTCATTCTGTTAGTCTGGGTTTGCCTTGTGTCAATGTCTCTCTGTAAATCGCTGCGTTAATCACCATCCAGCATGAAAGCATTAGTCTCAAAAACTGCAGTGATTCATGGAAAGACGATGTTCCCTCTTGTAACTTTTCATTACTCTGTAATCTTTTGAGAATTGAAACATAAATGTGATGAATGTGGAGCCACGGTAGCTCACCTTTTAGGGCAGGTATTAAGGCTGAGCCCTTACAGAAGCAGCCAGAGGTTCAATCTGAACAGCGGCCCTTCGCTTCATACCATCTCCTGTCTTTCTAATCAAATCTGTAAAAGGCCAAGAGATAATCTTCAGAAGAGAAATGATGATAGAATCGGAGGATGAAACCCTCTTGATTTGTCACACATACATGCCAGAGTTCCCGTTAGAATATTTTTTTCCCGGTCAACATGTCCGTTAAAGTTTAAATCTTCCGGACAAAATGAGAAAAGTGCCGGTCAAAGGTCTTCTTATTTATTGAGCTTTTAAACAAATTGATATGATTTGATATTACACAAACTAATTCTAGTAGATTAACTACATTATTCAAAAGTGTACAGTAATTTATAACACGGGAATAATAAACGGAGTGCTCTCTCTCCCTCTCCTGACAGCCCGTCAGTATCATGCAGCTTGCGGATCCAGTAATGAGCAACCCAGTAAAACTAAACATATCTATAACTAGTTTAGGTAGTTTGAGAGGTAATTAAAATAGCTACGTGATATTCTAACCTGAAGTGTGTGTTTTGTTCCGCTCACCGCTGCAGATGATCATGCAGAGCTGGGTGTCGACTCGTCAGCAGCAGCTGATCTCTTGCTCCGGTCAGATTAGACTTCACTCGCGTTTATGTCCATATCGATCAGATCTAGCTGGTTCTAGCTAATGATATGACTACCTGCTTATTAAAAGACACCTAAACAATAAGCGTCCCTATGCAACCGGGTGAGGCCGCAAAGTATAGCGCAGCATTATGCATTTGTTTACATGCCCACCGGAACCCCGAGGCATTGCCAACAGATCAACGCACAATCAACCCATACAGGACACTCTTTCTCCACATTAAATGTTAGACATTAGAATTGACTATTCTTGTCTGTCACATAAGTGGCGCAACTGATGCGGTATTGTGCTAAAGGGAAATTATTTTGACCAGACATTTTGACCGGAGAGATTTAGATTTGCCGGTCTTCAGCATATTTTACCGGTCATAGTCCGGTAATTACCGGCTAACGGGAACTCTGATACATGCACAGCACACACAGTGACATTTGGTCTCTGATTTTAACCCATCCTAGTACTCGGAGCAGTGGGCAGCTATACAGCAATGCAGAGCAATGGGGAGTGGGGGTCAAGGAAACCACGGCAGGGCCTAGGAGGTGAACTGCGACCTCTTGAAGTAGCGGTCTACACTCCATGTTTTAAGTCTGCTATGGGACTTGAACCAGCGACCCTACGGCTCCCAGTCCAAGCCCCTACTGACTGAGCCAATGTCTGTCAGATAACACAACAAATCACAGAAAGATACATTATGTTGTAACTGGAGGAGTCTATGGAGTAAAAGATACATGAGATGACCTCAATGAGTTCAGCACTTTCCATTTGTATCTTTATGAACCCCAACAGTGTCTGTTCTAGAACAACAGAGGGCGCCATTACCCTTTCTCTAAATGATCAGCTCACACAAACAAACCCAGCAGTCTAGACACAATCCATTCCTCACTCCATCACACCGGTCCGAAGCATGTCTACAGCACGTGTGGGAATCAGTTCAGATCCTGGATGAAACCCGTTTGGATTCCATCCTTGATCTGATCCTACACCAACGGGAAGAAAGAGTTTTATCGTTCAAGCATAAACACACCAAAGATTAAAGGGTGATGATCAGGCAACGTGTTTGACCCTTGTACGGCTTCAGCAGGAAACAGAACAGTACATGTCCATGTCTGCCTCATTTGACTCCCAGCAGTCAAAAGAGGCAGAGAAGGAGGTGTTAAGGGTTCCACTGTGTTGTTGTGAAACAAAGCTAAAAGGAGAATGACTGCCATTTGTCTCACTTCATATTTGTAGCTTAAACTGTGCTTAATGTTGTAGTTTTTCATTGTATTTCCTTGAAGGTCTCTTGTTCTAAAAGATGCACAGATTACCACAAGAAAGCATAAATAACATAAATAACATTGGTTTAAGAAGGTGTAGTTTTAAAATGGTTTAAAATTGTACTGTCTTGTAGCCTACGTATTTGTTGTAGAAAACATAACCATTGTCGCATTTTCCTTCACATGTAACCGGTATAGCTGGATATTTGATTTATTTGTATGGATATTACTTACATTTGTAATGCCTTGCTTTGTAGTGTACATTTTTTTGATCATCCAATAAGAGAAGCCCACATTTTTTTATTTAAAAAGTTTTTTTACACATAATCCCTGCACAAACTTTGCTTAAATAAATACTGTCTAAATGTCACTTTGACCACAAACTTTCAGTTTTTGAAAAGCAATTCTAAAGACACATTTGTCATAAGACGAGTGACCAGAACTCATCCTTGTAGGAGTGAGCCTGCTGGGTATCGAGCAGGGTTCATTTTGAACACTAAGTTACATATAAAGAGAAGCAAATGATTAAATGTGGGAGTGTGCATCTGGGCACATCTTTACGAGCAACAACATCCCACATCCCGTCGTGTCGAACTTCCTCCTCATGAGGCCGATGATATCTTCAGTCATTGAGAAAATTGGTAAAGGAAACCCAGTTTTTGGGATTTCCGTGTGTGTCTCTCTGTTCTCTCCGATCAAAGAGGATTATGTGGGGGCGGGAACAGGCTTCTGCAGACACAACATTTGTGTGGTCTCGAAAAGTTGTATGATATCAGACCTAACAAATGTAAAAGCTCTTGCTCAACAATTGAGGGATTCACAGTTTCAAACAAAAAAACTACAAAAACTTTGTTCAAAAACTTTGAGACCTGATTTCATTGCTTGTGCTTTACAAGTAGAGATGCCTATTAGATTCTGCTGAAAAATAGAGCCATCAGAAATAGTAATTGGAGCATGATCTGCACCCATAGCGTTGTCATAATTAGTGATCCCCCAGAGACTGCATCCACCGCGGCGCTGACAGTCACGGTCTAACGTTAGGAGGGAGAGAGAGAGACTGTAGCTGAAGTCTCTATTCAATTGATTCTCATTGAGCAAACTAAGTTTATGTTTCTAGATATAAAGTTTCAATCGATTTCTTCTGTGCAGGGGTTACGCAGATTCATAAAGATTGAAGTTGTTTTAATTCATTACAAATGAATGTGATTGTTTGGTTTGGAGCTTTGTCAGATCTAGGCTAGGACCTAACCCTTTTCAAAGTTGGTCCCTAAAGCACTAAGTGATCAAATACACAATGCTTCTTACAGTAAGTGGAGTGAGTGAACTTGTGTAGAGTTTTAGAGATATTAGAAGTAATCCGAAGGAACATTTAGGGGTACATGGCCATTTTTCATGCTGAGGAAAAAACTAAAGTTTCTATCTGAATGTAACAATTGAATTATGTGTATAAATGTGTTTATTTTGAAGGTACCGTCAATGGATTACAAATCAGTGTGTAATGTCATTTAAAATGAGTGAAACTTTGGTCGGATGCATCCACAGTGACGGGCAAAACTAAACGCATTGAATCTGGAATCTGTAAATAAAGATTTGTTACCTAAAAGGGTTGCATAAAAAGCTTGACCCAAAACAATTGTGAGCTTTTACCCTAACCTGTAAATGTTTGTCTGAATGAATAGATGGCAGATAAATAGACAATATGAATATATAATATAAATGCATTATATTTGTAGCACACCAGCTGGAAAAAACACGTTTTTTAAAGTTAACCCAAAAGAGTTACTCAAGAAAATAATGCCCCACAAAATAAGCAACTACAGACCCTTTTGAAATCCATTTCACAAAAAGTTAATGGAAACATGGCGACTGAATCATATTAATACTCAAATACATGTATTTGTCCTAAACTGCTCTTGATGTTTTTGTAAAAATCTCCTCATGAAGACACAGAAACTGACCCCAAGCTATGGAAAAGTTCCAAAGATGCCAAAAGTTCTGACAACAGTGAATGTGTCTCATATGTGCCAGCTGCAAGTAAATAGATACAATAAGCGTGTTCACACCAAGTACTTTGCCGTATTTAGTGCCGGCACTCAGAGCCCCGGCACTTATACCCCAGGGCATTTAGTACAGATCGCGTTCACACCGGAGTACTTTTCCCTGAGGGAAGATTACGCAAATGAGCCGCTGACGTCACTTCGTCTTCTTCTGCTTTTGGTTTACTGGCAGGCCGCAAACAACTTCACGGCGTATACTGCCACCCGGAGTCCCCGGCCGGAAGTCCCCGGAGTTGGGGACTGTCTTCAGTAGAAGCTGCTGGGACTCCCAGCAGCTTCTACTGAAGCCTTCCGAGTAAATCGCCAGAACGCCGACACCTCCTCATCTCCACCGCTCCCATGTTTTATTTTGTGTTGCCATAAGTTAGTCTCTCTGCGTTTGTGCACTGGGCGAATGCTAATGCTAATAATGCTAATGCCAGGATAATAAAATGGCGGCTCTACAAAACATTTCAGAGTTGTACGGGCCGTGGTTTGCAATTCGCCCAGCCAATCAGAACTGGGGCACTTTTTTCCCCCAGGAAAGTACGATCTCTCAGCAGGCACTAAAAATGGGGGTAAAAGTTCCCGAGATTAAGTGCTCTTTTTGGTGTGAACGCGACATAAGGGGTACTAACGGAACTAAACGCGAAAAGTACGGTGAAAAGTACTCCGGTGTGAACGCGGCTAATGACCACAGATGAAAGGCTTGTATGAACCAATGGAATCATATTCAAATGAAACCTGCTGCCACGACTGAAACACAAACACAGATGCCAACAATTATTAGGTGAGCGCTCAAAAGGGTTTTTTCTCCTCACCCCTTGAAGAGAAATAACTGTGTTTTGGTTGTTTCAAAAGATATAGTTACTTGAAAAGCAGGTCATGCTAAAAAACAGCCACAGATGAAGATGAACAGAAGTAGGACAATCTGTATGATAATCATCACACAAAATCCATAAACATCAAATGAAGCGTAAACTTACTGTTGAACTCTAAAGTAATACAGGAGTTTAGAAAATGAAGGAGAGAAAGAGTACAGAAATATCAGTGGCTGTTTGATGAAAGTTTGAGCCGTCACTCAGATACTGTATTTTGTTTGTTTGTTTATTTATTTATTTAAAGGACAGTGCACATTGATCAACATTGCTGTAAATGTGCCAGTGTTAGCCAGCAGGCTAATTTTCAACTGTTGTCCTTTTGGCAAGATGTTATAATAACCATAACAAGACTAGAGAAATAAAAACATAATAAAAAAAAAAAATACACACAGTAACAGACAACAACAGTACAACAATAAATAGGAACAGACAAACATGCAAGCAGATGAAATACTATCATACTATGATACAGTTAAAAGTGTTCACATTTTTGATTGCTTAAAAGCCAGTTCTTAAGATAGTGGTATGATAGGAGGTGTTAGTCCTTATCTGTATTGTGTTCCAAAGTGTTGATGCCCTCACAGAGAAACACTGTTTACCAAAGGAACTGGACCTAAGAGGGACTGCAGTCCTTGTGGTTCTGCCGTTTGAATGTTTCTGCTGTATAAAAGTGCAGAGTGGTGGGGGTGCCTTGCCGTTTATAATCTTAAAAATGAGACATGCATCAGTGTGTTTTAAAAGATTTCCCCAGCTGAGCAGGTTATGTTTGTCCAGGATTTTGCAATGGTGGTATAGCTTAGGTTTTCTGTCCAAAACTTTGAGAGCTTGTTTGTGAAGTGATAGGATAGGCCTTAATGTTGTGCTATTCACCTGGGTCCAGCTGGTCATACAGTATGTTAGGTGGGGAATGATCATGGCAGTCATATAGACTTTTGCTACAGGTGTTGTCAAACACTTCCTTATATATCTAAAGTTTGCTAGATTGTATTTAGTTATTTGCATTACCTTTCTCACTTGTTTTTTGAAGGATGCAGTAGTGTCAAGGATAATGCCTAGATATTTAAAATGTGTAACTGTTTGAATGACCTCCCCAGACACATAGACCTTGGGTTCACAGTGTGATACAGTGTTGGTCTTACATACATACAGACTGTCTTCTTAACGTTTAGATATAGCTGTGAGTCAGTAAGCCATTGATGTACATGTACCATTGCATCACTTAGTTTGGCAGCAGCTTGGGCCTTGGTTTTTGCATGGACACAGGGCCGGCCCGTAGCACTGGCGTTATAGATGTTCGCCTAGGGCGCCAGATCTGGGGAGGCGCTGCGCTGGTAGAAAAACATTTTTGACCGTTGGTGCTTGGCTCATCCTAATTTTCGGCCTTGATGTAACAATATTCATAATTAAGTAAATGTAACACCCTTTTCACCCCGGTTACACTTTTCATTTGCCCTGTACGATGGGCGCTATAAGTGATGAAAATGGGGGATGTTGGCTTATCAGGCGCCCACAGCTCACAGCCAAAGTGCGAGTGAGCGTGGGAGCGAGCGAGGGAGAGAGGGAGGGCGCACCGGTACCGGCGCTGTTGTCATTAGAATCTGGTGCTAGCTGCTCTAACGGATATAAGAAGAAGATGTTTCTACAATAATGTGGAGGGAGAGTCCTCTCCTGTCAGACTGAGAGGCTGATAACTACAGCTCAGTGAGGTAAAGGACTCTGAGTGTTTAGATAGTTCACTTTAGTCTAAGTCAGGGCTCGAGCTTAAGGACGTCCCGTCGTCCCGGGGCCGAAAAAAATAGGGTCGGGGAGGATAAAAAATAATCTTGGGACGAATTTGGGACGAGAGTTAAAATAAAAATACCCTGATAACTCTACTACAGTACGAACGGCGATGAAAATGAAACTGACTGCACGTTTTGTGTAGCACACAGTTATTAAACCTCCTTGTCAACATAAACACACACGCACAAAACATTTAGCAAACCGCGAAACACACACACACACACACACACACACACACACACACACACACACACACACACACACACACACACACACACACACACACACACACACACACACACACACACACACACACACACACACACACACACACACACACACACACACACCACACACACACACACACACACACACACACCACACACACACACACACACACACACACACACACACACACACACACACACACACACACACACACACACACACACCACACACACATCACACACACACACACACACACACACACACACACACACACACACACACACACACACACACACACACACACCACACACACACACACACACACACACACACACACACACACACACACACACACACACACACACACACACACACACACACACACACACACACACACACACACACACACACAAACACACACACACACACACAAACTCCTGGCCCGCAAATTATGATGTACAATGACAATGGCATCCCGTGGAGGAATTCTGCAATTGTTTACGTTACATCACGAAAACGCACAGCAGAACCTAACCCTGGAGCGCCGGCCTCTTTATTTACTAACTCCTCTTCATCCCCTATGGGTAATAAGGCTGAGATGAGAACTCTCCATCGTATTTAGTCCTTAGCAATATGCTGCGTCTCTCCCCATGTAGGGATGGGTACCGAGCCCCGGTATTAAACGGGCCCCGGGCCGGAATTATTAAAGACAGTGGTAGCGTTAAACTCCGACGTTATCTGACTTTTTATCGGTAGTGGAGACATTTAAAACATATATGTCATGTATTATTGCTACATGAACATTATATCGCAGTTTTAGTTTCGCCAACTCCGTTTCTAATATGCAATAAGTCTACAAAATGCGTCTATGATGTATTTTCGATCTTATTTTCGATCTTTCCAATCCAGACGAGAGAGCTCTCTCCCCCGTCTGTGTGCGAGGGGGCGGGGCAGTTTGTAAAGGTCTCCTGACTGTGTTACAGACTGTCATCCTGGTTAGTGGTTACTCTGGGTTCTGTCTTCTGTCTTCAGGACAGAGTGTTGGATGTTTTTGATAATTGGATAGAACTTGATTGGATTCAATATTAGAGTAACTTTCTCGCTTGTGTGTTTTTTTTAAATATATTTGGCCTTTGTTTATGTGTTTGACTGATTTACTCAATTAAAAAGGTTGATGAATTATCATCTAATGATTTGTATGATGTTTTATTTATGTTAAAGGTCACTTTGAATGATTTTAACTAATGATAATGTAGAAAAACTAATATTTTAAATTCGGGACGGTCCACATTAATTTCGGGACGGCTTAGATTGTATTTCGGGACGGTTCCGGGAGGATGGTGAAAGAAGTTAGCCGAGAGCCCTGGTCTAAGTTATCTCAGTGGGTCTCAAACGTTTTGATCACAATTTATGTAAACATATTTACAAGGCACTCCTTTATAATTATTGGGATAAACAGGTTTGAAATCATTCCAATGTATACTATAGGACAGTAACAAAAAATATCGTTTAAAACTGGAGAGATACAAAAATGCATAAATAAATAAATGTTAACTAGGTAAAATAAGATATGATGAACAACAAAAATAAAATAAGTTACATTTATTTGTTATTGGCTATGGTAGGTGATTGGTTATGTTCACATACTTATTTGATTATTAAAATGTAAACCGATCTTTTTCATATGGGTGTTTTAGAGTTGTACCCCCTAGATCTAGTCTCTAGTAATTATGCTCAAAGTGCACCAGATTGAAGCATTTTACTTTAAAATGTTCAAAAAAATCTTCCCAGGGGTGCAGACCCCCGGACCCCCCTAGAGGATGTGACGTCCACCTCCTATTCTATTGTGTATTCCTTGGATACTCTATTGATCTTTATATTTTCTATTGTACGATTCTCTGGCTGGAGGCGGGGGCGCCAGCTAAAATCTCGCCTAGGGCTGCAAATTGTCTAGAGCCGGCCCTGCATGGACATAAATGACAGTGTCATCAGCATACATTTGCACCTCACATCCAGTGCACACTGGTGATGACTAGGGTTGCAAAGGGGCGGAATATTTCCGGTAAATTTCCATGGGAAGTTAAACTGGGGAATTTTGGAAATATTCCAAAATGGGAATAATGGGAATTATGGGAATTTATGGGAACTAACTTGGAATTGAGGGTAATGTAATCGAATTGTATCATATCCAAGCATAAATATAAACATTTTGTTTTGTCATAAGAAAACATCCATGCAAAATGATTCATTAAAAAACATGACATTTCAACAGATTTATTTCTAAGTAGAACAGAACAAGTTTTAATTATTTTATTGAACAATCATTTGTTTAATTGAAGAACAAAAACATGAATGTTGAGTTAAATATTACTTCTAGAAATCATCTGTGCATGTGTTGGAGGAATGCACAGTGCCTGTAGGGGGTGTGGTCTCAATAGCCATGCAGTAAGCAGTGTGCTATGTGCATGTGATTGAGGAATGGCATGGATATTCAAGTGTACTTGAATGGCATCTGTTTGTTTTAGTCAAGATTATGCTAAAATATACTTTCCCCAACTATATTTAAGTTCCCTATGAAGAGCCAACCTTCAATTTTGAAAATTCCCAGTTTATTCCCGTTTATTCCCTTAAATTCCTGTTAATTCCCATGGAAAGTTTCCATCTTCGAAAATTCCCGGAATTTTGCAACCCTACTGATGGCAAGTCATTTCTATAGAGGCTGAATAGAATTGGGGTACACCCAGTTCATTCCTCAGGGGTGGTGATGTCTCACCACTAACTCTATCTGACAGATAGGAGCTCATCCAGTCTATTGCACTGGGTGAGAAATTAAAATAAGACATTTTGTGAATGAGTACTTGATGATTGACTCTATCAAAAGCTTTCTTAAGATCTAAGAAGATTGCTCCAACAATGTCCAATAACCCTTTGTCCATTTTTGATTTGATATTTTCCACAAGGAAACAATTTGCGGTCTCAGTGGAATGATTGGCTCGGAAGCCAAATTGCATGGGGTATAGTGTGAAAGGACTACTGTTAAGATGTCCAGTCAATTGCTCAGCTACACATTTCTCAGAGATCATAGACATGACAGGTACAACACTAATGGGCCTATAGTAGTTTGCATCAGTTGTGTCCCCGGATTTGTGGACTGGCACAACAATGGCTGACTTCCAGTCTTTTGGGAATTTTCCCTCCCTAAAAGAGGTGTTAATTATTTGAGTAATTGTCCCTGTGAGAGTGGTAGCATGTTTCTTTAGAAACAGAGAATCCAGTGGATTCAGAAGTCTCTGTCGGGGAGAAGACTGGCTGTGTACTATCAATAGGTGATGAGTATATATGACCAATGTGGGGACTGTTTATAGTCAGCCTCACAGAATTAACAAAATGGTTATTAAAAATAGCCTCTACCAGCGGAAAGCTGGTCCCTTACATAAGGTTCCAATAGCCGCGTTCACACCGGAGTACTTTTCACCGTACTTTTCGCGTTTAGTTCCGTTAGTACCCCTTATCTTGCGTTCACACCAAAAAGAGCACTTAATCTCGGGAACTTTTACCCCCATTTTTAGTGCCTGCTGAGAGATGGTACTGGGGGAAAAAAGTGCCCCAGTTCTGATTGGCTGGGCGAATTGCAAACCACGCCCCGTACAACTCTGAAATGTTTTGTAGAGCCGCCATTTTATTATCCTGGCATTAGCATTATTAGCATTAGCATTCGCCCAGTGCACAAACGCAGAGAGACTAATTTATGGCAACACAAAATAAAACATGGGAGCGGTGGAGATGAGGAGGTGTCGGCGTTCTGGCGATTTACTCGGAAGGCTTCAGTAGAAGCTGCTGGGAGTCCCAGCAGCTTCTACTGAAGCCAGTCCCCAACTCCGGGGACTTCCGGCCGGGGACTCCGGGTGGCAGTATACGCCGTGAAGTTGTTTGCGGCCTGCCAGTAAACCAAAAGCAGAAGAAGACGAAGTGACGTCAGCGGCTCATTTGCGTAATCTTCCCTCAGGGAAAAGTACTCCGGTGTGAACACGATCTGTACTAAATGCCCTGGGGTAATAAGTGCCGGGGCACTGAGTGCCGGCACTAAATACGGCAAAGTACTTGGTGTGAACGCGCCTATTGTTATTGATCTCCAGCTGCTTGGTTATGTTATGCCCTTTCCCTGTTAGGTTCTGCAGACAGTCCCAGATTTGTTTATGATTTCCCTTAGATTCATGAATGAGATTAACAAAGAAGTTGGATTTAGCTGCCCTGATTTCCTTTGTTTATGTTTTGTGAACTCATTAAACAAAATATAAACAGTGAAAAACAACTATCTTGTAGAATGCCTGAGCTACCAAAGTCGCTGCTCAGTAATACAGGGATGCATTTTAGACGCAACCATTTTACAATTAAGGCTGCAACTATCCATTTTCTTAATTTCACATTATCACCATCAATATCATCTTCTTAATGGTGAAATCAACAAATCAAGGGGACTGAAGTACTGCATCATATTATTGATATGAACACAGGAAGTAAATAAATCATAGCATAAGAGTATTCATTGTTTTACAACATTTGAAAAAAAAGTTGAATTCAATAGAATAGTTTATGAAAAAGATCTGTAAAAACAGCTGCTGCTTTAATAAATATAGGTGCAGTGTGTATTTAGAAAGAATTGAATTTACTTTGTTAAGTGACTAACAATTACAGGCAGGCTAAAGTACAGAGGATAAAAAGAGAGTCCCTCTGGCTTGGACCGCTTGTGGAGTTTTCTGCCCACTCGTGTATTTCAATGTCTTGTGGATAAGCATATATTACAATATGTGCTTTAGGCCCCGAGCAGAGCTCAGTGTGAAGAGGGTCCTTGTTATGTGAACAAAGACTATTGTTACACAGAAGACGCTTTAAGGCGTCCCACAACACAAGCCTCCAGCCAGAGGTTTCAGATCCAAGGGCATTGTAAGAGAGGCCTCGGAAAATATAGGCCAGCAGAGGAGATGTATGCAATTTATAAACAGATAAACTAATGTGTGCCATAAAGTGTCAAACAAAGTTGCATTAAAACTGGAATTTTTTTGTTGAAACAAAACGTCTCCCACATACTAGGGCTGCACGATTTGGGGAAATAATCTAAAATGCGGTCATATCTCCGGCTAGGAAGGTCGTATCAACGTGCTCCCGTCTCTAGCGCCCGAGCCACGAGTGAAAGAACTAAACTTACATGAAACCTCCGTTGGGTTGCTTTAAAGTCAAGCGTCAGTTTAAGATTCACCCTGTAATAGATGTAAAGCATGTGATGGAGCATTACTAACCTGACTCAGATGGTTTGTTTCACCAAACCATCTAGGAAAGCTCCATTGGAAGCCATTTGGAAAAGGGCAGGCACTTTAAAAAATACTTGGCAGGTGATTGGATCAATCTGTCTATCACCTATCATGGGCCACTTCTGATTGGTTAACAATGGCTGGTACATGTGAAGCACAGCACTTCTGATTGGTGTGGATGACTGACACACAAAAAAATAAATAAAATACAAAACAAAATCGCAGGCTTTGCGATTTGATAATTGCATCATTTCAAATCGATTTAAAATGGATTAATCGTTCAGCCCTACCACATACCCATTATTATTGTGCAGTGTTTGACAGTAAGCCCTCGGTGGTACAATATTACACTTAAACAACTGTGATAAAAAATACCAGTGCATATAGTTTTAGCATGTCAACTAAAACAGTGCATTTCGATTCTGGATTTTCCAATGAGGGAGGAAAAAAACATATTTTTATATTCAAGAAATGCAATGTTGTGGAAAAACCATACCAGACACACATAATTACTCTAAGTATTGTTATTTGAGGGTAACTTTCTAAAGGGGATTGTTAAGCTAAAGGAAGTGGTTCTGCCTCTCTGAAAGTAACATAAGCTGGTATTCTTCCTGTATTTCTTTCAGTCTGGTAAACGTTCATTGTCTCACTTGCATGAAAGCAGAAATTATTTCTAGAAATTCCACATGTGCTGTCGATGACGAAGGGTCGTGTCTTTTCAAATCATCTGCCAACTGCTCCTATCGTCGCAGTCGCAATTTTTACAGGCTCCCACTACCTGTTAGCATCTGGCATCTGTTACCATCTAGCTCTCCTGCTTACAAACATTTAGCCATCCCTGCTTATACAAGTAGTAGTTTTAGTTGTCTGCGGTCTGCGGAGGCCTACTCCCACCTGTCGAGTACGGCTGTGCTGAGGAGGTTTTACCCCGGAGACGTCGCGAAGAGACGGAGCGGCTCCACCTGTTGCTGCCTGCTTTCCACCTGTCTGGTGTCTGCGATCTGCGATCTGCGATCTGCGGAGGCCTGCTCCCACCTGTAGAGTACGGCTGTGCTGAGGAGGTTTTACCCCGGAGACGGAGAGAAGAGACGGAGCGGCTCCACCTGTTGCTGCCTGCTTTCCACCTGTCTGGTGTCTGCGATCTGCGGAGGCCTGCTCCCACCTGTAGAGTACGGCTGTGCTGAGGAGGTTTTCTACCCCGGAGTCGTCGCGGAGAGACGGAGTGGCTCCACGCTTCGGGCTTGGCCTGCTTCCACCGGGCGTGTGCTGCTGTGCGGAGGAGGATTTTACCACGGCTGGGGCCTGCTTTCCACCTGTCCTGGTTCTGCTGTTGCGGAGGCCTGCTCCCACCTGTCGTGTGCTGCGGTGTCGTGTGCTGCTTGCTGAGGAGACCTTTTACCCCGGGGATACCACGGAGGGACCGGAGCGCTTCCACGCTGCTGCTTTCGCCTGTCCTTTGCTGCTGTGCTGATTTGCTCCAGGAACATCTCGGATACTGTGTGCTGGTCTGGGAAAATGGCCCATATCGGGATTCTGCTGTGCCTGTTAACTGTTTTGGACAATGAGAAGATCTCTAGTCATCCTGAGAAGTCTACTGGATTCAGGTCTGTTCTACCACCCGCAGTGGGCATCCCCTGCAAAGGTTCGGATGTGTTACACAAACAATTACCGGTTGCCTTGTCACAGACAATCTGCTCGACAAAATATGTTTGTCTTTTTTGTTTTCCTGCGATGATGGTTCTTCAGGACTGCTTCTTAAACTCTAATCACACTCTCGCAGACTTTTCCGGTGAGTAGATGACAATGTATGTGTGTTGATTAAGAGGAAAAGATGCCTGGTTTTTTTGTTGTTATTACTGTCAGGAAATGTTCAACCTAACCCTGGTCCTCCCAGTAGTAGTAGTCAGATCGCTACTCCTGCTGATTTTAAAGCTAGGTCTGGGTTGGGTTTCATCCACTTGAATGTGCGCAGTCTGTTAGGTAAACTAGATTTTGTCCGCATTTGGGCAAGCTCGACTGACGCTGACGTCATTGTGTTATCAGAAACATGGCTAAATAAATCTATTTTGGCCTCTGACATTGCCTTAAATGGTTATAATGTGTATCGCTCCGACCGGCCTAATAAAGGTGGTGGCGTTGCCATTTATGTTAAGAATAAGTTCAGTGTAATCACATTAGTTTCCAAATCTATCAGTAAGCAATTCGAAATTTTAGCCTTAAATATAGAAGTGGCAAAGGGGCAACAAGTCATGGTGGTGGGGTGTTACAGACCCCCCTCAGCTGTCAAGGACTGCTTGTCTTCACTAGCAAATCTTTTATTGCAACTTCACTACAAGGAAATAGTGCTACTTGGAGATTTTAACTGGGACTGGTTAACTGCAGTATCAGAGGATTTTAAAAACCTTTGGATCTCATTGAATGTTACTCAGATTGTTGACAGTCCTACTCGCCCTAACATTAAGTCCCCTAATAAATCCTCCTTAATTGATCTCATTCTAACTAATGTTCCCTATAAATACTCATCTGTGGGAGTATTTGCGAATGATGTGAGTGACCACTGTGTTGTAGCCACAATTAGGGACACTAAGGTCCAAAAGGTTAAACCTCGTATTATTATTAAGAGAGACATAAAACATTTTGTGGAGCAGGGTTTTGTTCATGATCTGTTTGATTTTGATTGGGGAACAATTGATCTGTGTGCTGATGTAGAAACTGCAAGGTCTTATTTTTATCTTGGTTTTATGGAGATCATTGATAGACATGCACCCCTGCCAGAGTTCCCGTTAGAATATTTTTTTGCCGGTCAACATGTCCGTTAAAGTTTAAATCTTCCGGACAAAATGAGAAAAGTGCCGGTCAAAGGTCTTCTTATTTATTGAGCTTTTAAACAAATTGATATGATTTGATATTACACAAACTAATTCTAGTAGATTAACTACATTATTCAAAAGTGTACAGTAATTTATAACACGGGAATAATAAACGGAGTGCTCTCTCTCCCTCTCCTGACAGCCCGTCAGTATCATGCAGCTTGCGGATCCAGTAATGAGCAACCCAGTAAAACTAAACATATCTATAACTAGTTTAGGTAGTTTGAGAGGTAATTAAAATAGCTACGTGATATTCTAACCTGAAGTGTGTGTTTTGTTCCGCTCACCGCTGCAGATGATCATGCAGAGCTGGGTGTCGACTCGTCAGCAGCAGCTGATCTCTTGCTCCGGTCAGATTAGACTTCACTCGCGTTTATGTCCATATCGATCAGATCTAGCTGGTTCTAGCTAATGATATGACTACCTGCTTATTAAAAGACACCTAAACAATAAGCGTCCCTATGCAACCGGGTGAGGCCGCAAAGTATAGCGCAGCATTATGCATTTGTTTACATGCCCACCGGAACCCCGAGGCATTGCCAACAGATCAACGCACAATCAACCCATACAGGACACTCTTTCTCCACATTAAATGTTAGACATTAGAATTGACTATTCTTGTCTGTCACATAAGTGGCGCAACTGATGCGGTATTGTGCTAAAGGGAAATTATTTTGACCAGACATTTTGACCGGAGAGATTTAGATTTGCCGGTCTTCAGCATATTTTACCGGTCATAGTCCGGTAATTACCGGCTAACGGGAACTCTGACCCCTGCGTACATTTAGAGTAAAGGGACGAGACAATCCTTGGTTTTCTGCTGAACTTTCTAGTCTCCTGCATGAGAGAAACAAGGCCTGGGCAAAGGCTAGGAAATCTGGCTCAGAGGTAGAATGGCTGCGTTTTAGGCAGCTAAGGAATAGCTTCACTTCACATGTCAAAAGTGCTAAGTCGAAGTACTATTTGTCAGTTACCACAGAAAACCTAAATAATCCTAGGAAATGTTGGAAAGCCATAAATTGATATCCACCGGTGAGATCCGAAATGAGCTACCTCCGTGTATTACCACAGCATCTGGCACTATATCGGACAGGGCCACCATGTTAAATTGCTTTAATAAGCATTTTGTGTCCTGTGGCTCTCTGTTTGATTCTGTCACTAACTCTGCTTCTGTGAACACCACAGTCTGTGACTCTGAAAAACGTGTTTTGGAAAACCCTTTCAGTTTTACTCCTTTTACTGTAAATGTTGTTCATGAAGCATTATCTAAGTTAGATCCTAAGAAACCGGCTGGCCGGGACAACGTAGAACCTTTCTTTTTAAAGATAGCTGCAGATTTTATTGCTCCACCTCTCACTACTCTTTTTAACCTCTCCCTCGGCACAAATGCAATTCCAAAAGTATGGAAGTCAGCTTATGTCTTGCCTTTGCTAAAAGGAGGGGAAGCAACTATTTTAAATAATTATAGGCCAATCTCGAAATTGTCAGTTCTGGCTAAGGTTCTTGAACGCCTAGTGAGTGAACAGGTAAAGGTGTTTTTATGTACAAATGACATCCTGTCTAAACATCAGTCAGGCTTCAGAAAGCAACATAGCACCATCACTGCGACAATGAAAATGGTGAATGACATTACGAGTATTTTAGATAAAAAGCAGAGTTGTGCAGCTCTATTTATTGATCTTTCTAAAGCGTTTGATACCGTCGATCATCGCATCTTAAAGCAGAGGCTACTCAGTATTGGCATATCCAGCCATGCAGTGGGGTGGTTTGTGAACTACCTCTCTGAAAGGTCCCAATGTGTTCAGTTTGATGGGCTGTCTTCTGAGTGGTTGAACATTGCTAATGGTGTTCCTCAAGGTTCTGTTTTAGGTCCACTTTTATTCTCCATATATCAACAGTTTAGGTCAAAATGTCGATGAAGCTACTTTACATTTTTATGCGGATGATACCGTGATGTACTGTGCAGGTCCCTCGATTAAGGAGGCGGTTGTTAAATTACAGGCTGTTTTTAACATTATTCAGACTCGGCTCTCTGAACTTAAGCTTCTTTTAAATGTTGATAAAACCAAGGTAATGCTTTTTCAAAAGCTAAAAAGACACCAGAGCCTGTTTTGGATATTGTTACTATGCAAGGACAAGTACTAGAAGTGGTTGCCTGTTATAAATACCTAGGTATCTGGCTTGATGATTGTCTTACTTTTAAACTTCATGTCAATAACCTGCTTAAAAAGCTGAGGGTTAGACTAGGTTTCTTTTTCAGAAACAAGTCCTGTTTCTCACTTGAGGCCAGGAAAAGGCTAGTCACTGTGACCTTTTTACCTGTGCTGGACTATGGTGACTTGTATATGAATGCACCTGCCCATTGCCTGAACGAGTTAGATGCCGCCTATCACAGCGCACTGAGATTTGTCACAAATTGTAAAGCACTTACACATCACTGTACCCTGTATGCCAAGGCAGGTTTGCCATCACTTACTGTACGGAGGCTCAGTCATTGGTACACGTTTATTTATAAAGCTTTGTTGGGTAAACTCCCGTATTATATCTGCTCTCTGATAACACAGAGAGTTGCAAGCAGCTATTGTCTGAGATCGCATGATGTAGTATTGTTAGATGTGCCAAGAGCAAGGACTGTCTTAGGTAAGACAGCTTTCATGTGCGCAGCTCCACTTGCTTGGAACAATCTTCAGCAAGAATTGAAACTGAGCAATCTCATTCCTCTGCATGTTTTTAAAGCTAAGCTAAATGAAATGCTCGTTGATACTATGGGTACTTGTAAATGTCTATAACTATGTAAATGTATCCTGTAAATATAATGTATGATGTCCTTTATTGTTTTATGTTTCATGTGGAACCTATATGCTGCAGGTCTCCCTTGAAAAAGAGATCTATGATCTCAATGGGACCATCTGGTTAAATAAAGGTTTGAAATTAAATGAAATGAAATGAAATGAATCGCTGCGATTTTACACAAATGTATGAAAAAAGTTCATGTGTACTGTCAAATTCAAAATAAATCAAAATTCTAAAAGAATTTGGAGTTATAGCTAGTTCATATTTAGGATCAAGTTTAAAAATGAGATTTTTAGCAGCCACTGAGCCTGGGGGCATCAAAATAAGTCAGACTTTTAAACCACATTCTTAAGATACACGCTATGTTGTGTTGTGATCAGTGGCGGCGCCAGGGTATGGCTGGGGTAGGCTACAGCCATACCAAGAAATGGCTTAGCCCCACCTTAGCCCCACCATGAAAAATGATGTTAAAGTAAGCAAAATAAAGTCCGCCAACTCGCGCGAAGTAAATTCCACAGACAGCAGTTAGTAAGATTGATTTCAGTAGCCACTTGTCTGGAAATACCGAAGACTAGAAACGGTTTTGAAAACTTTTGTCACGTAGTGATCATCTTCTCAATAAAACATCTTTGATAATGTCTTCTGGCCAATCAGAATTACGATAACGGCGTGGAGTTGTTCCAGGAAGTCCCGACGGAGAATACTTTTGCGGTAGTACACCTCTATATACATCGATACAACATTACGTGTTGATAGAAATCAACACGTAATGAAATAAGACCCCACGGTTTGATGATTGATAGGTGTGTGGGCTGTCTTTCATTTTGACACACAGAACAATGGGGGCTATCCACCCTTATCCACAATGTAAAGTAATTCACACAGCCTCTTCTCTCTGTGAGGAGCAGCAGGTTCAGCTTTCAGAACAAAGTAAGTAACAAAAAACTAAAATGGCATTCATTTTTTTAAATGTGTAGTAATAGATTTATTTTTCTTCTCAAGAGAGTACTAGAATGTGTATTTTATGTTAGTATTTCAAAAAATCTCCTGGGGGAGAATCCCCCCAGACCCCCCTGCAGGGGTTGGGTTTTCAGCATGTCAACTCTTTCACCTGTGGGGAAATTGCAGGATTGGCTCCAGGTCGCCCTTTTTATTTACCACAAGACAAATGTGCCTTTTTATAATTTCATACAGTTCAATTTGGATTGAGACTAAATAATCTAAACCTCACGCGTGGCGTTTCACTGTCGGGGGGGGGGGGGCGATATAGCGTGTATGTAATTACATTGCAAATACTGACTTGAGCCCCACCACTGTATGGGTTAGCCCTACCATAGATTACCCAACAAAAATACTCTGGCGCCGCCACTGGTTGTGATTAACAAGATTTATTTGTAACTCTTGAAGTTTACAAGCTGCACTGAAGATGCTCCTTCATTTAATTGTTTTGAAATAGATTCAGTGTTTCCCACAGAATTTGATTCTATTTGTGGGGGCACCGCCACAAATAAATCAATGTATGGGAAACACTGAGATTTTAGGATGCCTATTTGAACCTATACAGTCTATGATTTGAACACACCCTAATTGTCTTCATGTTTCTGTCCTGCTTCCATGCCTAGCTGCCGGCCTTATAAAGTGGGCTGCTCCTCAAGACAGAGCTGCTGCTTCACTGAATAAAACTACGCCTCCAATCTCTGAAATCAACTTCTTGACTAGCCAGCCATGCGGACCGTTAGATGTGAAAAACAAGATAAACCAGCCAAGGAAAATACATTTCCTCTTTGTGTCACACATACATTACTTTCCATACATCTTCCTGACAAAATGTGTAACATAAAGAAAGAAGAGGTTTATTTTTAGGTATGTATCTTTTCAACAGTTTTCGCACATCAAGCCATTCATAAAGTCCATAAAATGTACCTCCAGTGTTGGGCATGACCACTGCATAATACGTGAAATAGAAAGGATGTGGTCATGAATAAATCTGTTCCAGTTTCCTGGTATACAAACGGTACACAAAGGTCAAATGTGGCGCCGCCCTGCTCTGTCAGCCAATACATCTCCAACAGGAAGTTATTCTTTGTTGGTTCCTAAACAACTGGAGCCAAATTCCCTCCCAAAATGTCCTTGAGGCAATAAAACAGCCCGGTGAGGACTGGCAGCGGGGGTTTAGGAAACAGTACTCGGTAGTGGGTGGGTGAACCTTGCTGGTCTCTAAATCATCATCCCACCAGGCCCTGTGGTTATTTTGAGTGGTGGGATATTTGTGGCCGGGGATAGCGCACTGGCTGCTCCCATCCTGCCTTTCAAAAAGGGCGGAAGCAGGTTGGACATGTGTGCTTCTCACACGCTGTGAAAAGAGGGGTTTATTTACTGCAGGTACTTTTCATACTTGACATACTGTAATAGGTATCACAAAAACAATAACTCTTTTGATTAATAAGTACCATGGGATTGACATTTTTACCCATTTCCATTATTACATTAAATTCTGTGTTGTACTGAGTAAACAACAAATATGGTTGATCAGTTCTAACAAGACATAATCCCTAGAGTTCTGGGTTCAGGTTATGTTATGATCCGGTAGATAAAGTCTTAACAAGATGAATGGATTACACCCAACGACCGCGGCATCTAGAGATAAGGGAGCTAAAAATATGTCTTTGTGGAAACAGGATGACTTTTTTTATCCAACAACAATAACAACCTAGTTTCAAAGTTAGGTGCAAGGACTTCCTCAAACCTGGGTTGTCTTCCTAAAGGGGAGCTAAGAAGGTTTCTTTTTAAAATAACCATTAAAAAACATCTATTTGAAATGAGGAAGTCAGTGCACAAAACCGACATCTGCTATTGTAACACTATTGTACTATTGTATGTTACAATTGAAATAGAAAGTAAAGAAGAGTTGAACAGTTCACACCAGAAATGTAATGCGACAGCTCGAAGAGCATGATGGTTGATAATGTGTGTTTTCTACACTAACCAAGGGGTCTTTTTGAACTTTGAAGCCATTTGGCAAATCTAGCAGTTATCTATTCAATGCCAAGCCAGCCTAACAACAGAAGTTAAGGAGCTTTCTGTTACTAAGTTGCTATCTGGGTTGAAAGGTTTGAACTCTGAACAAAGAAGAAAATCACAAGACAGGATCCAGGTGATCAAGTGTGATTTTAAAACAAATGTGCTGAGGAAAAATAACTATTACATGAAACATTAATTTAATAATTCAACCAAAAACACTTTTGTTTCCACACAATGTGGCCTGGGGGTCGGAGCCACAAAATCAGTTCAACAAGTCCTGCAGCAGCATTCATCTTGTTTGAGGTTAGGTCGTGTGCAACTCGGTTTCTTTCCAAATTAAGCATGAAACAGCTTGGTTTAATGTGGCCTGGGGGTCGGAGCCACAAAATCAGTGGAGCAGCCGTTTTCCACACCATTAAAAACAAAATGAGGTGACCAAGAAGCGCCTAATACGATCACTTAGACCCTTAATGGTGGAGGCACCGTGCAACGACAGGCTCCAAAGAGCAGGAGCTATGGTACCACAGCACATGCTCATATCTTATACTAATGCCTCATGGCACCTGCTCGGAACTTCATCAACTACTAACTGCAGTCTTGCAATGTCGGGGAAACAAAAAATAATAATAAAATCACCAGACCTGATTGATTTATACTGTATTTTGTGATAGACATTTTTGAAAAGATCAGAGATTATAGAAGATAGACTTAAATACGACATGAAACCAACCAAGCCAGCACTTTCCCCCAACTGTTGCCTATTGAATGTTGTGACTTAGGTGGTAAATGTCTGGCAGGTATAGAATCGTTTAGCCTTAAAAGGCAGGGTATGGTGTTGGATGGGACAAGCACGGACTACACTTTACAGCAAGGCCTGCAGTTTGCACTGACGATGCTTATTTGTCCTCTGTTTGATAGGCATTACTGACACTATGGTTACAGACTGATTAAAAGTATCAGGCTCTAAAGTATTGGCAAAAGTTGAACATGCAGTCTCTTCTGTGAGAGGCTGCCTTCACACAGAACAATTAGCGGGAACAGTGAGAAAAACAGAGAGATTAACTCGAGTCATAACAAGTGTAGAGTGTTATTCAGAGACAGTTCAGAGCCAGAGACAATAGTTTGACCTGCAGAGCAAACTGTTAATGTGGTGTGAAATGATGATGGAGTAAGTTATAAGTGAGTATACAGAACAAGAAGATCTTTTCTTAAAAGGTTTCTGTGGCATTGCCATTTAAGCATCAACGGCAAAGTCATGATTTCATATTTAATTACTACATTTGTTGAACTCGGGGCTTGTTTCTTTATTGTAACACAGTTATAAATGTGTAAGGCAGACAGACAACAGTGCTGGGAATGGATCAAACCATTCCTCTCCCACAGACTCAGACATGTTGGGGTTTTATTTTGCACATCACTCTACAGGATATTGTGGTGACTCAGCAGGGAGTTGGATCTTAACGCCTGCGAGCCAATCCAAATAATCAGTCCTTTGAACCTCTCCATGGTAGCCTTTTTATTATATCGATCCCCATTTTAAGCACTCTGTTATCCCACAATATAACTTAGTGAGGGGCTGAAAACTAACAAAAAATGTCTAAGTGGGATTTGACTTTCTGTTCACATGCATGGAACGCACTCACTTCAAAGATTGTGTTAAAATATGTTATTTCACATTTTTCACAATTTTACATTCTCAATGCTGTACCCCGATGTCTTGTTCCTGCTTGTTGAGCTATGTAGACCTTTGTAACTTACGCTACAAAAGAATACAAGTTGAAATGATTATAAATGATGAATGCTACCTGCCTATTTGATATACTATTGTAAAGTACATTGTCACACAGCAGCATGGCTCGAGCAACGTCTGTCAGTATTGTATGAACATCCATCTTCCCCAGAGGATGAAGCCTTCTGACTCCTGAGCCAGCAGGAAATGAAAGCCTAGAAAAAACCCTCACTTGAGTTGAGACATCCGTCAGCTAGAATTCAATGCAAGCATTTCCAGTGGATATGATGGGTAACAATCCTAGAAGTAAACAGGTCCACTATAGTTTGCCAAACTGCCACTGAAAACAGCTATTATCAGCAATAGTCAGCATTATTACCAGCTTTCAAAGTCTTCAAAAGCTTGAGAAATGTCTTTCCACACACACATAAAAAGTGTTGAATACATCTGCCTACATGTAGAACAAAATGGCCACAAAAGACTGCTATAAATAATATAGATTATATAAACAGGTTTCTCTGTTGATGTTCATTGAGAAAGCTTCACCAGCTGGTCAGGGAATAACAGAGGACCTGACAATACGCAACATGAGTCATCCGCTGCAGTTAATATACAACTATTTAAAATAAACACGGTTAAAATAAATAATAATAAAGTCAACAACTTGGCTTCAAGTTTTTTTTTCTTACTAAAATAATGACAATTCAGTAAAATACACACTTAAATGTTGAGTTTACATTAAAGTTCATTATCACAAAACTACAGTGTTATTGTCCCCCTTTTCGGGTGTGCAATTAAGTAGGTGATTTGTTTCCACATCATTTAGAATCAGTCATATTTTTGTATATGAATTTGACACTGCTTAATTTTGTATTGTATAATAATTCTCATGTTACATTTTTGTATTATTGTTTTACACATTGGAAATTAATCTAATCAAATCATTGGTTTTTCATGGCAATAACAAAAAAACATAACTTCAACAACATTTCCACCACTGCCTCTGTGGCACCAGGATCCATTCATGCCTGCACCGTACTTAAGACAGCCTGAACTACAACCATGGACAAAGCCAGTCGCTAGAAACCGCAGGACACAAAAGGGACCGTAATCTATCTTTGAATAAAAGACAGTTCTCTAAGAATAGAAAGCTTGTTCTCCTTAGGTTTTATTTTACGTTGGACAGTACCGACATCCACCTGTTCCACCTTAATGTTACGTGAACACCCATTCGAATGAAATGGAGCGCACTCCTCATTCAGTGACCAAGCAACAGTGACTGCTTGGTCAATAGCTGTTTTAAAACACAACAAGGAAATATTAAACCCATCTGAAACTAGCAGTATTCAATCCAGCACACATACACACACACACACACACACACACACACATCCGAGCCATTCTCTAGCAAACATGGATGCATTTTCTTACCGTGTAAAGCCCAATCCTGCACAAGGCAAGAGAGAGCTGCATGTGCTCCGACATTGTGCCCAGCAACAAGCGTAACCCCCGGCAACAAACAAGCCGAGCCTCTGGAGTAAATGAATGGACGGAGGAGGATCAGGAGTAGCTGAGCATACCATTTTCAGGTCAACAACATGAGTTCAGCCCTTCAATGTCTCACTGTCAGCGGCCCATATTCTTTTAAAATCTGAGCTTTGCAGAGGGGTTTTGTAAGCGTTTGGATGAGCATAATTGAAGGTTGTGTTGTCTTTACTCCCCAGATTCATTCACAGAAAGATACAACACTATTGCCACCAGGCTCAGCCGACAGACACAGGCTTGAGATTAGTTTGTGGGGATCTTTCTCGCCACAGAGATTAAGGGCTCAGTGACAACTAGGGATCCAGAATGACTACAAATTGGATTAGTCACCATTACCCACCCACACACTTTGCCCATACTGTACGCAGAGCTTCATGAAGAATACAACACACTGCTTTCCTTGCATGGAGGAGGATGAAGGGATAGACCACTGGCGCTTACAGCGGTCGTGGGGATTTCATTAACTGTTGTGGGACGCTTTGTCAGAAGTCAGTGTGTTCAGAGAGAACTGTGAGTCATGTTCAAAAAGCTTGTTCTGGTCAGCTCGGCTGTCTAGTAATGGTTGCTGCAACCACCTGCTAGCATAGCGCAGTTATGATATACTCAACTGTAATGCAATATGGTAAGGTCACATTTCAATTGATGTTTCTGTATTCCCAAAAACATTCTGAGCAACTTTAAGGCTAATTAGCTTAGTAACAGTATCATGTATACTTCCTGGGTTAAAATCCAGCTTTTGTCATAAATCTCTTTCTCTCTTCTGGTCTAATCTCATCCAAAGAAGGGCATGTCATAGAAGGTACAGGTTGTAATAGATATCTTCGTTCGTAATGCAACACCATAACTAGACAGCATATAATAGCCTAGTTTTTCAGTAGTTGATTCAGTCTGACTGTACTGTAGGTCAACCGCAGTTTATGGATCCTATGAAACGCTCAATGATAAAGATATGATTACCAAACAACATTATGGTTTTATGGACCATCGCACACCTCTAATAATATGAATGCGGAATAATAAACCAAATACAACAAAGCCCTTCACCTATCCATGTCCTTGATTTTCTAGAGAGCGAAAGCAATGCGAGTGGTTATCGCCCGAGATAAAGAAAAGGAAATATGATAACAGTTCACTAATGCCTCTTTAGAGCAATGACCCATCAACTTATATGAATGCCAATATGAAATTAACCTAAAGTGCCTGAGCTTTATCATGATCATAAGATAGTGAAACAACCATAAGTATTCCCTTATCAGCAAGACTGATGTTGCTCAGGCCCTATCTGCTGACTCATGAGCACTCTTCACAGACGATGGGAATCACTGCATTCAGAAACCAGCAGACACAGAAACATGGCTGACACGCTGCCAGCAGGTTGAAATCAGGGACGGGGGTTCCGGAATGTTGTTGAGCTCACAAAGGTATTTCACATTATAGCTGGAGGCTATGCACTTTAAAAAAAAAAAACTGTAGCCAACACCAAACTAAAAGGTAAACCATTCACATCCATTCAAACTGAAACCTGAGTAAACCAGCTCTCACTGATGGAGTAAGTAAATTATTAACATCCATCTACATACTGTATAAAAACCACACGCTTTGTATAATATGTGTGCAACTGTTGGTGCTCTAATCTGCATGCAATAGGTCATTTTTGACAATTTGTCTTCTATACCAGTCAGGTGTAGAACGTGGTCAGATGGGGGACAAACTAGGCGGAAAAGTTATCCCATATAGGCTAACAAACAGTATTCATACGCTGCCAAAATCTCTTTCGGCTCTCCTTCCTCTGTGTTATCCCAGTGAGATGCCAGTCTGCTATTCCCTGCTGTGTGCCTTGCTCTGAAATACAGTACAACTGCTCTGAAATACAGTTGGCCCGCCAAGAACACATGCTAACACAATTTATTTTCATGAAGGTGTGATCTTAGTGCCGAGTGCAAACCGAATCCCACAAAGCTGCCCGGGGTTGATTCAGTTCAGAGACCTTGTTGATGTCATGCCCCTCTAACTCTCTCTCTTTTTCTGAGGAATGGTTGACTCCTTAACTGCCTACTATCAACTAAAGACAAGAAATAAAGAATTATAATGTTTTATTTTTAAATACTGCAGATTCCATGCTGTTTCCTTGAGCTAGTGGCAGCAAGTGTTTAACACATTCAGCATAAATAATCATAAGAGGAATCTCACATTTCAAATGATGGTTCTCCAATGAAAGTCATTATTTTTAGGTTAGTTAGTTATTTATGACTTGCTGCTACATGCCAATTTATACTGAATTTAAAAACACATGAAGAATGCAAACTCTGTAACTTGATGTAATTATCTAAATGATGTCCAGTGTTGGTATTCTGTGTAAGAGATAAATAGTTACTGCAAAATATATATGTATCCTGCCAAAATAAGAGCTGGCAAAAAGACCAATTAATATTGTGGTATAAATACTGATAACAGCTCTGGGAAGATGAAAGTGTCGTCAACCTAGGGCTGCTCAATTAAATCGTATTTGAATCGCAATTACGATTATGGCTTGCAACGATTACGAAAACAACGTAATCGAAATAAAACGATTATTTATTTATTATTATTATTACTTTTTTTTTTTTTTAAATTACATTTTTTTTTATTGGTTTTTCAGTTGAATTATACTTAAAGTTCAGGGTAATCAACTGTTAAAAACATACTGTTCAAAAAAAAATTCTCCAATAAATTGATGTTTTCAAAGTAAATGGATAATCGTTTTTAATAATCGTGATATCAATTATTGACCCAAATAATCGAGATTATGATTTTTGCCATAATCGAGCAGCCCTACGTCAACCATGTCCAATTCTTAGATTCTATTCACAATAACAAAGCAGAAAGCTAACATGTGGCAGCTAGCATCGGCAAAGCTTGCTGAAAACAGGTGTTTGGCCTTTTAGTCAGACACAAGTATTAATAGTAATGACAGCTGAATACCTAGCATCTTGGTTAAAAGCTGTGGTATACCTGATAGCTAACATGTTTCACTTTTTAGAAAGAGGGTCAAAGTGTACACAGAGTTATCCATCTCTACATAAATTGCAATTAGCCAGTTAGTAATGTGCATGTCTGTTTTGAAATGTATTAGCTATATATAGTGTTAGCAAACTGTGGCTAAGTCATATTACATCCAAAAAGTAAAATAAGTGTTGCTATTACCCTGCCTTTCTCATGTCTTGGTAATAGTTTCATGTAGTTAATGCAATGCTTTATGTTTACAACAGGGGATAGAATAGCAAGTGGGTGGGTGGTGTTGACAACATTTACATTTTGAATTGAAATGAACATATCTATTTCATAGTGAAATATGTCAAATGTTTAGCAACAAAGCATGCAAGTCAATCAGAAATATGGTAAATGCAACTGTTGAATTTAAATCAAGAGACAATGATTTAATTTAATAAATAAACTGTCTTTCTTACAACCCCTTTTTCTCCCTATATTTCCCTGAGCTGGAGTAGATGTGAGGGTCAGCCTGTTAGTGGATGAGGCTCTCGGGTATCTGTCAAATCATCAGTATATGGTTTAAGGTCAATGCAGGTGGTTGAGCTCACTGACTATTGGCATAATAAAACTCGCCTTTTCACTTTTGCCTTCAACTCCTAATCCACTAACCGCTTGCCCCTATTCCACTTAGCTTAGCACTTTTTACCTTTGTTGTTATTTGTCTTTACTTGCTTGTAAAGCGCATTGAGCACAGGAAAAGCGCTATATAAATAACATGTATTATTATAATATAAATTCCACATAAAAACATATCAGTTTTTCCACACCAAACTAAATAAAGGTTAATTTTGAAAGAATTTGTTTAGCATGTTTGGCTTCCTTAGGGCAGAGTTAAAAAAATGACCAGAATGTCAGTCAACCCGAGGGTTTAATCACTAATGTGCAGCGGAAATTAAAAGCCTGTAATCTTTTCAAACAAGGCATATGTTGTTGCAAGATCACGAAATAGCCTAGAGGCTGAGAATGTGCCTCCAGCGACTGATGAACAGAAATAATGCAATGGAATAGCCGTAATATAAATATGACCATGCAAGCGTAACAATGTGTTTAATAGGCAATTAAAGCCAAAGGAGATTAACGCTGTATGTTCTTGTATGTTTTTCAGAAATTAAGAATACAGAAAATAGTTTGGTTTTCTCACATAGAAGGTGTTAACGCTGTTAAACGTGTCCTCTCTAGTAAAGTTGGCCATAAGTCAGGGTCCAAAAGTTGGCAACACGGTGCACTTGTAATTTGGTAAGGCTCTGTCATGGCAACAAGCTAGCACCAAATTCCTCTGTCGGTGTTTTGTGAAGTCTTTTTCAACACTACACTCACCATGCAGGAGTACAGTTTTTCAAAATGCTCCAGGTCTCAGTGGGAAAATGAATCCACTTTTAAACAGATGTCTGCTACAGTCATAATTCAAACCACAGTTATGACCAAGCACTGTGCAATAATGATGTGCTTCCATTTCTGAATGTCCAAAATACTCTTTAAGGTCTAACCTTATAAAAACCTTACGTAAACGACATGCATATCGCTTTAGACTAGCTTCATTTTTCAAGGGTTTAGTGACAAATTCCATTGATTTATAGGAAAGAGAGAGACATAGTTTTGGCCTGGGTTTTATGCCAGGTCTCCAGTGTTGCACAGCAGGAAAGGAGGCCCTGCGCCTATTGAGTGCCTGACCTCAGAGGAGAGCCAAGCGCTCGGCTCCAACAGTCCACAGAGTTACAGCTGTGCTTTCCACAGAAAACTGTTTGACACAGAAAATCTTTAATCCTTGAGCCAGTAAGCTGGAAAAAATCACTTTTCCCTAGGTAATATGAGCGGTTATAGCATATAGCTCTTTGCCAAGACAAAAAGATCCGAGCTGAAATCAATTTCTATCATTTCACATTTCAGAGTGTGCTTACTTTGATAATGCCTGCTGGGTTCACCTTACCAGAACTTTCCATTGACATGCAACTGATATTACAAAATAACTAAATGATTTGCTTGGCTTTTGTCCGTTTGTCCGATTGCATCCCTTCTGATTTTACATGTCCTCTGAAATGGTATGTGATTTTATGTTGTCATGTTTTAAAATGTTTGTGTTGATGTTGCTATATATTCTGTAATATGATTTTATTTGTTGATTTAGTTGTCACATCAAGCTGAGGGACAAAAGTTGAATAAAATACCTTTTGGCTAACACTGGCACATTAAGAAACAGTGTTGTGATCAACATGCATTGACGCCGAGCTAAATTCCTTGCAAGATTATTAACTCCAAAGTCAGATGCTGCAAAAAAGCAAGCTATAAAATCGGTTTGCATTGACTATTGCATACAGGTTATACTGCCAGTTGTAGGATAGGACTGTGTCATCTCAACTCAAGACATGTCTCAATGAAGCAGAAGTTGAAAGTTCCTTTTAGGTCCCACATCTTGGAAGGCCCATTATAAACAAACTGATAACACTGGGTAGGCAAGTCTCTCTGCATTTCACACAGTCCCTCTGTCCCCTGAGATTACAGCACAATGTCTTGTGTACTCTTTTTTTCCTGTTGCTCTATATATGCAGGGAAAGCCTCCAGTTACAGCTTCCTCTCCATTGTTGCACTTTTGCAGCAGCACCCATCCCACCCCTACTAGGTGGGCACACTATGGACCCTAAACTATAATCTCCCAGGCTAAAGCTGGCACATTGAACTGGACTGTAATAATAATGTTGGTCCCAGGGAAATAATGTCTCCAACTAGTGACCCAATCACCTCTTGAAACAAGTATTCCAACACACAGAGCAGCTTTGTCCACAGTAGCAAGAGTTAGATAGGTGGAAAATAAAAGCTTCATAACGTTACAGTCATATGATAACTAAGCTAACAGGACCTCAGGGGTGTAGCTAGTTATCGTGTTTCACATGTAAACAGACCGGAGTCTGGGTCAACCAGTTAGACCTTGCTCACACAACACTGATATGCAAAAGCTACAGGCTAGACCTGACACATTAGCTTAAAACAGAAACAGCTACGACACCTAATATTTAAGATTCACACACCTGAGTGGCATCAGTGTGTGATTAGGGAGTCAAACTGGCAAGAACCATAACGTTAGAGGGTGTCTTTGGTTGGAAAACACAATACCACAACATTTAGATGCATTTACTTACCAGATAATCCATGTACTATGGCTGACCAGTCACAGCAGCACGAACTGGCTTTGTATTAATCCCGTTTTTGCTTCAATGAGTCCAAAATGTAATTGATTTGACCACACGTCGCTTTGTATTCCCCGCCTCACAGCCACAGCAAAATAAAAACCAACCTTTGGTGTGTTTAAAGCAAAGGTTTTCGCCGTCTTCTTCGATAATAACAAACGTTCCAAAACGGAAACGACTCGGTTTGTTTATAACGACGAGGGCCGCTTGGATCGTGTGCTTTTTCTGAACTAATAGCCCCTCGTCCACCGGCTAACTTCCAGTTTTTATCACACAATATCAGTTGAGTGTTTGGTTGAGGAAACTAGCGAAGCCTACAACGCGACGTCAGGCACGTCACTCTGCTCGCGCAGCGTGGTCACGTGACCAAACACATGGTGGCTATTTTCATTATGGGGAGGGACCGCTGCTAAAATGCTCTTTGTTTAAATCCACTTTTGTGCTTTTTAAATGTCTAAATAGCGGACATACAGTTTTATTTGGATTTTAGAAGTGCATTGTCGATCCAATTTGTTCACGGTCATTTGTATTATTTATAGTAATAAACAGTTGTAATAATAATAGTAAGATAAAGTCTCTCACACTGCCAAGATGAGGTACGGACTTTCTCTCGTCCCCTTATCACTATCAATGATGTAACACGGATGCACAGATCTACAGGGTTCCATCAGTAAACATTGCAGAGGTAGAACAGCTGCTGTCGTGTGATTTTAAAAGAAGGCAGATTTTGTGATAGATTGGGAGCATCTCTCATATACTGTGTGCATGTTATTTCCGAATACAGGCCTATAGGCTACGTTCATTCAGATACATAACTTGAGCACATAATACAGTAGCTTATGTATAATATAAGTAAATTATAATAACATTAAGTAACTTATAATAACAAGTAACTTAGACTGTATAGTACCTTTCACACATACAATACAATTCAAAGTGCATATCAAACTGTATTAAAAATCAAGGCAGTAGGCACATACTTTTAAATGTAATAAAACAGTAACATTAGATGAAAGCAAGGCTACTTCAAAGTATTATTACATTCTAAAAAAGTTTAGAAGAATATAAAAGGTTATTAAAAAAGATACAATCACAAATCACATACATATATATACTTCCACGTTTAATACTTTTACCTGGCTGCTATATTGCTAAACTGGTACTGGATGTGTATTTTGTAAATTGTGTAATTTATAGTTGTATCTTTTAATATGTGTATGCATGCTTCTTAAGTGATATTAAGCTATCTTTGGCTCTTTACTTGCTGTAACACATTTTAATTTCCCCTCTGTGGGACGAATAAAGGTACTCTGATTCTGATAGAATTACATGTCCAACATTTGAGATTGTATACCAAAATGTATTGCACCACTAGGTGGCTCTGTATTGAGTGCTTATTTTTTCCATTCTGAACAAGTAATCCAACACTTAACTCAGGACTCTGACCTTGTGCCTACAAATTCATGCAGTTGATGTTTTCCACATTTTCAAGTTTTTAGCGGCCCACATTGCATCCGTCTGTGACATAATACATTACACAATACATAATGAATGAAAGGGGGTTACACAGTAATATCACGGTTCAAAGTCGAAGGCAGGTTGTTTTGAGGCATGTAGGCCTGAACAGATGTTATAGACAGAAGACAGGGGATAAAGGAAAGGATAGGCGTTTGCCAGGTGAATACAAAACCATGTATTGGTTACTGTGTATCAAGAACTGTACACTGTATACTTCCAGTAAGTGCTTAAGAATATAAATGTATGACTAACTGACACCACTACAATTAAAAGTCAGTACAGAAAACCCTCGCTGGATTTGGAACACCAAATATGACAAAATGAACAGGATAAAATGTGATGTGAGCTGCATACTGAAGTAATTCCTATTGGTTTAGATTCCTATTTAATATTTAATGAGCTGTGCTAAAAGAAAATCTCCCTGAACATAGTGAACTGGATGTCTTCTGCAGAGGTATAAAGGCTGTTTAGAGACAAAAGAAGACATTTACTTTAATAGAATATTCAAACGTATAAATCAAATATAGTATTATTTATTCTTCAGGGTCAAAAGTGAGAGGAGAGACATCTGGTGGCCTTTATTAAAGACTCAGGCGGTTGATTTAAAAAGGTGGTTGACTTTATATTTATTTGTAAGAGACAGTTGTCCAAAGTGACTCATTTTCTCGCATACACATACACATCACAAGCTATTTCTTGCTCAAGGACAATTTGAAACATGGACAGAAGGAAGGAAGCCCCTAATATTAATGACCCATCTGCTCTTCCACCTGCCCTACAGGTGCCCCCAAGATTGTTTATGATTAAAAGGGCATATACCGGCATATCATAGTTTACAATCTTATTAATGCAATGTCAGTGGTTACTTTATGGTTAAGATAATACTGCAACTAGGTCAGATACAAACTTTATAGCGTTTGGCATTTTTAGAAACATTACATTTACATTTCCAGTTTAGATTTGAACCGAAGTCTTTATTTATTCTATTTCTTAATGTTATCAATATTGTTATTTTTACATATTTGGAAGAATTTACTATCCCCCATCTGAAAACAAATCTCAAAACAGACACAAGGGGGCAGTGTCTACCAGAGCAAATAGCACACCAACATTACAGGCCTTCTGTTGTCTTATACATCTTTCTTATAAGGAAATGGTCAGTCAATGTAACAGGTGTTTCGAGGTGTGCAAATATGACTCCTAAATAATAAATGCAAACGCTTTATGTTTCCGTTGGATTTTATTATAGCCTTTATTGGAAGAAAACAATGTTCAGTTTAGGCTTAGTTTCAGTGGGGTGCGAAAGCCAATGCAGTGCGTATAGTTTATGGAAGTTTTTATTGAAATCCAACTCTGAAGCTATTGGAGAAAGCTGTGTCCTAAATGCACCGTTAGATCAATCATATGAATGTCTAATCTATCCAATCTAAAGGATACAATTAAACATTATCAGCACAACAATGTGCTTTTATCACCTGTATCCTGACCAATGTCAGAGGTTCCTTCACTCTGGAATCGCATTTTATTGTTTTGAACGTTTGTTGACATGTCAATTCATGAAGCATATCCCATTTTTTTTTTTTTTTTAGATATTGGCTTTCAAAATCTTACTACCTAAGCTGCAGAATTTAGGCAAAAGTGTGGTTTTCTGCTGGTTTACATGCAACAGTTAAAGATTTGATCAAGAAATGTTACAATTGCAACTGCATTGCATCTCATTAATAAACCATTCCACCCAAAGCAAACTCTCCCATAATAAATGTTTAAATATTTAGAAGGCCAGGAGATGGCCACGTTTCCATCTTGTTGTGTTTTTATTGTGTTCCAATGCTATGTTTCTAAAAAAGATTTTCTGCAAAGAAATATTCTCTGATGGGATAATAAAGATCTAAGCTGACTGCATGCTTATAAAATAATAATATTTTTTGCTGAATTAAACCAAATCAAATCCAACACACACATATGTTTATTGATTGTGTGTCTTTTGTAGCTACATATTTTATTTTTGGAGGGCTTTGTTGAATCATTTAGGGACACTGGTGAAGACATGTCTAAGTCAGAATAGCTGCTTGCTTTAGACATAGAGATGTCTTCATTTATTTTACAGTGATTTTTGGTGATAGTATTTTTGATTACCTACCTAAATGCAGACATGCAGTAAGTGAGTGCTGCTGAGTCTTGAGCTAACAAGTCAGACTGATGTCGGTGTTTAGGTGACATTCCTTTCAGCTGATGAGAGATGACAAAGGTTGGGAAGATCCCGGGTTAGCCTAACATCCAACCTACAGTCTAAATTCCATTCAGAACTTGAATGGCTAAACCAGATGGGGCTTCTTGCTCTATGACTGGTAAAGCATATTACTCCAATTGCAGGGTGCTCTATTTAAAGCCCATGTTGTTTTTACATTTTTATAAAAGTAAATGTTTTCTAAAATAAGTTATGTCCGGCCGCTCTGTTGGTGATGAATACAATATGAAAACAAGATAAACCAAAAGATCAGAGCTGACTGCTTTGCCATACTTCAGTACACATTTCAGCCATAAAAGTGGGCATGGATCACTGGTTCCCAACTAGGCAGTAGCTAACACTGAGGACTCTTGAGGTCATTTCTTCTGTAGCTTTTTTTTTTATAGCAAACATGTGGGGTTTTAGCAGCCAAATGTGCAGTTATATTCCAAAGTTAGTGTGGATATCTGCAACCTACGTATTTGCTGGAAATGATGTGTTGTTTTTTGTTTTGATTTGTTGCTGCTTTCTTTGCTTCTATGCATGCATTTTATGGAAACTTTCTAAATAAAATGTTAGATTGTGTCTAATAATGATACAAAATATATATATGAAATTGTAAACCTACTAGTCAGCAAGAGTTTTAACTCAGATAAATGTGTAAGAGTAATAGTATTTATTAATGAATTTCAATTCCGAAATGATTGAGGCAATAGTATTTAAATGGACATTATAAGTATTTTTTGATAGGTATTAGGTTACACCAAAAAAACGTGTCATCCAGGGGTTGAATATATGAACATTTGTTCAATTAGCTAAGGGCTATATGGCACAATTTTGAGGAAGCTTACATATTACTTTGCTAGTTAATGCATATGTTGACGCTAATGCGTACAGTATTAATACTTTTACTTGCTTACTTTTACTACAGGGTTTATCATTTCTGCACTGTTTTTACGTAGTCTAACAGCCATGAACTCAGTATTTTTTTTTTATCATGGTATGCAATTGTTTGCATTAGCGTCAAATTGAGACATTACCTTTTCCCACTGTTATCTCCCAGCCCTCAAATAAACTCTTCACGAATTTGACAACCCATTCTCACACGCTTGTGAGGTTAGTATGCAATATTTTTGAGGGACATGACGTTTTCGTCTGGATGATGTACTTTATTGTAGCACATCAGGCGGTTGATTGGTGTTGTCTGTAGGATTGCAGCATCCTGTAGCTCCGCCCTCGATTATTCAGCCTGGTCGACGTGCGGTTGCTGCGCAGCGTGAAGGCAGAAGCGACCGAGCCGGAGCGGAGGGAGACTGGAGGAGCCCACACATGAATGTTGTTGTAGCGGAAAATACCTTTGCTGCACTTTCACACGCTGCAACCTCTGATTTGAAAAATAACCATAATTTCCTCTCGGGGCTGACCGAGAGGAAGGACCACGCAGAGAGGAATTAAAACAGGGTTTTTTTTCTCACGAAGGATAAGTTTGTACGTGGAGTTTGGAGAGTAGTTTCGGGTAGGCTGACTGAGCTAGTCTGGCTGCCCGCTGCGCCTCCCTCCTGCCCGGCCAGCCAGCCTTAAGTTAGCCTGCTGCCCGTCTCAACCTCCAGCTGTTAGTGAACATGGCGCTAAAAGCCAGGGTGCTATACGACTTCAGCTCTGAAAACCCCGGGGAGGTGTCGGTGAAGGAGAGCGAAATCCTCACTTTGTACAGCGAGCAGGATATTGACGGCTGGTTTGAGGGGGTGAACAGCAAAGGGGAGAGGGGTCTGTTCCCCGCGTCCTACGTGGAGATCCTAAGGACCGACACCGCATCCACGCTCAACAACAACAGCAGCTGCAGCACATCTGGGGACGCTAAGCCTGACTCGCGATATGCAAACATCCCCCCCGGAGGTTTCGACGGCTCTTACAAGCCTCAGAATAAAGTTGACAACTTTACAAAACCGTCTGCTCCTAGTATCGCCTCTTTCTCAGCCCCCACACAACCACCACCACCACAGCAGCAGCCCACTTACCAGCAGCCCAGCCACCAGCAGCCCAGCCAAGGCAGCGATGATGACTGGGATGATGACTGGGATGACAGCTCTACTGTTGCAGATGAGCCTGGGACTGTTGGTGGAGGGTATCATGGCTTTGAAGGTAATCGAGCATCCACTTATAGAGTGTCAACATCCTCAATGTCAAGAGGTAACGCACAGCAAGCTAAGAGCTCTGCCACGGTCAGTAGAAACCTCAACAGGTTTTCCACCTTTGTGAAGTCAGGAGGAGAGGCGTTTGTGCTTGGGGAGGCCGCAGGCTTTGTGAAAGATGGGGACAAAATCTGCGTTATAATGGGTCAGTATGGCCCCGAGTGGCAGGAGAACCCGTACCCATTCGCTTGTTCAATTGACGACCCAACTAAACAGACTAAGTTCAAGGGCATGAAGAGCTACATGTCCTACAAGCTGACCCCCACCCACACACAGAACCAGGTGAACAGGAGGTACAAGCACTTTGACTGGCTGTATGCTCGGCTGGTGGAGAAGTTTCCCGTCATCTCAGTGCCACACATCCCAGAGAAGCAGGCCACGGGGCGCTTCGAGGAGGACTTCATCTCCAAGAGGAGGAAAGGCCTCATATGGTGGATGAACCACATGATCAGCCACCCTGTCCTGGCCAGGTGTGATGTGTTCCAGCACTTCCTGACCTGCAACAGCACAGACGAGAAGGCCTGGAAGCTGGGGAAGAGGAAGGCTGAGAAGGACGAGATGGTTGGAGCCAACTTTTTCCTCACCATCAGCCCCCCTGCTGCTCCGCTTGACTTCCAGGAGGTCGAGAGCAAGATAGACGGATTCAAGACTTTCACCAAAAGGATGGACGACAGCGCCTTTCAGCTCAACGCCACGGCCAACGAGTTTGCCCGCAAGCAGATCACTGGCTTTAAGAAGGAGTATCAGAAAGTGGGGATGTCATTCAAGGTCCTCAGCCAAGCCTTTGAAATGGACCAGCAGGCTTACTCTTCAGGACTCAACCAGGCCATCTCCTTCACTGGAGATGCGTACGAATCCATCGGAGAGTATTTTGCCGAGCAGCCCAGCAAAGATCTCGACCCCATCATGGATTTGTTAGCTCTTTACCAAGGACACCTGGCAAACTACCCAGACATAATCCATGTCCAGAAAGGTAAAATCACACTGTCATACACATTTCATTCATTTCTCACACACATGTATCATTTTGCATTGGTTGCTTTCACAGGAGCCTCTAAAATCCAAAGATGTTCTTTTTTTTTTACGTCTTTTGATTTATATCATCACTACATTTCAATGTGTTGTTGCTTCTTCAACACTATTAAAAGCCTAGCACTATTGAACATTTAGGAAAAAAAACTTTTGTCATCTAATGGATTCGTCGTAGTCGATTGAAAATAATCAGAAAATGCAGTTTTCAACCCCTCAAATAAGGCTTTTCTCAGTTTGATATCATATTAAACTGAGTATGTTTGGGTTTTATACTTGCAACACAAATCATTCAAACACATCACACTGGACTTTAAGAATCTAGGATTGACACTTTTACATTTTTGTGAAATGTTATAGAACAAACTATACATTTATAATCATCACATTAGTGAATATTGAGAATAATTGTTAAATGTAAACTAAACTACACAGGAATATGTCAAAGGTACACATCATTCCAATCCTAAAACAACAACAGGAGACATTTCTTATTTATCCAATGAAATGTTTTCCAACCCCAGGGATTTAGTCAATTCCAGATTCCCCATGTATAAATGTAGACAGGAAACCACATGGTACTGCTGGTGTCATAAAGTAAATACAAAGGTATTGCTGGCCCTTAAAAGGTAAACACATGTTTAGTTTCAGCCAGTTTGTTGGACTTGTCAACAGCGGTCAGGTTATACTTCCCTACAGGTTATGTCACTTTGCAAAACAAATAGGCGATTTTTGCATTTGGGAATCCGTTGACATGCTTTGTTTATCCCACCTTGTGTTACATGCATAGTGTTTCATGTGAGTGCTCTGGAGGCGGAGAATGTCCTAACTGGCCTGCTGATCACAACACTGGCCCAAAAAGAATTGCAGCATAATCCCGTATAAATGATTGTCCGCATATTCTGTTGTTTTTGCGCAGAGTGTCAATGTTACACTAATCTCTCCTCCTACACGACCCCAGCCCAATGATTGTTCTCATTGTGTGGCAAAATGTCACTCTCATGAGAGGCAACACTGTTATGCAAGAGGCGCAGCATTGTAGCATTCGAAGCACCGCTGCTGTTCACCATATGTTTGTATGTGACACAATTGCTTCCTGCGTAAATGATAACCTGAAGCAACTCAATCCAAACTGCTTCTCCTCCATGTGGGTTATATTTGGCTGCCTGTTTTCTGAATATGTATATAGGAGGTCTCTTTTCAAACTGTATTACATTTCAAATCCAAACTAGTACTATGATGTGAACTAATCCATCTCGCTCCATCCTTTATGTTTATATCAGATCATGGTGGGAAGATGGTCTTTGTATGCACTATTCAGAATCCCCCTCCAGTATTTCGTTGACCAGGTATACATGGATGCTTGCCTTTTGACATCCTGGTCTATCATGGGTCCCCCTGCAAACACTGGGCCCATTCAGTCCACAATAGACACCACTGGGGAAACAGGACAGACATGTGTTTAGTCTGCACTGGGACACAAACTTCCCAGTCAGCTTAAATCAGGTTTGCCACGTCGTCCCCACACAGCCCAAATAAGGCCTCACAGCCATTCAGGTAGTCTGATGTGATAAGCCCGGCCTAATACCACAGATAAGAAACTCTCATTTGATATCACTCATGGAAGAAGTTGCTGTGGGCAGTGTTGAGAAAAGATGGCAGAGTGCAGTGAAACCTCACTGCAACAAAGCTGACAGGAGAGCCAGGGCACGCAGCAGATGAAAGGAGGCCTGTAACACATTGAGACCCAGACTCTGATCTCATCTTGTTTTTAGTGCACTGAGGCTGTTTAGCTTCTCTATTATACCGGTTGAGCTTGTTGTCTTTGTGATGCACACATTCCTTTCCCCCTTAATCATCAGGGAAGAGAAGAAGGCAATCATAATGTATTTATATATAGAGGAAGTGGAGGGATATACCGGTATCGATGACAACATATCTTTAAATAACTAAACACTGGCATTAATCTTATAATACTATGATGTTCCTGTTCCTCTTGAAATTGTTTCCGTATCTGTATGCTCTCGATTAATCTCCCTCCACTAATGAATCCTTTTTATTTATTTACATTTTTTTAATAGATATGGCAAAAATATTGTCATTGTGATTATTTGTTTTGCCCACAGCAGTCTTGTAGTGATTTGATTTTGCGACAGCCCTTGAAGTAAAGTTAAACACAACATTGGTTAAAAGCAAGCAGAGTCTTTGTGTAACCACTCACACTGTTCGGCCTTTTACTTGCGATATTATACCAGTATGTGCAAGATGCTAAAACATTTATGCCACATAGTGACAGTGATATATTGCAACAGTTAATGCGCCTGCGTTTCATTAAGGATTCCAAAGGTTCTCTCCTTCATGACAGCTGAATGGCTGCCTGTTACTCACATTGCCTTCGTGTTCCCAGGGAGCGTTACATGCAAATAAGTTGAACCTTTGCTAAGGTATTTGACATTCACGCTCTAAAGTCTACTCACCTCAAAGGTTTTGTTTAATCCTCCAGCACTTGGCAACTGTTATAATACTGCAGTGAAATATCTGTAATTAGTAAGAATAACACTGGAATCTCATTGTGTGAAGACAATACTGTAGCAATGGGAGCTTAAATATACACCAGCAGACATGTTCTGAGTTATGTCTGGCCATGTGTCTCCCTTTTCCCTTTTAGTCTTTTATATATTTATTAAAACACTTCCTTTTTCCACTCTGTGTGCGACTATCCCATCTGTCTTTTTGTGTTAATTTGCCTAAAGGTGTGAAGGAAACGTCCACAAGTGCATTTCCTCTCTTATGAGGGTTATTGCAGTCTCCATTTGAGAGTGAGGCTAGTCCGCATCCTTTGTGTTCACAGACCAGAGTATACTTTCCATAACAGAAGTGGTCACAGACTCAGCGAGCCAAGTAGGTCAGCTGGGACTCTATGGTGCTGTTTGCGTGCAGTGGTGGAGTAATAATCAAGATTTAAGGTCAATCTGAAAGACAAATGATATCAGCTTTAAAAGTGCAGGTTGATGCTAATACGCGTGGTGAGATCATACCCTATTTAAGATTGTATCTCTTTTGCATTTCTGCTCTCTTTAGGAGAAACCTATCAAAGCATGGCTTGTTAGTCTTATCAACAATGCCATTTTTAGCTCACTGTATCTGTCTCATTAGGAAGGGACCAGGGAAATGTGAGCTGTCCCACAGACGGACACTGTACACACCGTATTGATCGTCCTCTCTTCAGGGACACCATTAGCGTTGAGCTCGACTGGAAAAATGTTGGCTCATGATATCAATATCATATCGGGTGTAGCTTTCAGAAAATAATTGTGTTTCCCGCCCTTTATTTTTTGTATATTTCATTTTTGTCCTAATGTGTTACTGTTGCTTCGACACAGCTTCAGATAAGAACAAGGTTTTTCTGTTTCTTTGTATTATAGGTTGTTGAGAAAGAGGAAGGGTGGAGAATGTTTTTATAAATGCTCACCGTTTACAGTCCAAAGTTAAGGGTTGGCTCTGGCTGATTACCAAAGACACTATTTGTTTTTGTAAGAGAAGACGCTTATTTATAGGGCTGCCCCCTGTTTGTGGACAAATCTGTCTTTTTGGTCACAATGGACTAAACTTCTTTAGCCGAGTGGTCATTTTTATTTTTAAATGTTTAACTACATGAGCACATCTCTGGTAAAAACAAGATTTGAAGTGGTGCTTTTGGATCTTTTGTATAGATCCTTCGATTAAGTAACTACCCTAGCATCCTACAAAATCATATCTTCAGCATTATTGAAGCTTTAGAGGAATGGCTCAATGAAATGGTAAAACTTCTCTGTATACATGCAGTCTGAAAATGTTCCACCGGCTTTTGGAGATGTAAAATCTAATTTATTTTCATGTTTTTTGTCACAGCTAACATCGTCTATTTGTCAAGGGAATATTAAAATACAGCCAGTTATGCTGCTTAGTCAATGAGATAATATTGATCTTGCCTGCAGTGTTTCTTTAAGGAAACACTTTTAGTTGACTTTAGACCAGGGCAAATTATGAATTTAGTTCAAATTATGCAAACAATGTTTTTATTCAGTTGCGAAAAACACTCATGTCATGTCAAGTATCCATCAGGCTAAGGAAATAGACGGTTTCCAGGGAGGAGCACACATTGATGAACATTGATTGATTGATGTCCTTAATCACATTCACATACTGTAGCTTACAATGGTCTGTCCCTCTAATTGAATCAGTTTGCTATAAAGCAAAGACTGCATACAGAACACAACTCCAGTACTAGAGGAGAGTAAGCTTAAGCCTACCGTGATGAAATAAGATTAGGTTAATAAGTCATTTGGTGAAAAGCTTTTTGGCTTGACCCACTTTATCCCCATCTTTACTTTATTCATGTCTTCTCCTTGCCTTGTTAATTTGACCAATTGAGCACGTCACTGAGAGTTATACTTATAGTCTGATCTCATCACTGTTTTATCACCACATGAAGGGATCAAAGTATGCCAGGCGGGTTTGGGGAAAGCACCCATTTATAAAGAGGTCAGGTTTTCCTGCTGAGTCAGCATTATCAGCTGAAACTCCTGTGCAAACACTTTGGGTGTGTCTAGTTTATATTGGCCCAGGCTATTTAAATGCCCTCTGAGGCATGAATGGATGCACGAGGTGGCGGAGCGATGAGACGGGGACTGCCGCTGGTTGTTCAGGTCACAGGCCTGCAGGAGCGTTGTGTAATCAGGGATTACGTAAGAGCTGGAGAGCAGCCTCCAGTGAGACCAGCAGGCTCCATGCCACCTCCCTCTGTACATCCAAGGTTTTTTTTCAGAGGCGCTCATCAGGATGGATTTCTCTAGCAGGAACATGTATCTCATAAATGGACGTCCTCTTATTCACTCATTACAGCATGCGACAGAGAGTATGGCAGAAGCAGAAGCAGTGTTTGTGCAACAATACATCAGATGCAATACAACATGGCTCAATATCCTATGTGTTCACGTTTTGTTTTATTATCTATCTGAAGGTAACACTTACTACAAAGACATACACATAGGTGTGTTGTATCATAGACTCTCACTGTGACGCTTCTGCATACTTATGATAGGACATTTATGTATTTCAGGTTAAAGGACTAAACAAAAAGAAATAGGAAGAGTTCACCTTGGTCTCTGGGACATTTCAATGCTACTGTTTTTATGAGATTTCATAGACTAAACAGTCAAGTTATTGAGAGAATATCAAGAAGATGAATTAACTATAATGGAATTCCTCCATATATCTACTCGACAGTATCGTATTTGTGTTTCTGCAGCAGGTCTGCAAAGCTTACTTGCGGCAGCTGTGAAATGGATGTGGCTCTCTGTGTGTTACAGTCTGCTGACGCATCGTCTTCTAGGACTGAACTCCTGCCTTTCTCATAAAGTCTCCATGGCAACAATTATTCCTCTTTAGTCCATTAGTGAGCTTTTAAAACACAGGAAGCAAGAGACCTTTAAGGTACATGTAAACACCTTCGGGACTGGCATTTAAGTCTTTGGACAGCTGTGTTTGTTCCGCGTCTCTCTCTCTTTCTCCCTCCTGTCTCTGCTCCCGTTGCCTCTCTTTCCGTCAGGTTCTGCATTACAGGAATTTCCAAGATTTGGGATTAAGCTGCAGCTGAGGGATCTGCAGCCAAAAATCGAACTGCGCAGACATTGGAGGGGAAGGCGAAACATTTTCTTGGAGATTTTCTCAACATATTTATTTGTCTGCCATACGTGTTAATAGTTGTGAGTTGAAGTAAGGGAAGGCAGTCATAAGGTATGTCTGTTAGCTTTAAGGGTTGACGGAAGCCAAACGAGTGCAGGGTTAGGTCAGAAGGGCTTCTGTGGTCTCACACTTCAGGAAACAAGCAGGCTGAATCAGACTTACATCCGACTGCTGGTGACTCACATGATGACAAGAATATCCCATGATAGGCCAATACAGGAAGTACTGCTGCGTGCCTTCAGGGAACATGTGTCACCTTCACACTCTGTCATAATGTCAGGGATGACACTGTCTGTTTAAGCCACGCATGGAGTTACACTGGTCTTACTTCATTTCTTCTACGACGCCTTGAATGTTTACACCATTTATGTCACAGTAGCACAAAGTACATCAGTGTGGATTTCTGTGTTTCAAACTATTGAGTAAACAAACGTTTCTGGCACGGGACAAAACCAACCAAGTTTCCGATCAAGTTTCATGTGAAACATTCATCTGGAAGCTCATTTCTTGATTCATTGGTCGGTCTGTCAGAAAACGTCAGAAATTGTGTACAATTTTCCAATGAGGCTTTTGGCTTCACCACCTATTTCTACTTAAAATATCCCAAGGGCTGCATATTTACTTAAAAAGGGGGGGGGACATTTCACATTAGATTTTTCTGGCCTACAAATAGAGTAAAATAAATCAGAAAATCATGTTTGACGATTACAAATGCTTCGAAAAACACTAAGAACTGCATAGCACACATTAGCATTCATGTCACAGCCCAGAGAGGTTTCTTTCACTCCAGCTGTGGCATGTACACATTTTAAAGTAGCTAGATCCGACAGAAGGTCTTAACCTGTCAGTTTCTGTTTCTTTTCTGCTCAGACTCTACGGCTCATGACATTTCTTCCTTTGCTCGGTCAGAAAATGTCAGGAGTTTGATAAGTCAGCTGTCATCTGCTCCTGGTGTTTGACCCTGCCTTCTGCTCCCATCAACCCATCCGCCTGAAAAGTTGTCGGCTATTTTCTAGTTTAGGCACCAGTATGGCTGAAGGCTTATTTTTGCAGAAAGCAAAACTGCAGGCAGGGGTGCAGCCGTGACGGTTGATATGTGTGTGAGTGTGAGGTTGGTAAACCATCATGTCTCCATCCTCTTACGCCACAAGAGTCAGCCACAGTGACGACAGCGTCAGCTCATACTGGCAGAACGGAGAGGGGGGACTCTCGGTATGAGTGTGATATAGATTCATGTTTGCAAGGTATAGTTTTGTGTTAAATGCGTAGCAGAGGTGCCATCTGTCATGATTGAGTTAAAATCACTTGTTTTGATCAAAGCAATGTCCAACATGAATAACCGATAGCTAGTTCTTAGCACACCGACATGGTAACTAACTGCCAGCAACATCCCCTTAAATGATTGTTTGAAGTGACATAATGTAATAGATATGTTTAAGGCCCACTCAAATTCTCTTACTTTAGACACAGATGTGCCCTTGGTTCTCAGGAAGTTTGGAACACACTATTTAAGGCCGAATCCTTGAAGTTCTAGATGTACCGTCAAGCTGTGTTCTTACATTTTTAATAGCAAATAATAATGAGATTATTAATTAACCTTCCTGTGAAAGAGTGTTATAGTAAGATGACTGTTTGGCGAGTTAAATGCTAAAAGTAATACAGCTCATCTCTTAAGGAACATTGTTGCCTACTTAGTGGGCAGTTTTTCCCACACTGGTTTAAATAGTATGTGAGATTTCACCTTTATAAATAAATGTTGTGGGTGTTTTCGGTGTTTTAGATTTAGAACATCCCCTTTCATGAAACATGTCTAAAAAATGTCTAAAGACAATTGTTTGCCAATGGTGCCATAAAGGACTGATGATATAAACATCAATGTGTACTATTGTGTTCTCGATTGTCTTCTATTGTGTTTCTGGCAAATGTTTGTACGTTTTGTTTTTAAACATTAAAGTGCTTAACATGCTTTCTTTTCTAAAAACATGATAAGAATAGTGATCACAGAACAAAAAGATAAACCTTGATGTGTATGTCTACTCTCTTGTCCCCAACAGGAGCCCTGACGAAGGTGAAGGAGAGCCAGAAGCATGTGGAGGAAGGCAAGATGGACCGGGCGCAGGCAGAAGGCATCGACAACCGCTGCAACATCATCTCCGTCGCCACGCTGGCGGAGATCCAGCACTTCCACCAGATCCGCGTGCGCGACTTCAAGGCCCAGATGCAGCATTACCTGCAGCAGCAGATCGCCTTCTTCCAAAAAATCACAGGCAAGCTGGAGGAGGCTCTGCAGAAATATGACAACGCGTAAAATTATCGCTGGTTCCAGGCCGTCACTTTAGACCTCTGTGATCAATGACTCGGCAGCTCCTTCAGCCAGCCAACAGCAGCCAGTAGCACATACTGGTGAAGGCTGTTCACCCAGCAGGGAGGGACATTCAAGATGATGCACTCCGATAAAAAACATTTCAGCAAAAACCCAGGGTTCTGTGTGCGTTGGCCACATTTGAGCTCACCTGGATGTTCTTGTGTTAGAAGAAGACTGTCATTTAACGAAGAACGGCCATCTTGTAATAGACAGTGATAGTTTAAAGGAGATTCAATGATAGTGATGGTGCAACAATGGTCTGTATGTTGTTAGAGGAAAGCTCGTATCGGGTGCTGCGTACACTCCAAGTGCAACATTTCACACAAAGTGTTTTTTCGCCTTACAACATGTTGATGAGCGACTGCCACTGCAGGAGCGGCTGACACCTTGCCTTCTGGGAACACTCAGCCCTTCCTGGTATCTCTCTATTCTTGGACGAACTGAACACAATGTTTACGGTCTCGCTGTGCCTTCTGATTACATCACTCTGGTCATTTGTGTTACTTGTTCTTAACAAGCTTTATATACTGTATATGTAGAAATATATTCTATTTGTTTTTACAAAGCTACACATTTTGCAGTCTTTGAAAAAAAAAAGAAAAGATCACTGTGCTTTGAAAGAGGGCCGTGTCTTTTATGGGAGACAGTAATGTTCGATTGTGGGGTTTTTCCCCCCCAACAAGTGGACCCTGGGGTGATTTTCAACTCTCACAGTGCAGCAAAAACAGAGAGAGGTGAACCTGCTTTGACTAAAGGAACCCATGCCTCACACGGGGGCACAGCCTCCCACGGGGGCACAGCCTCCCACGGGGGCACAGCCTCACACGGGGGCACAGCAAGAAACCGCAGTATTTAAGGGAAGGGTTCAATGGACACTTGTCACGCCGGATATCTGATTCTGTGTCGACAAAATGTTGTTTTTCAGGGTTTGTTTTTGGTGTAGTGCTGAGGCTGTTAGAGGGTAGTGGGTTCCTCACCTTTTTAAAACACACACTTTTAGACGGATCATCTGCAGTTTTTAGCCTTCATGGTGTTTGCTGCATCATAAAGAGATTATCAAAATAAATTCCTCCTTCACAGTAACCTGTTTGTTGGTCCTGTGTTTTGTCCAGTATTTCAAATGTGTAACTGATCTTTTGTAGTTGTGAGTGAGCTTTAGACTAATACTCTGAATACAGTCAACAACTCAGGGAAACAGACAATAAAAGCTGATAATGCTGACAAGTTAATTAGCCTTTTAACGTTCCGTCAACCCATGTAACGTAGCAACTGTCCCACTTCATACTGGCAGAAGCCCAACGAAAGGGCTGTGGCTCTGCAGGTTTCCTCGGCTGCATCCCTGGAGGACTGGTGTGCCGTGTCAGTGTTTCATGCTAAGCTCACGCTCCGCTCGCAGATCTGCTGACTGTGCAAAGCCCAGCCAGCCATCTGGGACATCTGGCCTCTGTTAAAAGTGCCAGAGCGAATGACTGTGACCACGTAGACAATGAAAAAGGTCCGAAAATATTTGTCTCATTAGCTGTCATCTCCACCACCTATAAACAAGATAACCAAAGTGCAGACCATTGCTTAATGGAGATAACACGTTCACATCTTGTTTTATTTGCACGTCAACAGTTATCTCCAATGCTGATGCCTTGTTTACCAACTTGAGGAGAATCCACTCCGCAGCAGGGTGTTTTTGGCCCGATGAGAATCCAATTTGACAGATGTGATGTGGAGCAGAAGATAACAAAGAGACACAGCTTATATCACCTCTGGGTCTTAAGAGGCAGCCTCCCATTCCAGTAAATATGTGTCTATGTTAATATGTTCCTACCAGCAGATTATCCATCAAGACCCCCCCCCCCCCCCCCCCCCCTGCTCTGCCCTCTGCTGCCACTGCTTGAAATCTGACTTCCGAAACATTGGTAGAAAATGTTGCGAGCTGGATATTCCCTGAGGTTTCTTATCGATAGAGAATTTGGAAACGTATCAAAGCTGCATGCAGAAACCATTTTCAGTTGTTTTTTTAATTAACTAACAACATGTTTTGTCAAGCCACCTATCAAAAGTTTTCAGATGTTTCGCTGTATAAGTGAACACTTTGACCTGCTGGTGGTGCTCCAAACATCAGGGGATCACAGAAGTCGTCATAGTTCCTCTTTTTGGCTCTAAGAATAAATGTTCCAAATTCCATGGAAATGACGCTAAAGGAGAATTCTCTGGATCTCTAAGTTCCATCCTCACGCATGTCTTTTAAACAATGAATAGCGATGGCCAACAGGCCGACATTGCCATCTGTGGCGCTTCACCATAGCATGGCTAATAATATCCTGTCATGTGGGAACTAGGTCCGCTTGGAAACTCTCACCATCTCTTTTTTGTTTCCTTTATATTGTAATGTATATTCTGGTTTTCATTTTCTACATAAACTCAGTAATATGCACACCGCCTGTAGTTACCTCATCCCTCAGGCCTTCTGTCAATACTGCCAACGCCCGGGGAAATGGGTGCTCCTGTTTTTACATTCTTCCCAGTTATAAGCCTTGGCTGTTCTGAATTAGTAATACTGATAAATGTTTGCCATACACACTTCAGAATGATCTTTTACAAAACAATCAATATTAAACCCGCATAAGATAAGAGCAATGGTGTTTTTGTCTTAATTTGGTATCGTTTAACGTCATACAAAACACTGCAGTCTGCACTTTTTTTAAGTGAGGTCATTTTTTTTTTGTGTAAGGCTGTTATTCTAAGAAAAGCAGGGGCTTCTTACTCACCACAGTCTAGCATGCAGGAAGCAACCGCTCCTGATTCAGACTTGGATTGTTCTTGAGACAGAGCAGTGTCAGCAGCTGACCACATTCCAAACACAAACGTCAAGTGTTTGAAACCACAAAAGCATCGCCAGACTAACCTTTCAAATGCAGCGGGGGAGCATGATAACAAAGCATCAAACCGTTACATTGCCAAAGGTTGAAAACATGGAGGATAGAAGAGATCGAGTGGGATTTTCCCGGGAGTTTGTTATTGAAGCTGTGGTACCATTTCAGCTTTAAGTAACATCACATGTCCACAATAAGTGGTCATCACTTCTCCAACCAGACTTTTGACTTGAAGTGGCTTGGTGGAATTCACAGAATGTAACCCTGAAACATCCTGTACTCTTGTCATAAGTGTGGTACATTTAAGATTAACCCATTCCCAGCTGATCATCTACTACTCTCAATTGAGGAAAAAAGTTATAATTTGACAACATATGTACACCTCTATCATAGCTTAAAAGCAGTTTTAAAAAAAAAAGAAATCAACTTGAATTTTCACAAGATGTTTACATTACATTACATATCATTTAGCTGAAGCTTTTATCCAAAGCGACTTACAATAAGTGCAAAAACCATAAAAAAATCAAACTCGGAACAACAAGTAGTGCAGATATATTCACTTCAAGTTAAATCATACCATTGTAAATGCTGGTGAGTTAGTTACAAGGCCTAAAAAAATATATAAGTAAGTGTATACAACAGTTGAGAGAACTGTGTTTCCCCATCTAATGACCTGCACTAACGCCACATTTAACCACACTGCTTTCATAAGGTCTGAATCAGTGTCTCGAGATCCTTGTGTAGATTACACCTTATTCTTGTTGCACCCTCGCTGTGCAACACTCAGGTCTGATGTAAAAACTCAAACTTAAACTGGCCTTTTAGGGTTTTTCTGTTTGTAAAAGTGAAACATCTAGTTATCTTTCAGTCATCTTGGCATAGATCCTACCCTGCCACCTGTGCATTGGTTCACATCCCGTTACAAACACACCCGCAGCACATTACCTCCCTCTTTAGAACATTTGCACTCTGCTAACATCATTTCACACTTAACCTTATTTACCCTGACTTCCTCTCTTTGCTTCAGCTGATAAAAGCCTTCCAAATGCCACATTATAATGCCAGGAAATGCCCTGAGGCAAGATTTCATCCTTCATATGTGTTCTTTTCATATTAGTTACTAATTACTTTCATTGAATAGGGAAGTGTAAAACCAAACACAGGATTTCTGTTGAAAGGAAGTGGGTTGTTTTAGATTGCAGTGCCAAATTTCAAGTCAAGCAGCTACTATGAAAGCACAGAACATTATGTTTTTATAAGGTGTGTTGAAACAGCTGCTGTCTGCTACATCCCATTGTACTTTGCTGGTCACATGTAGATTCAGAGTTGTACATTTCAACTGTACTTCTTTCAACTTTAGCTTGCTGAAAATGCACACTTCGGGGTTTAGCATATGATTCCATATTAGTAGAATTACAGCATTTAGGTTACAATGTGAGTACCATCCACTTGCATGTATTCAATTGGCTATAAATCACCTAATTATGGTTTGGCAAAATGTAAGCGATGTTTTACTTTTTGCCGGACGACTCAAGTGTTAGCAAACACTGTTCTGCAGGGCTTGCTTCATTGAAATGAATGAGAGGGCTGCATTTTTTCATCATCCAAACACAAACTTAAAGTGTTAAATATATGCATGAGGGTGGTAAGTACAGACAACTGGAAATACATTGAACCAGTGTCACAATGTGCAAATATTAATAAACAAATGTATCAGTTTAAGTGTACATCTTGAAAAGGTGTTTAGCTCCAGGCTTAGTTTCTTGCTGTTGGGTATCATGCAGCAAATCTGAAATTATTATCTATACATTTTAACCCTTAATTATTATTTTTTAACATTGCTTGTACTATAGAATATCATGCAGGTCAATTGAGTGTAGTTGCTGAGTCAGATAAATGCATGCATTGCCGACCACAGACACATTCACAAGTGCTGTTTCTGCTCTGTCACTTTTTTTCTTCAAAAGTTCAAACTTCTGGAATGCGTAGGAGGCGTCTGCCTGGACTCAGCATATTCCTACTGGAGCGGTCTCTGGCTGGATCTGTCTTCTATTACAGCAGGGACCGTACAGGTCTTTGATTTTTGGTGTTTGGCACGTTATCATTCTGAGTAAGACATACAGAACCACTAGCAACAAAGCTAGCTTCATGTTTCTTTATGATTTCATTTCATTTCATTTCACACCTTTATTTATCCAGGTTGTATCCCATTGAGATCATTGATCTCTTTTTCAAGGGAGACCTGCTCAATGATAAAACAGAGGGTGCGTGTGTGTGTGTGTGTGTGTGTGTGTGTGTGTGTGTGTGTGTGTGTGTGTGTGTGTGTGTGTGTGTGTGTGTGTGTGTGTGTGTGTGTGTGTGTGTGTGTGTGTGTGTGTGTGTGTGTGTGTGTGTGTGTGTGTGTGTGTGTGTGTGTGTGTGTGTGTGTGTGTGTGTGTGTGTGTGTGTGTGTGTGTGTGAAGTCCCCCTGGCCACCTCCTGAGCCTTGTTCTAATTGGTTCCCCTGTGAATTTCCATTATAGTCTAACTTTTCTTAATCTTGTAAACGTTTCAACATTTAGAGCTAAAAATCTGTTTACCAGAATGGAACCATCTCACAATGTTAACATAATTAGTGTTACATTTCAATATGGCCAGTAGTATCCTGCTAACAAACAAATAAATAAACAAAACTAAAACATACCAGCAGTAACTAGCAGTTTGCATTTGACATTTTAAATCTTATATGGTCACTGTGTCCCCACATGGTGCAGGAAATTCCATCCTCATTCTGGTCTGTTACAGAGACCTGTGTTTGTGTAACTGTTGAAAGTTTGTTGCGTGTGGTTATCTGCAGACCGTTAATTGTTTTATGGTGACTGGCAGTATTAGGTTAAACGTGTTCCCATTTTTTTAAAACAAAGATTATATCAATGTTCTTCTTCTTTTGTTTAGCTTAGCACGGAACATTCCTGAAATGTTTCACAAACCGAACATTTGTATTGTTTAAAAGCAGTGTGGTAGGTGCAGTACGTACAAGTGTCAGTAGTGTGATGTAATGTACTTAAGTCTAACAAGCACTTCCAAAGGGGTCACATTACATTGCAGGAGTTTACTGCTCACCACTTTAAAGTCAGTGAATATCAGTCAGCGTGTTGAATAAAAGAATATTTCATTGTCATTTCTGTAATATTCCTATTCATAATTGTTTGTCTTATCACTTAAAACACAAGAGCTGCTAAAAACTTTTTTTTAAGTCCATAGTATAAATAGTTTCTCAACTTCAACCTCAACTTCTTGTGGTTTATTTCTGTTTACTTATGAAAATGTACTTCCTTCTCTAAATCTATGAGTAACACTTAGTTTGTATTTAGAGAAGAGCTGAGTCTTTGTTCTCCTTTCTCAGTTTAGTTATTATATGATAGATATGACTATGCTCAGTGACATTTCAAATACTTATTGGTTTTGCAAGAAAACATTATCAGACTCACATGTGGGCTTTGAGTTTGGAGCACCTTGCCGGAGTCGCTGCTGCTGTTTCAAATGTTTCCTGGTGTTTTGACACGTTTTGTGGCTGTGTTCCCCCCGCTTGAGTTTGACCAACCTCGTGGACTTGACCTTTAGCACCTTTATCAAGTGAGGGTCGTCTCAAAAGCTTAGACTTATTTCCCCTGAAATATATGGTGACAGTGAGGAGATATAGATCCTGTGCTGTGTTCCTTATTATGTATTTGTCTGGACTACTGTCTGTGAGGCAAACTGCCTCTTGGGTACACACACGTGTTTTTGTTAAATCTTGAATCCTGGTAGGCAGCTCACATGAGATCATCCACAGAGCTCAGTATAACAGCACCCTGCCCATTCTCAAAGGGCGAGGTCATTTGTTCTGAAAAAAGGCTCAGACATGCTACACCCTTCTAATAAAACATTATTTTAGGCTAAAATCAAATTGTCTATGTCTAATACTTTGTACACGGCTTAATGTAAAAAATACAGCATATGACAATTCTTGTAGGTGGCTCGGGTTTGAAATAGCAGAAGAAGAACACAAACTGCATCTTTTGGTTTATAATGGTACAGACATGATGAAATCAACATCCTGACACACCCATTGTTGGTGTAGCTGGAAACTACAAAATAAAAGTACAAACATTTACTAATCCCTTTTTTATTGCTTGCCAAAAATAGTTTTCATGAAGACTCGTGGGCAGCTCCAGCTCGTCTCAATTATGAATATAATTGCTCAATGACTTTCTTGTTATAGTAGCAGCTACTAAGAAGGTTTTCTTTCGATAAAGGACAAACAACATGTTTCCTATAAATGTATTGTTCATATTTGCAATGACATCTGTATTCTTATGTTTTTAGTGACCTCAATAACCTTTAAACTATTGCCAGCATCTACCTATACAGTCCTCTTTCAAATAATAATTGCCTGATTCTAACCCACAGATTGCTGTGGCATCTTGTGAATATGTTCATGCTCCCCAGAGGATGGACCTTTCTCATGTTATACTGAATTATTTCCTCTTACACCCCCCTGTGGACTGAATGAACTCTACTTACAATATATTGATCTAATGGGCTGGAGGTATGCATGCAGATTAATATTTGATCCCCGTGCAATTCAGAAAAAAATGTGTTATCCTCTTGGAAAATAACAGAATGTATTATTTGTTGTTTCAGTGTAGCTGATGTGGGATGTAATAAACATGACAACCTCTATGGACCAACAGCAGAGCTCTAAACATGAAGTCTAGTGTTGTTAGTATGTTTCTTGTTTTGAATGTATGGAAATGCATCATGGGAATTGTTGTATGTCTCTATTTGTTGAAGGGAAGAGAGGAGGACATGCTGTGTGTCCTGTACCTGGCAGAATGTTCAGGAATGTGGGAGCACTCGGCATTCTTTAGCTCCGGTTTTGTTTTTATAGCCCTCACACAGGAAGCTCACTCCGGTTGGGCCTCATTCATGTAGTCTGAAAAAAACGCTGACTGCACCCCCACCCACCCCCACCTCTCTGGCTGCTCTCCAAGACACACGCACACGCACACACACACACACACACACACACACACACACGCACACACACGCGCACACACACACACACACACGCACACGCACACGCACACGCACACGCACACGCACACGCACACGCACACGCACACGCACACACACACACACACACACACACAAACACACACTTTTTTTGTCTTTGTGGGCCAACGTGCATTCTCCCCTCCCCCTGCCCCATCAGAGAGTTTCATTTATAGCTCTAATTATAATAAACAAGCAGGAAAAACTAGGGAAGAGGCCGCTTATCCTGCTCACAGTTACTTTCTCACTGAGGTATGGAACAACTAACATGTCTGTCACTCATACACCCGGCTATGTACATTCCTTCTGGAAACATCTCTTTCGTTCTGTGATCAAAATTGAGAGATATTTAATTGATTTCGAAAAACCAGAATAACGAGTCACCTGTGCTGGGAAGACATGCTCAAGGTCATGCAAAAACTTTACCTAATAATGTTCATTATTAATGATACTTCTTTCTTAATTTGGAAACCAAAGACTTCCCTCCACTTTGAGTGCTTGTTCTTTTATGCCAGTTGAATTTTATATTTCCTTTTTTGTAGTTTTAAATATAACCAAAATGTTTCAAAATATATTTTCAACTTAATGTTCGCATTACACCATAGATATAGGGCCAGCATGTCTGTGTTCACACATTTTAACCTCAAAACTATCCTCTGAGATGAGCGATATATCATTTATTTCAAAGGATTGCCCTCGTTTCTCTGTTCCTTTGACTTCCTTGTCACCCTCTTTCATGCAACATGTAGTAAAACACATTCTAACTGTCTCTTCAAACACACCATCCCTGTGCTGACCGGCTAACCCTCCTCTCTGTGTGCTGCCACCCACAGACTGCAGTCACATGCTGCTGACAGAGAGGCTGCCTGTGGTCTGACCTCTCTGACGTTACAACACACACCTCTTACTGTACAGGTTATTGTTCACAAGCTCCCTGCAGGGCCGAACATGTGATGCATGACGTCGCTATCTCACTGGAGATAAATCTATCGAGTGCCTTTGACAGAGAGTTACCAAATCAGTGGACAACTGTGTGTAGGTACTGTGCGTCAGTGTGCCAGATGCTGTTAGATATTAGATTACACAGATGTGTCTTTATGATCCAGGTGTTGTTTATTAGGGAAAGTTAGGGGCTTCAGAATGAGGCAAGAAGCTACAAACTAAAACACAAAATTAGTCAAATGTTGCCTTTAGTTTGCAGCAAATGACTCCCCAAACAAGTCAAATTTACTGCAACAAATCAAGTTAATGAAGAACGGCGCCAATGTTGTATAAATGTGTCTGTTGATTGTGTATATATAGGATATACATATTTTATACATATTTTTATATATATTTGTATTTTTGTATTCAGGATTGTGGGAAACGGTATTTCGATCTCTGTCTGTACACACAAACTGAAAGATTGTCAATAAAGTTGACTCATTCATGTGTAATATTTTACTGTTTGACTTTGACTTGACTTTGACTTGAATGTTGGTAATAAAAAAAGACAATTAATATGGTTTGTATTCAAGTAAGCAGAAAGGCAGTTCTTTAAAGTCCAAGAAAGAAAATGGAAGTACAGATCCTCAGTGTACTTTATGCTGTAAATTGTTACCATTTACCAAAAACTGTACAAAATGTTACCAGATGAGAAAGATATCTAGCCAGCACAAATGCCTCAGCACTTGTTCATGCTTGTTAAATCCCAAGAGACTCTTCAATTAAATGATAAAATAAAGTGTTCCTGGTTCCATTTTACTTTGCTGATTTATATCTGTTTTAGATCAGTAATGTGCAGAGCAGCTGCAGAAAACTGAGAAAAGCCTCTGTATGAGTCAAGCCACTAATCCTTTCCCCAACAGACAAAAATACTTAGTTTATTAACAGATACGACACTGCCTGATGCACTCTGTGAAGAAAGACAATAAAGCAAATTGCAGCGTGCCGTCATCATTTGCACGACAGTGTTTTCTCCTAAAAGTCGACCACAGTGGCTTTCAACACCAGCACGCGACATTCCGAAACCCTTTGCAGTATTTTAGGCAGTTGATTGGCTTTTATGAATAAACTAAATGACACTTTAGGGATGATATGTTCACTATACTTTAAATGCACAGACATTGTAATTCTAGCAGTAGTTTATAAGATGAGAGAGAGAGAGAAAGAGAAAACCGTCTTTGTGAAATACAAGTGGCGGTCGAAGTGATTCAATTAAGCATCTGGGCTTGTCTCTGTGGAACTTATTAAACTAAATGAGCCAAGACTCCTTTGTTTCTGCTTGTCATGTCTTGCATGGTGCTATTGTTCTGTAGCCCTCTGCCCCACAATTACCCACCCTTAATGATCACTGTGAGATCTAATATCTGGGGGCAAGAACTCGAGTAATTATCTCTCTCTGACTCTCGGTTTCTCTCACAGTGTGTGGTTGTATCACTTGAATTGTTACTCTATTAAAAGCCCACTGCTGAGTGTGTAAAACTGCAAACATCTAGCGTCATGCTAATTTAAGACGGGACTTCTGAATGTCCGACATGTGACCACTTCCTTCCAGACGACCACATTTTGAAACTCCAAATACCATTATGTTAGCATTTCCTCTGTGCTAGATTCCTCTTTTTGGGGCTATACTTTGACTTTTGTTCATGGAAGTACAACAGAAGTTCACTTGTGCTTGTACAGGCTAAGTGCCAATCCTGCACCAGCAGTATTTTAGGGTTTCTTATATCAATGAACACGATTTGCAAATAATACCTTTTATGGTTATAAAGTCTTATTCTGTGAACTATATGTCAACATTAACGGATGGGATAAAACCTAATGACTTTGGTGACAAGGATTTTTTTAACACTAGCTCTGAATAAACTGTAAGTCATTTAATATAACATTGGAAATGTGTCCATTAAATGTGTTGTAATCTATTTCACATATTCCTCTGTCCTCCCTTCTTTACAGTCTGTGGTGTTTCACCAGATAAAAGACTATCAATCTGACATGGCGTGCAAAACAAGACATGAATCTCTGCAAATGATTTCATCATCATCGAGTATAAGTAGAACGTAGAAAATTGAAATACTTAAAGGTGAGGTAGGTAAGTTTGAGAAACCGGCTCGAGATACACTTTTTGTTATATTCCATGGAATGCTCTTAACATCCCTATAGCAATTAATATCTTAAGTGCTTTGACAAAAAATCCATAAAAAAATGTCATCTGTGGAAGCCGTAGTACTGTAAAAAGCACGACCAATCATTTTAGCCGGCCCGGCTAAAATAACTGGATGGCCTACCTGCCTGTCAGCCTTCCATCCGTGCACAAACTTATCTCGTGCCCTCATTGATCATGTGCACGTTCGTGTGTGTTGGAGGAGGGGCTCTGTAAGGAAGTGGCAGATTTTCTCCGGCTGTGTATTTTCAAATTCTAGCGCACTCGAGCTGGTTTCTCCAAAATTACCTACCCCACCTTTAAGTACAATATTTAAGTAAATGTACCTACTAGTAGAATTATTCTGCTATACGTGCACCCTTTTATAATCGGCAGTTTAATTAACATCACCATTCAAGTTCTGGCTACAGATGGACCTTAATGTTCATGTTTTTTATCGTCTTTGTTTAGCTTTGTCTATATTTGTATCCGTCTGTATATTTGTTCTTGGCACTGGCAAACAAACAGTTTGGCCAGTAAAGTTGTTTCCGATCTGAAAAATTGGGACAAAACATATCCTGTTAGTAGCTGGTGAAGACAGGAATGATGAACAATGTAACTGTTGTTTCAGTTAATCTAAATTTGTCAATCTGCACTCTCCTGAACAATTCAAATGTTATTCATCCTAAATTTTGCTGGAATTTCCTTTTAAATAAATAACAATTTGTGGTCAACAACAGTTTGCAGTGGAGTTCCTGTCAGTGGACTCAGTGGCTTGACATCATTGTGCCAAGTTTGCAACTCACTTGTGATGCCGTTGCTCACCCTTCCCATTAGCTCATTTACTGTCAACACGACCATTTAGCACACCAGCTTCCATTGTGTACGGATCCTGTGCTTGGTAAATGTTTTGGTTAAACTATTTACATTCTTCATGGTAACTGAAGCCTGTAACTAACACCTGGGCACATGTGACATACATCATTAGGGTTTGGGTTCAGGAAGACAAGCCATGGATTTCTCCGTGTGATTCCAGTAGTCATGTGGAGTGACTCACAGCAGCTTCAGCTACAGAAAAAGATCCATGTGCTTTTCCAAATCACATTACATTATTAACTTCTGGGTATTCACTCAGATTCTTAGCAATGAGTTGGAAAACACACAACACCTGACTGTGGATCATGTGACAAATTCCTGCAGATGTTTTTGTTTTCGGGTGTGAAAAGACTACAATTAAAGTAATTGCAGGAAACTAGAAGAAGTGATGATGACAATCTTTTTTGTTATTGGTCCTCTGGAGCAGCGTGTCTTTTGTTGCAACAGGAAAAGTATCATTGAGAGGAGGGGAACAGGTTGACATTACATTATTTACCAAAAACTCAGTACAAGAAAAAAGGGAACATTTGGACACTAATGAATCCTGTAATAGTCTGCACCGGTTTTAGACGCACACACAAACTATGATTATGCTACTGTACGGAAGCATAAACTGATTCCTCACAAAAATGTGATAGTGGTTTATTAAAAACATGGTATAAATAAATATGACACTTCTTATACACATCAGGTTACATCATTCAGATGAGACTGGAATACACTGGATAGACACTTCTCTTCAGTACAAAATGATTTCATAACATATTTCAGTAGTTTTCTCATCTCCCTTAGCTTGCCAGGACCTGTCAGAGCAGTACGTTTCATTTACAGCAGCTACATCATTACAGTGTAAAACCACCAAGGCTTAAAGTAGATTATGTCAAGGAACAGGCTTATCAGGTAAATCATTAGTATACATACCAGCACTATATTCAGTCAAAGAAAATCTCAGTGATTTGTAATTATTTTCACGAAAGGACTGTCAGTATTTAAAAAAAATGCACTTCTTGTGCCTGTCTGTTTAAGGATAAGCTGCTTGATGTCCTGAAAATTATGTGGAACCACCAAACTATTCAACAGTAGGTTGTTGTAGATATATTACATAATGAACTTAAAATAAAAATTGTAATCACTGAAGTGAAATCGGGTAAATTACAGTGTAGATTTGTGTCATCCTTAAGGTCAGGGCGTTGATTTTTTGTACACACTTATTTAAATAATATGCAATAATAAGTACGATAAAAAAAATGTAAAAAACGGAAAAACAGTGCTAATATTTTAAGCAGTGGGATTTGTTTACGCTATTAAAAACAGGTAATAGTAGTACCAAACAAACCATTTAAATGTCTCATTTCAGTATTCAGCCATTTGTGACAAAACTGTCTTTTATCATATTGAAACCCTGTAATGTTAAACAAAGATCTCAGTGATTGACAAAACATGCAACCCTCATTAAAGGTAACATGGAGTAAAGGACTTAAAGGTAGGGTAGATAAGTTTGAGAAACCGGCTCGAGATATACTTTTTGTTATATTCCATGGAATGCTCTTAACATCCCGATAGCAATGAATATCTTAAGTGCTTTGACAAAAAATCCATACAAAAATGTCATCTGTGGAAGCCGTAATACTGTAAAAAGCACGACCAATCATTTTAGCCGGCCCGGCTAAAATAACTGGATGGCCTACCTGCCTGTCAGCCTTCCATCTGTGCACAAACTTATCTCGTGCCCTCATTGGTCATGTGCGCGTTCGTGTGTGTTGGAGGAGGGGCTCTATAAGGAAGTGGCAGATTTTCTCCGGTTGTGTATTTTCAAATTCTAGCGATCTCGAGCCGGTTTCTCAAACTTACCTACCCCACCTTTAACTAAATACCTGAGTTAAAAAAGTTAATATACTATGATATATAATACACAACAACAATATAAAATCTGCACAATCAATTGAAATGCTTCGACTATACATCTTTGTGCCAGTGTCAGTCTTAGTAATTCACAGTTTCAAGCCGCTACTAGCACCACCTTCCACTCTGATGATCATAATAACCCATAATGGAAGAGACTTCATCGTGCATGAGGACCAGATAACAATGTGAGTGATTACCAAGCACAGGTTATAATTGACCACAATGATGATCACTTTTTAAATGTTCAATGCTGAACAAATTCTGTCCCTCCAACTCAATATACAGCAGTGGTTGTAAACCAGTGAGACTCAATAAAAGGGTATCTGTTTTATCCTTACTTAAAGCTGCACCAATCATTTTTGGGCCACTAGGGGGCAGAGCACCTCAAAACAAGCTAGCACAAGCTTGACATACAGTTGTATGGTCTTTTGTTTTAGTTCTTTTTTTTAAACCGTTATCAGAAAAAGTCCTAATTATGCATCTAGCCAAGAGTGCTTCATTATGGCCATATTGTGACCATTTGGATTAGCCCATATCAACTCTCAGACAAAACAATATTGGTCCTTACTTGCTAACCACAAGCTAAAAGAAGCTAAAAGGCTCCATGAAGCTGAACACTTGGAAATGTAAGGTTTGTTACTACAAGTAAAACCTTAAACAAGATGCCAATTTGTTTTGGTATGAATAGAAAAAAAGATTAATTAATGTAGCTTGAAGACAATTTATCGCCACCCTATTTGAGTACACAACCACTTTTGTTGTCAAAACAAGTAACAGTATTTTGCAAAGGATATAGTTTCCAGTCGGCTAGTAAAAGCTCATACCCAGTACTGATTCCTCTGCAGAGTGGGAGTGGTGGTTCTAATCATTTCGGAAGATGATGCAGGGGAACCGTTCTTCCAAGAACTTAAAAGTATGTTAGAATCAACAGTGTTATACGCTGAGCCCTGATTTGTCGTCAATAAGCGATCAAACAAGGGGCTATTTGGGCAGCTGGGGTTTAATGGAGTGACAGTCACTGTGGGAACTGTTGGGCTCCTCTGGGGTTGACCACGGTAGGACTGACTGCTTGGAACATCAGTGGAAGCGGTCTCTTTTGATGAGGAAGTTCTCCGATGCCTGTGGTGTCGAAGAAAGACAACCAAGACTACAAAGATGATTATAAGCAGCAGAAGGGCCAGCAGTGGTAAGATGACCAGGAGCGGACTGGAGGTCTTTTGAGGGTAGGACTCTACGCGTACAGGTGTGTTCCTAAAGGGGAAGTCCTCTGTTCCCTGCGTGGGCTTGCCAAGAGTCGTGCTAAATATGCTAGTTCTGTTGGAGTTTCCCCATCGGTTGCGTGCCTTGACCTTTTGCTGGTTTTTGCTTGTTTGCTGGGTGGAGAGGAAAGCTGTCAACAGGACGGGCGAAGCAGTCCCATTTCTGGAAGTGTGGATTGGAGTCCGAGGAACAGATGATGTGGTTGGAACGGGACTCTTTGTGGTTGGAAAAAGTGCCGCATCATATGGCACAACTGTAAAATGGAACTCGCCTTTAGCAGGTTGGACGTTATCAGCTTTCAGTACGAACACCAGTGAGTCATTTAGCTCTTGAACTCCCGTCATGTTGGCATTCAGCTGCAAGGCTAACATCTCCTGCATCACCTCCTGAAAGGTGAAGGACTCAGCCGGTACAGCTTTCTTGGACATTTTAGGTTTTGTCCAAACAACCTTCCCATACTTAGGATGGGAGATAATTTCAAATGTAGGGTCACTATTACTGATATTAGCCAGTTCAGAGGCATTAAGAAAGCCAGCGTTGAGTTTGACAGCAATACCATTTGGAATGCTAAAACCTTTGCCAACCTGGATTAAAGGTCTGACTGTTATGTTAAACACTTGATTGGTCACATTTGCCTCTGAAGTGAAGGCAGTGAATACAAAGCTGTCCTCTGCAGAGGAAAGGGAGATCATGTGGTAGGACAACCTTCCAGCCTGTAGATCCTCCTGTTCAAACGTTGTCACCTCTTGGTTGTCCTTCAAAAGCTTGCCAAAATGTGGAGGCTTTGTAATCTGGTAGTGTATGGTGAAGTTTCTCCCATTGGTCTCAGCAGCAAGGTTGTGTTGGGTCAGGGATACTGAGGTCTTGCCTTGCTCAAGTGTCAATCCAGTGTAGTTTACTAGAGAAATGGTGATTTCCGTCACTTCTAGGTTAAAGAGTTTATATATTGGTTTATGATGGCCATCCGTCACACTGAAGTAGAACACCCCTGACACTGAGCTTCCATCATGGATGAAATAGACACTTCCATTGTTGATTTGGGCTTGAGTGAAGGTCTCAACCGACTCATTCAAATGTCCTCCAAGAGCTAGGTAGCCATTGTTTGGCTTGCTAATCACAGAGAACTTTATATCACCGGGAGGATTGTCTAAGTCTTCAACTTTGAGGTTCTCAGGCCTGAGGGCTACCGTATCTCCTTGTACCACCTTCAGACTTGGAGCTTTGGTTTTTAGCAAAGGTGGCTGATCGTTCACAGGTGTGATTGTGAGGTTAAAATACTCCTCAACGATATCAATGTCATCTTGGGGACGTTGAGCAGTTTTCCCCTTAGGATTTAACCATGTACTGAATACAAAAGAATCATGAGTTGTCTCGGAGTTGTCGTGCTTGTAGGTAATGCCGTATTTGTTAACGATGAACTGGGAGAAGTTAGGTTTCTCTTTGGTGAGGTTTCGCTCTCCTACCACTATGACACCATGCTCAGGCAGAGAGGTCACCTGGAACCAGACCTCATGGGAGCTCCGCTGAGGTGTCGGCAGCTTGGACATCAGGTTAGAGGCATCCAGCTTGGATTCATCGATGATGACACTCTCCCCTTCTGTTACCTCAGCACCTAGCACCAAGCAAAACAAATAACACTTATCACCAAGGACAACAGTGTTACACGTTTTAAAGTCAAAACAAACACAAGAGCATAGTCAACATTTTTTTCTAGCCATTCTTCTCTAGGGATGGCAGATTAAAGGGCAGTTGATGGCTATTTTTGTAAACATTGTTTTTTCTATGCCTTTTTGGCCTTTTGTCCAAACAGTGTTTTAGTTCACTGAAAACAAAGCTTTTGTATATGCTGTTTCTAGTGTTGACATGTCGTTTTTGGCTTCAGAGTTTCAGAGTGTGCTCCAATATGTTCTTGGTGAGCTGATGGGTCCACCAATTTGTTCCAGACTGAAGTATTTCTGCTATTAAATCAAAAGGAAGACATTTGTGGTAGCTAGTAGATAAGCGGGCATCTCATGACTTTACCACTAGCGCCATTTCAAACTCAATATTTGTCATTTTCATTGAAATGTCTGATCAACTACTGGATGGATTAGCAGGAAAATAAGTATGCACCTTTAATATTACCACCAGTGTGAATTGTAATACCTTTGACAATCCAGTAACCTTTCATATATCATATGTTTCTTTTTGTGCTCAATACTTAAAAATAATATTATTCCTATCATCTTATCAGCTCTTGCTATACTGTTGTTCATACCTTTGTTTGCGAGCAAGACTGTGTTGTGTTCAGGTCCGGTATTCTCATAGGAAATGTCAATTTTGAAGGTCTGGCTGTCCAGAGTTGTAGGCGATGATGCCACAGAGAAGGTCATGGAGTCCATGGCTTCCCAGCCCACTGACTCGATGGGGGTTTGAATGAACACCACTTCCTTCCTGTCCACCTAGAGTAAAAGCCACCACAGATCTTTCAGAGAAACCACGATCCAAAATCAATTCACATCAACATATTTGCACAACATGCAGATTAGCCATCCTTAAAGTGAACTAATGGCTCGATCGACTGTCAGAACAGTTCAGTAGCCTAAATCACCTTTCTGAAAGATGTACAGTTTGTATATAGCCCATTATTAATTCAAATCTGATATGCTCAGCAGTAAATAAAGTGCACAGAGCTTCACAGCTTTAACTGTGTCAGAACAAAACCATCAGCAATAATTGATTGCATAAAAGCCTTACATGGTCCATTCAGCTAAAGAAGTGCAAAGTAAATGTATTGAATGAGGATGCAGACTATCTATTATTAATTCCATGAAAACCTCCAGTACTTCACTCACCATGTCTTGTGTGAAAGTGGAAATATCCACTGTTGAATTGTCAGGCTGCCTCGTCACCAGACGCCCAAGTTTAGGCTGCCGAATCAAACTGAATGTAATGATGCGGGTTGAGGTGTTGCTAATATCATTGGTCACTGCTTGTAAGTCCTCATTTGTGATTGGAGTTGAAGAGCCTGTGGAAGAGACGTGAAATTCAATTAAGAGTAATGCTGGTGAGTTGGCTTAGATAATTGATCATCAAACTATATCTGTCAAGAGAATTAGCTGTATTTGTCTGGTGTTCCGTTTAGCTGTCACCACACTGTTAAAATCTGTGGCTGCATCAAATGTTGCACGTTTTCCCCTCTGGAAGCGTTTCACATCTTTTTGACACCAAATGATGCAAAAAAATGCACTGGAATAGACCGATGGGAGCCCTTTGAAGTGTCAAATTAAAGCGGCACTGCAGACATCACAGGCTTTTACACAATGGTCCAACTGCAGTGCAGGCTGTTATATAAAATCCAAACAAGAAATTAAAAGTGGATCAGCTCCTTGAAGGCACGGAAATCTTCCACTTGGGGAAAAAGTAAAAAGAGTAATTTTCCGTGCATGATGACGGGGAGTGCTGCGAGCGTTTTTTCCTCTTAACATGAATTACATAAGATTTCCATAAGAAGATTGTGAGGATCCTAAAGAAGAGTGCAGATAAACGATGAAAGGCAATGATAGAGGGGAAAAGGGGCTCAGCACAGTGAATTCATTCATCACATATCGTGAGCACTCCCACCATCCATGACTGTCTCTCATGGGAAATGAACCTCTTAAAAAGGGAGAGGGAGAAACCGACTTTCTTGTCTGTTCACAATGAAAACCTGTCCTGCTCTTAATCGGCACATGATGTGTTTACTATATTATCAGATATTTTGTTCAGGATTTTTATGATGGTAGTACATAGAGATGTAAAATGTAGAAAGGCTCACAGGCATCTCATTAAAATGCCAAACACTATTAAAATACTTCTTCACAGGAAGTCCTGTAGTTTAGTCTTTGCGAGTCTAAAGCTGGTTACACACCAACCCGATTTTGGGAGTCAAAGGCCGTCGGAGGCAGTCGGGCATTCGCGGCGCCCTACTCAGGTTGGTGTGTCCCGCACCGTCGTCTCTTTACGGCACCTTTTCACACCTCCCGCGGCCGATTCAACATGTTGAATCGGCCGCGGGAGGTCAGAGAAAGTCGGCCCAAGCAATCACTCTGATTGGCTGTTCACACTACCGCTGCCTGCTGGTAAGGACAGTTATTGCCACTCGTCGACTGAAGTATTTGCGGTGTGTTCGTAGGCGGGTGGCGTAGGCGGGTGGCGTAGGCGGGTGGCGTAGGCGGGTGGCGTAGCCGACGCAGGCGACGTAGCTGACGTAAAAGTCGGGACGCCTTCGGTACACGTTCTTTGGTCTCAGGTGGGTGTGTAGCGGCCTTAAGTGAGCCACATTGGGAATTTGAGAGTGCCAAATAATGTGTGAAACATGCTACAAACACAGTGCTCAAACAACAGGCCACAAATATTCCCCAACTAAAGGTCATGTTTTTGAGGCATATGGGATAATATCTTTCAAATGATAATGATGAAAAGAGATTAGAAGGATAAAGCAATTTGGGAGTGTGATAATCCATATTAGAATATCATTAAGGCATCACAATACTCTTTTTCACATTTATTTTCTTCCTAAAATCTCTCTTTTCAACATTATTATTGTACTATTGTGTACCACAGTCCAGATGAAAGAAGATCTTAATGAATAAAAATGGTCAAACTTTCTTCTAGGATGGTTTTAGAAATTAAATTGTGCTACAAGAAATTAGCTGCTAAGTGCTTGGCAGACTTTTATTGGTGATTTGTTGTGGATGTAAGAAGGCTAAAAGGAAGAAAGACCTGCAGACAATACTGCTGAGAAGTGTACTGCTGTATCCAATTCAACACATATCAATCTCTTTCTCATGATTGTACTTGTACTTTCTTTTTTGGAAAATAAACTGAATTGATTACTGCACCATACACTTTTCAGAAACTTAAAATCATTTGTTAAACATAGATTTAAATTCTCGGCCGTACACTTTTGACACCAAATCTACACCCTTAGTTATCCCCAAATTTAAAAATGATCACTTCTACCATCTGTGCATGTCTCCATTTGGAAAAACACTTACAAATAAGAAGTTCTGGGTATTCAAAAAGACGTTGAAGGAAATGTGCTTGTATCAAGAAATCTTCCATGGTATTTCCAGGCAACACCACAATGACTTCCTGTCAGAAGGCTTTTAGGTAAACGCTGGTTTCTTAATAAGGCATATGTAACCATTTAGTGAGGAGTCTTTGCACAGAGAGTTAAAGATTGTGCAAGAAGAAAGCAAAACATTCATCTCACCTCCACTGTGTGAAAGTGTTTAACGTCACCCCTCACCCCATCAAAACCCTTCATTGTCAGTTAAAGCCCCCCCCCCTTCTGCCTCGCCTGGCACACAGCACCAACAGGGCTGCCTCAGACAGACAGTGGCACAGCTTTTCAAGTACCCACTCACCCTGTGGCGGGGGAGATCAGCAGAGCGTGCCAGTTGGCAGTTTGCTGCCTACACAATACCCTTCCCTTCTAATTCACAAACCAGACCACTGGAAATCTCGGGGAAATCGTGAAATGCGTTTATGGACACAGACAAAAGCCAGCATGCTAATAGTAGCAAAGTGTATATCAAAACATGAAGCAATGTCTGAGGATTCACCAGTCTGGTATTAGTGTAAAGTCAAAATTATTTAACTGAAGGGATTCTGAGCTAAGACTGGAGAACATACAAGCAGGGTAAATCCTACTAAATACAGCAAATGAGAGGAAAAGCGCACACACACATGCACAGACACACAAACGCATGCATACATACACACACAAATCTCCTGCTGAGCCGTAACAATGGAAGCAGAGAAGAGGAAATCAATACAGCAAAAAATTGCCTCTGAGAGAGGATGACTGAGAGACGGACGAAAATAAGTAGTTTCAGTTCATCATGAGAGCAGCCGATTAGTTTCAACATGAACAAATCTGGTGATCTCATATTGTGAGAATGGATAAAACACGGATACAAAAGTATAGGCAGAGCTTGATGAGTAGTTTAAAAAGCAAGTGTGGTTTGTACATGGGAAGAGGAACAATATCAAAGAGAAAGACTAGCACATTGTTAGATTTGTTTGAGAGTTTTTAAAACTATTGAACATTATCCTGAAATGATAGGCTCTACTCAGACCAGAGGGGGGGATGTACCTGGAAACACCTTGATTGGACGGTTGTTCTCTAAGCTGAGAACTAAGGATCTGGCAGTGATGCTGAAGATCTGCCTGGGAGTGAAGTTCACACCATCGTTCACTTGGAAGTTGAATCCTCCAGACATGGCACCTGGAAATGCAATGAAACAAAACAATGAAAAGCTGTTAAGAAGACTAAGAGGCAAAGTTGAAGGATGACTGTTGCAAGGAACAAACAACATCTTAGTTTTGTTATCAGCTACGTCTGGTTTCTGCAAAATGTGCAAAAAAAGAGCACTAAGTCAGCGTTCCTAATGTTAGTCTCAAGAAAAACTGCAATGCAAGCTAAACATGATTATTCTTAGTCAACAATGGAATAGATATGCTGAACTAAACATTTGTTAATAATATTTGTGTAGGTGTGTGTAAAAAATAAATGCATTCTTCAACCTATTGGTTAGGGTAAGTCTCTTACACACGATGTCATTGCTACATTTCCTGTTGGGATAAGTACAGAAAGAAAGAAGTGGATAGGAATCAGAACAGTAAGCAGAAACCTGATCTGAGACTGATAACATCAAACTGAGTTCCCAGACTATTTACCACAAACCAGTCTGTCTGTATTAGTGTTGCAAGAAATCAAAATACAATTGTTCTTGCAGATGACTATGCTTCAATGTGAGTTGTGAAATGTAAAACATATCACACTTTAAAGAATTGAAAACAGCATCTTCTAGTGGACGTAAAAGGTACAACAACAACATGATGTATTGAATCTAAAAAACAAAGATGAATAACTTTTGCCATGATTGTTTTAAACCCAAAGTGAGCAAGAAAAATAAAAAGACACTTGTTGTAATTAGAGCAAATCATTACATGAGCCAATATTAAATCTAGTACTTTTCTATTATCAATATATATCAGTATGGCTGATGCTCAATACCATGTTCCATTTTTCAACTTTCATTACATCAAAACCTCACATAAACTAAACTACAATATCAAATACATCTTATTGTTTCTTTTCAATACCATGTGTTTGAATCATTCATTTGCACCAAAGAATGACAATATGATATTAGTAAATTAACAAATACAGATCTACTGAATGGATCGCCCGTATTTGGCAAATGGGATTTTCCTCTTCGAGACTGTTGTCAGAAAAAACAACACACACAAAAACCTGTTTTTAATATAGATTTAGTAATTTCTAATTTGGGGAGAGACTCATTATATACGTGTACAGCTTCCTGACCCCTCCTGTAAAACCTCTTTCACTTCTGTTGTCAGTTTGTATGCTATCTGTAAATGTAAAATACAATTCCTGATTCAAAATGTGTCTTCTCCAGCCCTGTGTGGTGTTAATTCTTCAGTAGGTCATAGAAAACAGATTGTACCTTTGTGAACAAACAGCAGCTGCCCCTGGTCGATGTGAGCCTGGGTGAAGTTGAGCAGGGCCTTCATGGGGGCGCTCTTCAGGGCCAGGTGACCGTTGCTGGGGGGGATCACCATGAAGTGCAGCTCCTCGGGGGGGGAGTCCCGGTCCTGCGCTCTCAGATCCTCCGGCCTGATCTCCGTCACCGAGGACACCCAAACCTGGACACAAGATGGACAGGTACACAGGTGTCACCTTTAATCTCTGTGAAAATATAGACCTCCGGGGAAACATTTTTGTTTGACAGGATGTGGGGGCAAGATAACAACATCTGCCAGTTTGACATTTATTTTGATGGACGTTATGAAATACTGTCATATTTTTCCCAACATTGGGACAAAAGACCTGCATTATTTATGAGAGAACAGGATTATTACTCATGTACCACATTTATGTAACACCTACGTTCTGCTCAGATATAATGCCATTGAAAGGAAGCATGACAAATAGAAGGCCAACGTTAACAGCTATTATGACGTCCTCATTCATCACCACATACAATGAACCCAGGATGCTGTGGGTGTGAGTCCAGCTCCAAGGCTATTTCACATGTTTTTCTTTCTCCTTTTCTTGTCTCTTGTCATTTTCCAACTGTGCAGTCCAGCATTAAACCAAGCAGAACTGCCATAAAAATCATCTCCTGATGAGGCATCTAAAGACAGTGAGACAATAACAACCAATGGAAGAATATCACTCGAGTCCTGTTCAACAACATCATTCGAAATAAGGGCCATCTCAGGACTAAATATAGCGGTGCACACTGTAGAACACAGTTGGGTGTGCTGCAGTGTTGGTGAGGCACAGTTAAGGTCCTGCTTCCATGAAAATTCAAAGGTCTAGAGCTAACGCGAAGCAACAGAGGAGCTCATTGACACACAGAGCACAAAACGACTGAAGCGCGCAGACACTTGACAACAAAGCACGAGTCTCTATTCTCTGGGCCGGAAACTATGACATAACATGTCATTGTCCCTCACACAAGTTATGATTCCACTGTAATTACTGAGGAAATTCAAAGAAAATCATGAAAATATGGTAATCTGATTTCTCGATAGCTTTTGACTTGTCATAGTAGAAAAAGAACAGGTTATACTAATAACATTCACAATAGTGCCATTCTTTTCAGGTATCTTATTAAGACGTGACACAAGGCCACATAGTATTGTTGATCAATGCATGCTTCAAATCTATAATTACATACTGTAGTATGCATATATAGGCCTAAATTAGTGTTATTCATTTTGAATGTCATATTAGTTGGTATGAAAAGCACTTTTTATTATGTTTGGTCACTAAGGGTAATGGGAACCAGTTAACACTGAAAGAAAATAACACATTTAGCAGATACAAGGCAATATTATCTCTGATATTGAGTTATTTTTCTGGACACCTGGTGAATGTGATTCAATATCCTTTGAACTATGTGTTGGTCTCCGTTAAATCCTGAGTGAGATGGTGAATAGTGAGATTTTGTAGTTGTTGTGTTTTTGGCTCAAAACAGCTGCCTGCTGTCGCTGGAAATGATGTTGATAGGAAAGCCAAAACCGTAAAGTTGTGGGCTTAAAAACAAAAACAATGATGTTGTGTAGAGTTGAGGGGAACCTCAGGGATGTAAGTCTAAAGGCTGTCAATAAAATGGGGTATCTTTCACATCACCCATCTACATCTATTATAGCATCTTAAATACATGTTAATGTTTGGTCTCAAAAACCACACCGATTGGAGCTCAAGGACTGGATTATATTCCTATATACAGTATCATAAGACGGTCCTTTTTTCAATAGCGGGTGTCCTTTTTAGGCTGTTTTTCTGTTGTGTTTTGTCAGCCACAAGATATTAAGTGTATTATTTATAAACTGTGTTAGCACAGTAACATCTCTCTTCACACAGGAACTAACAAGCGTTTTACTTCGCACGTTTCCACTGCTGCTCTCTGAATGTTGGTTTATGTGATAAATGTCAGTGATCACAAAATGCAGAATTGGGCAATGCAGCGAGAGGAGTAGTGATGGCAACAAAAAATGCTACAAGAATGTAGAGCCTCTCACAAGTGTGAGAGAATCTGAGGACAGGTTTTACCTTTTAAAAACTCAAAATAGTGGGGGACAGTGGAGTTTAAATGGCCCTAAAATTATGCTAAAAGGACAAAATGAAAGACTCAGGTGTAACTAGAAGTGAGCTGGCCTCTCACTTGGCTGTAAGTGTTACTTACTGGAACAGAAGCACGGGGTACTTTTTTAATAAGCACCTGTAAACCACACACTCACCCACCACATGGGGACACCACACACATCACACCGCTCCCACAGCAAGAAGAGTTCCCACATGAGAAGACTTGTGAGTGTGTGTTCATCTACTCCTCCAATAATCCCCCTTTAACAGGAAGTCACAGCGGGATCCGTCTGGGGAACATCAGTGTGACTCACCAAATTCAAAGAAAAGACACATGAGATCAATTTGCACCAAAGGCCCCTTGGAGACAAGATCAATCCCTCAAACATGACAAGATGTCTGCTGCTTGTCATGCTCAGCAGGTAGCGTTAGTGATGGAGATGACAGTCAGGTTTCAGCAAAACAAACTTCACCACGCTTTCATCTTTGATCTTCTTTAACAGAATTCCTGTGTCTCTGTCACTGCATAGCCTCGAATGTTTTGATGTTTATGTGTTGAACTGTTAGATTGGTGGTTTTATCCAACCTGCTCAACATAAAATGAATACATCTCTAAATGAAATGATTTAAATAGACTGATTCCAATCACATGTTGCTTGGTCTGAAGCCTTCTCTTGATGTAAGGATGTCAATTAAGATGAATACCAAACTGAATTAAATGAACTTTAAAACCGGAACAGTTAAAAAAAAAAAATGTATATGCATCGAAGCAAACCACCACAGACCACAATAAGTCAAAGGTCATAAATGATTGTACCGCCACAACTACAAAACATTTGTAGTGGTTCATTCTGCATTACAAAAAGGATAACTTAAGTTCTTTCTTGGCATGACAACCTTTTGTCGTTTAACCCAGAAATGATTTGATTATGGTTGTGTCTGTAGTTTTAGTTTTTTTAAAGCAGATTTGTATTTGATCTCACATTTAAGCATGTGCAATCTTATATAACATGTAAAGAAAATCGCTGTCACATTACTTGTCACAAACTGTTTCAAAACTATAACTTTTGAAATATTATTTGGGAATTAATAAAAGGTGAGTGTAGGAAAAGCTCTCCATATCTTCCACAGTATAAATTCATCTTGAGCAGTGGCAGAGAGCCACCTTGTGGACAACATTAAGATAAAATCATTAAATTACATTTAATTGTAACCTGTCATCAATATGTGCAGACTTGTTTATCAGTGACCACCAAATATAATAAACAGCTCCTTTTCAAAAATATTCTTCAGGTTTCTAATTAATGACCTTTTTAATTCAACTGACTTCCTGAAGTTCTTCAGTGCTGGGAATTTTAGAAATCGCTATTCTGTGAGTCTGCAGGATCCCAGAGGAATTTGAGGCATTTAGGGCAAAGCTGCACAGACAATAGAGACCTATACTTTCCAGCAGACCTGTCTGCTCGGCAAATTCGACTAAACACATCAACTTCATCCTACTTTACTTTCCCAAATTACAGTGATTGTGAGTAGAAGAGCTTTCCACAAACAGCAGCAGGGTTACTTTGAATAAGCTCATATTGAAGAGTGATTTGAAATTGAGGAAACTGGTCTGAACTGGGGAGACGTGGTGACAATCCTTTCTATTTCCAGCCCATGCCACCATGCCACTCAACACTTAGGATGCCTGTGAAATTGACTAAATTCAAGCGACACATTTTTCTGCAGCAAGACCTTCTGTCATGTAATGCCTGTGAGTTATTTTCCTTTCATATAAACAATTTTGTATTCATAAGAAGCCTTTGAAACAATGTGCAATCAACGCATTATATGTAAAAAAGCCACTTCAAATTCACTGAAGCAGCATTGCCGGCAATCAAACCACTAATTAGGGCTAGAGTAGTGTTTCATTTGAAGACAAGCAACATTTGAACACCTTAGAGACAAAAACATGCTTTCCTAACAAAAACATTCAGCTCCAAATGTATGTAAAAGTCTGTTCTGTGCAGCCTGCCCCTCTGGACCCTCCTCCGCATAGCAGACATAGTTCCCCTAATCCAGCCAGCCAGCCATGGTAACGTGCAACACTGCCCACATGAGCATTGTCTCAAAGTGATGGTGCCAGATCTGCTAGAAGGTTTTGTTTCCAGAGTTTAAATATAGAGCAGCAGTGGCGACTCACCCTGAGGACCCTGTTGGCTGTTATAACAGGAGGCTCGTCGTTGACAGCTGAAACCTGGATATGCACCGTCTGGGCCGCACTCTGCTTCCTCAGGCCCGGGTCGTTGGCCATCACAGTGAAGTTGTCAGCTAAGGTTTCACTGCTGTCGTGAACGTAGTAAATGAATTCCTGTTCCACCTAGTTAAAGATAATTAAAATGATTAGGGAGCACACGAGAATAGAACTGCAAAACAAGTCAATAACACAATAATGATTAAAGACTCTCAAGCCAATAGTATTAGTCCATGTCAGCACATACATATAGGAACGAAAAAACAACTCAATGCATTTTACAATTTGACTAATTAATTAGGAGCACAAACCCGACAGGAGCAAGGCCGAGAGATAACCCGAGTAGTGCTATTTTATTCTCATTTTAATTTGGTTATTTAAATATGGATGATTTAGGTTACAGACATTATAGATATACCTGTAGTCATGAGCCTTGTTGCTTTAGTGCAACGTACTGCAATCATAATTAATACAACAATATTTATACATTAATGAAGCCTTCAAATGAAATGATATTTACATTTTTCGAGAAAACACCCTCTCCACTAAATTATTCTATGCCTGTAAAATGGCAACAAAAAAATGACTTCTGTGTGTTTTGTGTTGAGGGCATGAAAAATATACCACTACACAAAATAGGAGTGTCTCACCTGCCTCCTGGTGAAAGAGGTTATGGCCACACCGGTATGTCGAGAGTGCTCAATGTGACCGTGCTGCGGGGGCTCAGTCAAACTATACAGGAAGTTGTTTCCAGAAAAGTGTCTGTTGGTGACTTTGAGCACATCTTCAGTAAGAGCCTTGGAGGCGCCCTCGTTCAGCGTGAAATTGAAGACTTCAACTGGGATGAGGCGTGGGATGATGTCAATAGACATCCTAATGCCGTTGACATCAGTCACTCCGTTGGTAGCATCGAGGATGAAAGTGTCGTTCGTTTTGTTGGGCTCCGCCTGCATGTACTGGATGTTCCCACTGTTAATGTCCTCTTGCGTAAACGTCCTGACAGGGGACTGTTTGGTTCCGATGTAGCGCTCCTCTGCATCGGTAAAACGCCGGATAAAGCCATGAGATGGGGCTAGCTTGACTGTGAATACAATCTCAGATGGCAGGTTGTCTTCGTGAGTGACCTGCAGCATTAGAAAACATATTCCCAGGTTACAGTACATTGAAAATGTTCTGTGCGTCAGTAAGGTTTAATTTCTATTTTCCTCTAAATGTAACTTGGCATCATTGCAAAACAAAGACTGGTGAGCCTTATGTTTTGAGTTTTTAAGAAGCCCTGAAAACCAAAGCAGTACATACTGCTCTTTTATTGTAATATTAGTGAAATATGTTTTTTTTTAATTATAGTTTAGATCATGACAGAAACAATGTTTAATTATGACACCAAAACAACACCACAAGAAGGTTGTTATAATGTTTTATTTTTAGAATAAAATAAAACATTATAAATGAAACATTGTGCTCAGATCCTATGCACATTATTATTTGTATTTATATTAAATTATATCACGTCTTTAAAGAAGAGGTATAGTAACCACTGAACAAAAAGAACTTTAAAAAACGTAATTAAAAGGTCAAACTTGCCATGAGTAGAATAACTATGGTATTAGCTTTTACATTTGTTACATATTAATGCACCATATTATAAATTGATGATCAAAAGTCTCTTCATCTTCAATGGAACACTCACCTCTAGTTTGGCTTCGCTAATCTTCACTGGTTTCCCCTCTTCCACCAGTAGGATGTTGTGATGCAGCACAATGGGTGGCCTTTGATGACTTTCCAGGTACACTTTCACATTGATCCTCACTGCAAGTTCAAGACCTTTTGCCTTCACTGTTAAGTTGAAATACTCGGGAACATGTTTGCTGTCATTGTGCCGATAGGACATTATCCCATTCTTGAAGTCAGACAGTGAGAATAACTCCACTTCTGTCTCATTGCGATAAAGTCCTCCATACTTGGGGGCCTCATCCAACTTGAAGACGACCTCCTGGTCATCTCTGATATCCAAATTTGAAACAATACTAAAATTACTGGTGGAAAAGGTTACTGACTGGCCCTTCTGAACCATTAGGCCAGTATTGTTGCCAACTTTCAAGAAAGCGTCCTGTGCACTGATGTCTAAAAGACTCGATACAAAGTGTTTTCCATCGGAGACAAAGAGCACAAATCTGCCCATGTTTACACCTTTGTGAATAAACAACACTCGCTTGTCTTCCAAATCCTTCTGTCGGAACTGGAACAGCCGGTGAGAGGTGTCATTAACGAGCACTAGATCTCCCATCGGGATTCCACGTCGAGTGTAAATCAACTGGCCATCATCAAAGTCAGAGTCTGTATCATGATAACGCAAATCATCTATAGTGAGTAACTTCTGTCCATTCTTTACTACTAGGAACACTTTATCAATAACACGTACCGGCTTTTGGTCATTAACTAGCTGAATTGATATGTTAAACAATCCTTCTTTGGAACCAAATTCATCTTCTGTGATTGAGGATTTAAATTCTTGGCTGGTGGAGGCTATAAAAGTGAAATTATCTTGAGTTGATTCACTGTCATCATGGATGTACATTATCCGTTCCTCCAATATATCCTGATTACTGAAGGTTAAGATGTTGTCGTAGCTAGCATTGGAATTTGATCGAGTAATACGGGATAGCTTCCCATGTTTTGGGCTGCTTATTACTGTGTAGAACATATCCTTTGTACTCAAAGTCTCTGCAAACAGGGCATCTTTTGTAATAAGTTTACTTTCTCCCTCGATAAGTGAGAGACCATCATTTCTCATAAACACGCTGTTGACATCAGCTTTAATAGTAAACCGAAAGTCATAGTTTTGTGACTCAGCATGTTTGGAAACCAGCTGAAACTTGAACCTGTCACTTGTGTCTTCATAAGGCCTGTCAACCAGCTCGTAATGTACTTTTTGATCAGTTACATCTCTTTGGCTAAAGGTTGAGTTCTTGGTCAAGATAGTGGTGTCGAGCAGGAGCTTCCCTTTCTTCGGTGTGGTGAGAACCCGAAAATAGAGGTCATCCTCTGAGAGTACCACACCTTCCGCAGTGGCAAAAAGATTGTCTGAGTCCAGTGTCACTTTTCTAACTTTATCCATATCCATTATAACATTCCTCACCAGGTGGTACTTCACCCACTTCACAGTGATTGGAAAAAGTATTTCAGTGTTTGCCCTTGCAGCAACGTGAACTTTGCTCTTAAAGTAATCGGTCACGTTGGACGTCTGGACTTCTTGAAAAGTGCTAACATACCTTAGTCGCCCTTTTTCAAGAAGTCTTTGAGAAAATGAGTCAGTATGCCTCCATTCACCGCTTGAGTGAAGTCTCTGGAGTTCTCCATACTGAGGGGGTTCAATTATATCATATCGGATGTCAACTATTTGTTTTATAGCATTTGTTTGCACAGCCAGCTGTTTTAAACCAAGTATAGCTGACTCTCCTTGAATGATTTCAAGGCCTGTGTTGTTGGCAATCTTATACTCCAGTGCTACAGCCATGACCCTTAAAACCACAGTATTGCTAACTTTTTCCCCATCGCTAACTCTAAGGACTATTCTTGAGTTTCGAACTCCTGTGTGAACATAGAACACCTTCTCTTCCTCCAAGTCTAGATATGAGAATGAGGGCACTGACTTGCCCGGGTTGTTTTCAATTTCCAAATATCCTGCATCAGCATTCAGGTTTCCAAGCACAGAAAAGACAAGGTTGGTGTAATTGCTGTCAATGTCTGTGGCCCTCAGAACATCAGTGGTGAGGCGTTTCTTTGAGTTCTCCAACAGCACAAAGAGATTACCTTCAGGGAGACTCAATTCAGGTGCATCGTTGGTAGGTGTCATAGTAACATTGTAACGGTACAATTTGTTGCCCTTCAGATAATCAGGAACTTGCTTTCTACTACTCGAATAAATTGAAAACATGAAGAAATCATCTGGTTCCTCGGAGCCTCCATGGATATACATCACTCTTCCATGCCAAAGGTCCAACATACTAAATGTGTTCTCCTCTTGGTCCTGGTCGACATCAAGCCTTATCTGACCCCGAATTGGTTGCTCCCGAATTTGGAACACAATCTGAGACTGTCGAATGCCAAGCTTCTTGAAGTCTAAGAGCACCTTGATGTGTTTGGCCTCGAGGGATGCTCGACCACCTTCAGGGACCACAAGGTTTTTGAACTGCACAAAGTTTGAGCCATACTTTCTGTCCAAGCCCTTTGCGAGGGTGGAAGTTTGAAGTGACGGTCTTGGGGTTACCAAGTGAAAAAGAGATCCAGCAGCACTTGTTGGACTCACAGTGGTTGATGGTTCATGTTCTGTCTCTGGCTCACAACCAACTGAGATATCCTTGGTGACTACAGCATTGGAAAGACCCGTTTTCACTCTGTTGACTTCAATGTTCTTCAGACATCCTTTAAAGGAACCTCCTCTGACACGCTTACCAGACACAGAGACAAGCCCCACCTTTCTGGCCTCTGATCTGGTGCCGTCATCAATACCTCCAACGAAAAGAGAACCTTTAAGCTGAAGCCTCTTTGACTGGGAGCTAATGCTGCTTCTCACCATCTCTCCATCAACAGTAAGCTCGAGGCTTTCAGATCTGAAATGCAACTTCAAAGTATGCCATTTCCTGTCATAAATTGATGTAAGTGATCGAAGCTCGGTTTTGGTTCCACCTTTCCCAACAATGGCCACTGGCAAACCTTCCTGAATCTCCACAGCCAGGAAGTCCCCCTCTCTGGCTGAACTGTACAGGATAATTCCCTCTTTGGCTGAAGTGTGCACGACACACTCAAAAACTGCTTCCTGCTGGGTGTTCCAGGTTGGAAGAGAGATGTAAGCCCTGGAGCTGAAGAAACTGATAGGGTCCTCCTCTGTGGCAAAGAATTGGGGACTACAGCCTAAAGAAACCTCATGGACATTCTTGAATCCGGTATATGGCCTCAGTGATGACAACAAGTCATGTTTATTGAAGACCACCTCGTCCATGCAGCCTCGGAAGCCAATCTGGTCTCTGGGTAGGTACATTTTGTCCAGGCCTCCTGAGCCTCCGACAAAAAGCCCATCCGAAATGTCGAGATTATGATTGGAGGCTGGAATCTTAAGACCAGTTTGAGAGTTCTTGTCCACAGTCAGGGTTACGTTGTTCTGCACGTGGCGAACCTCCACGGAGTGCCAGGCCAGGTCGTTGAGCTGGGTGCCTTTCTCTGACTGTAACTGTAGCTCCCCTGATCCGAGGTCAAGCTTCAGCTAAGAGAAGAAGAACAAAAAAAAGGATTTTAATTCATTACATCGTATCAAAAGGTAAATCCACATACTGATCTAAAGAATAATCCATTTAAATTAACATTTATCATTTTAGAATACACATTCATTGCTATAATCCTCGCAACATGCATTTACGAATGGCATTGTTGACTAGTTGGTCCACATTGATTTAATCATTATTAGATGAATTGCTTTGGTTACCCCTTAACTTTTCTTCAAAGGTCATCTTGATGTTAACAATTAAGGTTTTGAACAAAATGTCCAGAGATCTTTTGGATGGATTGAAGTTCAATTCGGTCGACATTCAAAACTACTTCAGTTGAATTGTTAATACTTTGCTGATGCTTTAAATATTCATCAAGCATTATTATGATGACATACATTTCAACATCACTGTAATTTACAGTTTGCTACTGTGAAGTATGATAATAAAAATACATGTATGTTAAAAATAATATTTATATCATTAGATATAACCTATGACTTATAATAATTCAATATGAACTGTAGACACTGTGACACCTGGAAAAGGAGACACCGGTTGTTATTTCAGTGAGCTTTGTCTGTGATTTAAAACAGGAAGAGAACTATTATTTCTTTGCCTTCAGCTATGTGAGCATCATGTCACCATCTCCAACTAATGCTGCATTGAGATGACATGCTTGTCAAGACATGCTGGCTGTTGGGTCCCTGCTATTCAGGCAAGGGTTTCCAGGGAGAGGCGCTCAAGTCTGACTCACATGGAATGAGACCCCAAGCCCGAGGATAACATGTGCGATTGAACGTAAAATGATTTGGTGACCTGTGCTAGTTTAAGGAACAAGGAAGAGCAGTTCACTCCTCGTGCTCACTGAAGTACAACACTGCAACACAGTTGTCAGTGTGATTTATTCCCGGTAGCAAAACTCGAACAGAAATAGATGTTCTCAAGTTTGATGCACAAAGCTAGAATTCATATCTCAGGAAAGACTGAGTTTCCCATGTATGTGTTTGCATATTAAAAAGGTTTTCTTCAGTATGTTTGTCTATTCTTTATGTTGATTTGCAGAGCAGCTTACTGGATGCTTTAGAAACAGTCTCCAGGTGACAAATGTATTTCACTGATAAATGCTCCAAGCAGGGTTTGTCTTGTAGGCTAAAAATAGTGCACCCGACTTGGCAAACGTGTATTAAATGTCATGTTTATTTATTTGGATAAAGCGCAAGATTCCATTTTTTTTGTAATACTGACACACAGTTTCACTTGGATTTAACAAGCTTATTAATCTATGAAATAATTGCCTTGAGAAATAGTGAGAAACACTCAATTATTTAAAATTATTATCATTTCAGTGGCATCTCTTTTGAGTGAATAAAAAGCACTAAGCAGACTAATTTATGTCTCACATAAGGACAGTATTTTTTTTTTATCACCACTGTAAAGTGTCTTTGAGCACCTGAAAAAGCGCTTAGAAATTAAATGTATTATTATTATTATATTATTAAGTAAAGAATGGCCTCTTTACACTAATATTGTTTATAACGTTGTATAAAGAGCACTAGAAATAAAACCAGACAAAACGTGACATTTAAATGTGTCTCTTTGGGCTTTATGACATTTTTCCAAAAAGTGTTGACATTTCATGGACTAATTCATTCATAAAAATTAATCATTGTCAAAATAATCATTAGTTGCAGCCCTATATAACATTGTGTTAGTTATTTATAGCACCAGAAAGCAAGCATGTGCATAAATACAGAACTCAAGTAAATTATTCAAATGTTGGGAGGCAAATGTGTGTTGCACTGGGATCAAGGCATAAATCATATGGCTGACATAAAAAGTACAATAGCATAATGATCACACACAGATGTGCTGCTTTCATAATCTCCTAGTTTCCACTGTGACAAGTGACTGGTATGGAGCTAACATTCAGCTCGCACTATGCAGGCTTGTCTTCTTGTGTTACTTTGTGGAGTGACTGACACTGTCAACTGTGATGGAGCCATAGCTTACAGTCTTCAGTGTGTCTTTCTCGACGCGTGCATGTGGTCAAGCACAGATATCAGTGTGTGTTGTATTCCTTTACATATATGCGTGTGTGCATGTGGGTGCTCATGTATGCATGAACACATATGCTCATGTGCTCAGGCCATGGATGTACCCACCTGCAGGCGACCAGCATGGAGCTCTAGTAGAAAGTAGTCGTTCTGGCCGGCGGCGAGAAACAGCAGGCCGTTGGTACTGGAGGTTCGAAAGCGAATGCGAAGCGTGTTATGGTCGGACGACTCTGTTGCCTTGAGCTGTACAAAGCCGTCACCGTAGAAGGAAGCTGTAGAAAGAGACATCAGAGAGGGTTATAGAGGGTTATTTCAAAAACACAAACAGAGACAAGAGGGAGAACATATGTATCCAAATGTGGTGTTCACTCTCTTTTGCAGCCTGTTAAATCAAGGCTATACACTCCGAGTATGAAAGAGAACTGCAACAGAGAGTACAGTAGCAAGCTGAGGAAGTCAAGCATAGTGGTCCTAATAAAGGCAACATGTGACATTTAGATGTAAAAGTCAGCTAATTATCATTCTGGTTGTTCTTTAACACTGGAGCAGAGTCTGTGTACATGGAAAACACACACATATATAAACACAGGGCTTCATAACGCACACTCACTGCACAAATTATACCTCACCAGATTTAAAAGGATGCTTGTTAGATCCTCTGCTGAGCTGAGCCTTCCTGGTGGGCCTGCTTTGTTTATACCATGATGACTTACATGCATTCAAGTCCAACAAATGTGCAATTATGAAGCACTTACATGTAGAATAATCACCACCTTAAGGATGGAACAAAACTCCAGCCTGTGCATTGAGAGAAAATTGCAGGTTTCTGTCTCTGAACGTTTGTATTTTTAAGAGAAAGTCCACAAAGTGTCCGAAAACGTAGGAATCACATAACTGAATTTTAAGAGTATTTGACTTTAACGCCACAACAGGAGCAAACAAACTGAGGCAAAGGATGTGGAGGTGAGCTTGGAGGGAGTCGGACATGTTTGGGCCTGCCCTGCCCTGACAGGAACCTTCAAACTGAACATGAAAGGCTCTGACGTTTCCACATTGTCCGTGGCCTCATGTTCCAGAAACAACGTGGCTGACGGTCCCAGCTGTTTCTTCTACCTCACCTCCCAGCCATCTCACATCACCCTGTAATCTGGCCTAACACACTCGCTTTCTCATCCAAGCCTTCATGCCCAGGCACCACCAGTTCAGCTTTTTAATGAGCTCCAGAGCTCCCACGCATATTCAAAAGGTTAACAAACACCTTCGCCCGTGTGAACAAACATGTCTATTGCACATTTGATTGGTCTGTGAATCATGACCCAGGGCAGGACTGTAGTACTGCTAATGTGCCAAAGTGACTCACACCAAAGGCTATATAGAGTTAATGCGAGTTAATGCATTGTTGTTATTCCTGAAAAGAGTCAATGCACTAAATGGGTTCTTTGCAAATCCAATCCGTATTATTAACTGTGCAGTACAAATTAACTCAATTAAAGCAGTTAAGCATGAACATTTGCCCTTTAGCCACATCGATATACAGTCAGCCATCAACAGGGGCTGGTTGCAGAGGGATGAAAAACAAAATCAAAGTAACATGTTACTTAAAATACTTTTACTATCAAATATTTTAATTAACAGCAAAGAAAAATATACCTAATAGCAAAGAAAAGAGAATAAATGCTTAAGCCCAACATACATGTTATATATACAGTCTATGGTTACACCTCATCCCCTGGGTTTTCTCTTAGTAATTGCCTGAATTCAAATTCAGTCTTTGTGCATCACCCATATTTACAAAATATATTTCTGTTTTGGTATCTTTAAGATACCTTTCTTACCCATCTTTTTAATCTGCTTTTCTTTTCTAGACAGAAACACAGTCAGTTTTAACATTGAAGAGAACATTCCAAATCTTATCTGGGCAAATTAAGATCATTTATAACATAATTTTACAAGCAAATATCATGTTTTCTTATTCAAAATGTTATTTCAAGTCTATCTTTTCTCTGAATTGATTTTGCTTGAGAAGAGACTTGGTTGGTTAATTCATTATCAAAAATAGAAATGTTCTATTAATTGACTAATCGTGTAATCAACTGGCAGTTGTCAGGCCTTTAACCCTTTAACGTTATTATAAAAAAACAAAAACATGTGCCTGTATTTTCATCAAAAGTCAATCATTTATTTAACCCATTTAAATATATTTGTAGTCAGACAGCTTTCTTCCATTTTAAGAAGCTAGCATCTTTTCCGGTGAAATTCACATAGTTGACTCCATCTCATTTCCCCATACAGCCAGCTTTGGGTGTTGTTTGTGCCCACCAGAAAATAACACAGTTTAGTACCAATTCAAATACAGAGTAAGACCTCGGCAGAGAAATCAAATAAAGGCCACACAAGCTTGAAAATGTTTCCTCTAAAGATCTTAAGACCAATGTATTCGCATCAATAGATATTTATTTATAGATACAAAAATAGTAGTTTTCCGTGATTTTTGTTTACTTTTAATAAACTGCCCTCAACTGACCAGTCTAATGTATTGTGCCTTTAGCAACTGCTAAATACAGCTGGAAATAAACAAATTGATTTTCCACAGGCACACAGCATTACTCTGACCCCAAGACAGACGCACGGAATTGGTTGTCCTTTCTTATTTAAACGTCATGTTCATTCGTCTGACTGGATCTTTGAACTTAACAGGGAGGAAGCATTTTCGAAAAACTGCCCGAGAGGAATGCAATGACATTTTTCCCTTAAATTCACAAGGATGGACATGCATGCTCAATTGTATTTTGGTGTCATCTCTGTGATGTTAAAGTCACATAAATGAACGTCATGTTTGGTTAAAACAAAGCCCACGGTTTACTGGATTCTTTGAAAGCTGAATACAAATGGAAGACACATTTCAGATGTGGCATTTATGACATAGTCAAAGGCTATGGATATGTAATATGGATAAGTTTGGAGGGTATGTAAATGAAAGAGCACAGTACCCGAGAACAATTCCCACTCATGAACATAGCTGTGTACACCTGACTGTGGTTGTTCTGTAATATGCATGTCTGCAGGGGCGGTTTCTGTGGGTCAAGGACATTTTTTGGTGAGATTTCACAAACCTTTTTTTCAACAACAAAGCCAGTGACCTTTTAGCGAACACCCGCTTGCAGTTAATTTGAGGGGGGGAGACCAGTGCTTGTCACTGCCTGTGTGCTCAGTTTATACAACAGATCAGAGATGCAACTTGACTGAAGTGCCTCTCTGTTTTTTAGTTGACTGTCATGCCACTCAGTTGATGATGCATGGTCAAAGCATGCGACGTGGCTGTTTTCAGCAAAGGCTAGTTTCATAATACTAAGGGTATACACATATTCTGAAATCCATTGAAGTAAAACAAATGGCTATACTGTAGTTATTTTTCAATGAAGGATATGGTGAGAGTGAGTCACAATGAAATAACTCCTGATTATACCCAGGGGCCGAGCCTGGATGAACATTGAATTACATGACACAAGCATGGAATCACATCAACCAGAGAGGACAATGTACATCTGAAGCTGTGACTCATTAAAAACATATTTTTCCCTTTAGATCTCTCAAAGCAGCTGTCCATTGTTTTATTTATTTATTTAATTGTGCCATTATTGCCACAGTCCTATTGTTCTACAGGCATCATAGTCCCATTTCTGCTGCCTACTATAATAAGGTAAGAGCAGTGCATCATGCGAGAAATGACCTAAAGACATTTAATAGAGAAAATCAGTGATATTATCAGACCCATGCAGAGGCTGCTTAAAAGCTACAACTAAATTCTCTTTTGAGTCTTTGATGAACATTGCAGCCAAACATCAACCAGCCATACCCCATTCACAATTTATTCACTTCTGTTGAGGTTAACATTAAGGACCTGTGAACCACTACAGCAACTCAAAATCACGCACAGAAAACATTTAACAATCCTGTGTAAGGTGATACTACAGCCTACTTTTAGATGCATGCTCATGATGATACAGAAATAGTGCTGCAGCCTACTCATGAAGGAAATCCCATCCATCCAAACGAGGTAGGAGCTGTTTTTTTCAATTCGTTATGACCATTGAAGATGGTAGTTATCACCTTGGAAATCTTAAGTAGCTTTCAGGGTGAAACAATTTCCTCTGTAAACTACAAACAACACCTGGAAGAAATTCGTCTTTGGTAACTAATGTCATTTTATGGCGTCAGTATTAACAATTCGACATCAAAAGAGCCACCATTTTAGTTTATCTTTCATTTGTTTTCATTGAAAAAAAGTCGAAAAGTTGTTACCTCCCGACGCCAGCTCGAGCAGGAGCGACCACCAAAGCAGACCGCGGAGCCACAACTTCTTCTGGGTGTTTTTCACAACAGAGTCCATCTTTCTTCTCCCGGTGGAAACACGACTGTTACCGGACATGTACGGTTACATATTTACAGACCTGTTTTTCACTGGAACACGCTTCAGTACCTTTAAACACAATAGTTGTGTGTGTTGAATCTGTGCAGCAGCAGACCCTGCACTGAACTGAGACACCGACGTAGGTCCTCGCTAAACTCCGCCTTGTGTGTGTGCGTGTGTGTGTGCGTGTGTGTGTGCGTGTGTGTGTGCGTGTGCGTGCGTGTGTGTATGCCTGTGTGCGTGTGTGTGCTTGTTTTCAAAGAAGGCATGTTAATCTCAGTTTTCAAAATAAAAGCCACAAGAAGAAGGGGGGAAATGCTGCAGGCCATTTCAAACAAGCAACAAACACACTTTGGGAATGAGAATGTGTTAATAGACATTTCAAAGTATTTTTAATTAACCTGATTTATGATACTTGTTATTAAATGTGCCCACAGAATAAATCAAGTAATGCTATAAGGATCTGCAGGTAGGCTAAAAGGCACTTTAAAAAGGGCCCTTCATTATTTGACTTAAGATGCAAATTCAGGGGGTTTGCTATATTCTAAGTTTATAAATAGATAAATAAGTAAATTACTTTAGGCTTTGTTAAAGTGTTTTAATTGGAGCCAATCCACCTCTATATAAAGGTGTTTAAATTGAATATCTGTTTAGTTTACAGGCTTATTTGGGAGTGCAACAATCCTTTGAATGGAATTGAAGCTTAACCCCTAAATTGTGTTTATGGATAATGCTTTTTGTTAACTGTCATCATGTGTCCCCAAATAGTCTGAGCTCCATCATCTGCTATTGACCGGCACCTTTTAAGGTTCTCATACATTTTGGCTGAGTCACTTTACAAGTTGGGAAAGTTGAAGTGCTTTTACACTTTCTCATAAAGGAAGAACCGAACATGTCAGTCTGGTTGACTGGTTCCAACTGTTCTCATAAGCTCTGACTGTTTATTTATGTAACAGACTGATCCTAGTCCAGTTAGTTATTCTCAGTCAAGACGGATAAATTAAACAATCCAGATGGGATTCAAACCCACAACAACCATCAGACTTGAGAGCTGTTTCATTACCAGCTCAGCTTGCAGGACTCAGGTGGACGGTCTCACAAAGAGAAGAATTAGACTTCAACAGTGTGTATCAGGTTCAGTCAGAAGTCTGTAGATGTTGTTCCTTTGTAGATTGATGACGTTTCTGCAGCACCAACCTGAGGTACTGTGTGTGCAACAAATGTACCGTAGGCCTATGCTGGGTTTTATTTGACTTCTCTTACCAACTTAAACTTAAAAAAATCAAACATTGTTGTCTCAAAAGACGGTTGTTGAGGGTTAGTATACATTTCAAATGTCCAGCATCGACCAACTAACTCTTGTAAAAATATGTTTTTCCTATTTCTAGTAATACATAGCTGCATAATATAAATCAGGTCAAATGAAATGGAATCTATTGAAAAATCCAAGACTGGAAAACTGAAAAACTGCAGATTCTTTCACAAGGATATTCATATAAAATATTAAAACACATATTAAAAGCAACATAAATGTATAAATATATATAACTATTAACTATATGAACCAGTGAAATTCCCCTGGGCCAAGGGGATGAATAAAGGTGATATTAGTCCAAGTCATATTTGTCCGGTGTCATAATATCTGGTATGGAGTTGGTATCAATGGGTCACTTAACATGGAAGCTATTAAGAATTACAATTTTTAACAAACAAAAACATGATTGTTCAACAAAATATTAATTTAAAACAGTAGAGTAACTAAAATCCAATAAAAAGTGTGTCCTACTCACTCGATGTACATTCGATACAATGCTGCATTGGTTTGGACTCACTGGGTCCTGTGAAAATTAAGAACCGCTTCTGATTTTTTTGTTAAAGATTCATATAATATAGGAAAAACAATTGTGTTCTACTAGTCCAGTGTAGTAATACAAATTGGTGTTTATTTTAGTCACTGAGTCACATGACCTGGAAGAGGTTTCTTTAAAAACTGCATTTTTTACAAGGATATTCATAAAAAATCGATTAAGTGTTAATATAAATATAAAGAGTTGTGTCTTTTATGTCAAGTGTTTGATATTACATACATTAATGGTTTTGCACACCTAAACAGTTATTTTTAAAATAGGCATCATACACATTACAATCTCTTAAAAACATTTATGAATGTTGTAATTTCTAATTTATGCTCAGTTCATCCAGCGGCCATAGCCATCCATTTATGTTGTAAACATATATTTGAATGCTAATGTTTAGACTGCATGTATTTAAATGTGTTCATGTTGTGCACTTTCTTTAAATTGCCTGCTCAATATTTTAATGTAACTATATATATATTTTTTTTAACCAAATTATTACCATAATGACCCTTTATGTTTATTAGTCATATGCACAACATACTTTAAATACGAAACCTACAGTATATTATAAACATTTGATCAAATAAAAAAACTCACACTGTACTTCCATAAATATAGCAATTGTCTAATTTGCAATGTACACAACATCCTGTATTCAACTTTTGTCATCAAGTTTTGTAGATAATTAATAATGACAATAGGCAAAACATCCTTAGTAACTTAATGAGGGTTTAATGGGTCTGAAATCAATAAATAGTTATTCAAGAAAATATATTACATCAAGTTAAGAAATATTGAATGTAACAGAAAACATGCGAGGTAATGAATAAAATGTTCAAGGTAATGTTGCATTGTCACTCGGAATGAGTTGGCCTCTAAGCAGACTGTAACTGTACTTAGTGTAATAGTATGCATTATCATGCTGTGTTTTACATTATACTGTTATTGCTTCATGATTGATTTCATGTTATGTTTACATCATTCACTTTCCTGCAGTCTGGTTAATATCTCTTAAAGACAATATCATAAAGATGTTTTCAGAATGCAGGCCACTAAGAATGTAGTTAAAAATCATCCGATGCCACTCCTGGATTTAATAAATTACAATCTGATCATTGTTATGGAATCACAATCCAGTTCAAATCAAGGCTAAATATGATTATTTTGAGGTATAAGAGCAGATACTGTAAACAAAGTAAGTGTATGGCACAATCATTAAAATGTTAGTGATGAATAGCTGTTTTTGTAATGATCTGAAGGGTCGTCAGCACGTTCCCAAAAGTTTTCTGAACTCCTGTTTGATGCAGCTGTAGATGGGATGGTAGAAGCGCCTGTCGGACACCATGAGGTCCGTCACGATTTCAGTGTGGTCGATTTTAGGCAGCAGGTAGAGGGACACCTTTATGGACAGCGAGGTGAGGAGATCACAGAACTTTGTGGAAGATTCAACCGGAACGATGATGTCACTGGTCCCGTGGAGCAAAGCAAATGGAGGCACTCTGGCAGTAAGTAAAGCAAGAGCAGATTGTGGGTGGGAAATGTTGTATTCAAATGAATAACACATGCAATACATTTAAAGATCATTTTCATTTTTCAACTCAGTGGACATTTCTAAATGACAGCTAAAGACACGTCTTTTTAGATTAGCTTTTTATTAGCAACCCCCCACTTTAAATGTTCTTTTAGTCTTTATTATGTACCTAGCTTTATATTGTTTTATTTATTTTATAGGTCTTAATCTTTTTATTTGCAATTCTGTTGTACCTATATGTTCACTTTGTTTTATGGGGTTTTATATTATATTTTATATTGTTACATCGACTCAGTTGTCTTGTGTCTTATCTGTTAGAGAGAAACCATTATTTATTTTATTTTATTTGTATTATCATACATTTCACCTCCTTGTGTTTATTAACCTGTTCAAATGTTATATTTTGCTGCATGTACCTTTTAAAGTTCTTAACAAATAACTAATAATAATATTTTTGTCTGGATATTTGTCTGTTGATGTTGGACATGGAGCTGCTGTGACGCAAGTCAAATTTCAGACTTGATCTGACAAATAAAGTAATATCGTATCGTATCGTATCGTATCGTATAATCTGAGGGGAATTTCTTGTTGTTTGTTTTTCATTTGTGATGTGTCAATTTGTAAAGCACTATATAAATAAAGCTTTATTATTATTATTATTTTTTTTTTTTTTTTTTTTTCTTCTCTCACCTGTTTAGTTTGTCCTGGCTCAACATCTTCAGAGTGTGTGTTGGTGAGTAGTACGGGAAGTTCTCCACTCCATTCATGGATTTGTGCATGGTGGAGACATATTCCACTCCTCTCTTCTGCTCGTGCTCGTAATGATCCATGATGTTGAACACGCCGCTCAGACCTGTCAGGGTAATACGACAGATATACATACATAAAGTTCAGTTAACGTTAGCATAAAACATGGTTTCAACTGTGATTGATGCACGCAATAATCCTTACAAATCACTCCTCTTATTGCCAGTGTTAGGTCCCTCTGCTTGCTGGCCTCTATGAAAAGCTCCTCTCTTGCATCAATGAGAAACAGTGAGGTCAGTGTGCATAAATGTGCACCCGCTGAATGGCCAATTAATACTATGTTGTCCTATGAAAGAGAGAAAAACAAGACAATAATGGCATATTATTTACCGTGAAGACCGTGTGAATGTGCACTCTTCAAAAAAACATCGTCATCTTAATTATGTGCTCTTCTATTTTTTCTTTTAATGCCATAAATATTTTATTAAATTAGAAACAAATAAGATGTTTTGGATCAGTGCTACTAAAACTGAAGAGTTTATTATGATACAAGTTTAAACTCATTAAATTGCTAGGGGTCTCTCATTTGCCTTCCATTTTTTCTTCTGTGGATTTTTATAAATTTGACTTTTGAATTTGAGCAACCTCAATGATTTAACCGATCCTATTAAAATGTTCCTTCTTATAATAAATGGTCATTCTCATCTGAAAGTTTTCTCATATTTCTAAAGAATATTTAGAGACAGTATTTCTTACTTTGTCAAAGTTGAACTGGGGTCCACTCTCTTGGGCCCAAATCAAGCAGTCAGCAATATCTTGGACCATGCCTAAAACGTTCCCCTGGCGATCAGATGAAAACAGTTCAGATACTTCAGAAACATTCATAATGTTGTTACTTTTCTGCCGGTTGAGTTACTGAGGTACAATTCTTACCTATACTTCTCAGAGTTAGACAGAAGTTTTCTTCATATTCAAGACAATAACACACTATATTTGAGGTATACATCCAATAAAACTACTTTTCTAAAGCTCCTACCTTTGGATAGGTGCAGTAGTCAGGACATATGACAGTTGCACCCAGTTCTTCAGCCATCTGCCGGGCCAGCAAACAGTAAATGGATCGATCTCCAGAGCCCCATGCACCTCCGAAGATGTAAACCACCAGCGGTGCAGGCACTTCTTCAGACCTGTCCACATTGGGAGGGTGGTACAAGTCCAGCTTGTTGCTTCTGCGACCAAATGTGATGCCCTTTGTGTCCAGACAGAGAACACTGTGAGCTTTGACACTTTGATATATATTGAGTGAAGAAGGGAATGCTGATACAAACATAATGGTATGATAATCCAACTTTAGATATTTACTAAATTGTCTTCTTTCTAACTTATCGTCAACACACCTTTTCATAATGCTTACGGTTTTCGTCATTCTGGTACCATGACTTCCACCGAAAGTAAAGCCTCCCATACTGCAGATATTTGAGAGTTTCCAGCACAGCTCTGGTCAAACAGTATATTCTCCTGATGAAGAAGCCAAACATGAAAAAGGGTATGAAGGACTGACTCTTCAGTGAAACACAGGAACAGATCTGCAGTATTTAACAAGTTACCTTGGTTTGAGAGCTTCTATGTACTTCTGATACCCAGGCTTGTTGGGCCAGCCATAAAGCCACTGAGCAGCGAGGGAGATGGAGTACGGGAGGCCCACCAACAGGACACCCACCGACATCGGAAGCGACATGTGATTTTTTAACCCGGACCTTCATAAGTAAAAGATATATTAAAATGACACTCTTTCAAAAGAAGTATCACTCAATTTTCTTCCAAATGCTGTATTTGAGTAGCTCTTACATGTTGTTGTTCACTATGTGTCACCTACAAAAAAAGAGAGAAACTTCTCACAATAAATTGTCATCAACAAACACACATAACACAAAACAGTGTAAAAGTATTGACTTCCCTTAATTAATTAGTACAAATTAAAATAATTCTTTATAGATATAGTAGTATTCAATGTATTACATGTCTGATATATGTAATATAATGTAATGTAAAGCGCTTTGAGCACTTGGAAAAGTGCTTAAATAAATACCATGAATTATTATTATTATTATCATAGATAAGGTATATGTTGAAAATCCTCCTGCCAGCTTTTTTTGAGTAAGTTGTTAATAAGTGTATTGTTATTGATAGCTTTGTTTATGCTTACCATGCTAAAGCCACATTTGATTTGATGGAACCTTAGTGTTTTGCTCTTCCTGATTGACATTTTTGTGTTTATATTCTAGCCTTAAAATCATAATCTTTAACTGTGACGGTCAAGTCTTGTGAAATAAATAAATGGTTAAACGTCTCTCATCTCTGGACCTCATACTTTGACTGGTATGCCAAGGCAAAAGCACTTTAGGCAACTCTCCAACCAAGCTAAATACATTCTAGTTGTTACATTATAAGCTAATAATACATAGCTGTTCTCAGATTTCAGGTTGGTAGGGTATGTTAATGTGTGTTTAGCTTGTACGTTCATCAAGTAAAAGCTTCAATAGATGGGTTGACCTTTTGACCTTTTAGAAAAGCTGGATGCTTTTGGACCAAAATAGATTTATTACCATTTTCATTTTCAATTGCAAATGAATCTTTGTATTGCTGCTATCTTATTACAACGTAAGACACCTGTCATTCGCATTGTTACTGACTTGGAAACTCTTTTAGCAGCTTTAAGGATGGCTTATTAGAAACTAAATAGAGATACTGGTTACCATTCATTAAAAACCATATTATATAGATTTTCCCAACCTGGCAACCCAAGTGTTGTTTGTGTTAATAGGTTAATAGGTTATCTAAAGGGCATTATATAGAGGTGTATACATCACGACTCACGTCATAATATAATGTAAAAAACCTTGACTTGGAAAGTGGTACCCAGTTTTCTTAATTTGTGTACCAGGGCGCCCTGTAGTGGGCATTTATACGATAACCTGCTGCTTTTTAAAAGCTTCATCAATGCTGCTTCCACTCGGTTAAAAGAAAAAACATACAAATACAATGATCGGATCATTGTATTTGTATGTTTTTTCTCATCATTATTATGATAATAATAATTATTATGATCCTTAATCAAGCATGCTAACGCTACAATCACAAATGATATTAGCTAGCCAGCTAAGAAGTACAGTAAGGGTACAGTGGTGGAAAATAAAAAACATGTTGCGTTCACTTGCTTTGCACAATTTCGTTAGCTCTTTAATTTGACAGCGTACAAAAAAAATGAAAGGAATGCTATAGTTAAATTAGCTTAACTATCCGGTTAGTTTTCGAAAAAGGTTAAGATTAGATGTTTTTATAGCTTTACTTATTATTTCCTTCGTTAAACAAGGGAAAGGTCAGGAAAACACACCGGAAGCCAGTGTAAACCTACCACAATCACATGTAGCGCCTTGTGCCGCAGCCCATGTCCCGGATTGATGTGGTTTGGTATTAAATATCGTAACTCGGATGAAGCGTTGAAATAGATGATAACCTCAGTGGACCCCACTGTCCTCCAAAAACCGGTGTCGGCCTCATACAAAGATGAATACGGCACAGAAAGAGATTCAAATCCTCACTAGCTTCCGTTTTGGCAATGAGAACTACGAAGCTTCCGGTGTTTGTCAGATGAGTCTCTCTGCTAACATATAGATATTTATTCATAGACATAGTCAAACATATTTACTTCTTCTTGTTGGTACATGCACACGTGCCAACATTCATATTCAAATGTAGTTTTGTTTTACATTTTTAACGTGGAGGATGTGCTGAATGTCACTGTAGGAACACGCGGATTTCTATCTTGTGATACTCAACATCTCTGCTCTGATACCCCGGAAATAGTATTAATAACATAAGCCCCTTTTTGTAAATATCAGAAAACCTCTTATAGCTTCAGCCTACATGTCTAGCTGTAAGTTATTGGTGTGTGAAGGCCATTATCAATGTTTAAAGGTTCAAATGTAATTCATAACAGATTATTCTAGAGGAACACTAATGTGTCTAACATGATTTATTAAATTGCAAATGTAGACTATTGAAATGCTCCAGTTTAATAACTATATGCTGGCATGCAGTAGCAACTTCAACATTTCCATCAACACGCCAAGTCCGAAGGTGTTCCACACACACATATGGTTAATTATTTACACATGCAACTTCCTGCTTCATCAATGACAGGAACAATAATTATCTTGTAATTTTCCACATAGCTCTCAGGCCTAGTGCTTACGTCACAGTTTGTTAACTCATAATAACACAGGGTTAATATGTCAATATAATTGGAAATCTTCTTTTTGATCGGATGCATTGCAAAACCTAGTTACAATTTAGCTGGCTACAAATAGTTTTACTGTGGCTTTAGCTACTTGGTTTATACACTTTTTAAAGTTACTTCCTCAATGGTTATTTTGTTATATCATTGTTAACTTCTGTTTTCTACTTCTTACCCTTTTGTGGATTTAAAAAAGTATTTTATTTTAATGACATAAATCAAACATGAAAATGCACACTCTTAGACAGTGATTCCACTTTTCTTCTTATTTTGGTATAGTTTTTCATTTTCACAATTGGTTTAACCTATAATGTTATCAACTGTTTTTCACTGAGACAGTTTTTATAATTGCCTCAGTGCCAACAACTGCTGATTTAAACCTTTATAAGAAGTGTGTGTCATGCTGCTTAACAAATTGATCTGAAATGAAAATAAAAACGTTTGAACAAATGGAGATAATGTTCAGATTTCTCAGTCTTGTTAAAAAAACTCAAACACCTGGGACACAACACTACCAACATATACATTTATTAACATTAATGATGAGAGGCTAGTATTAATTAATTTAAACTGATCTGTGAACATCCTGTATTTGTGTCCGGTATGTAATCATTAAATAATCAAATGTAATAGATGTAAATATAATCCAAAGGATAACTCAATTAATTGCAATTACGAAAAGATTATCAACAAGATTAGTAGCACTGCCAAATAATTATAAATCAGCAGCACTGCCGGTGTATGCCCAGCAGAGGGAGCAAGCATTCTGTCGCTTGCTCTTATCATTTGTAGTTTAGAAGAAGAATTAGAGGATGTAACTCTCTTTATATTTGTCACACATGTAAATGAACACAGTACAGCACAAAAGGCGAAATTAGACCGCTGCATTTAACCCATCCTAGTTCTAGGAGCAGTGGGCAGCTATTGTACAGTGCCCGGGGAGCGGTGGTGGGATTCGGAGCAGTTCGGTGCCTTGCTCAAGGGCACCTCGGCAGTTACCAGGATGAGGTGAATTGGCAGCTACACTTGATAGGGATGTGAACTGACGACCCTTCATTTCAGAGACCAAGTCCCTACAGACAGAGCCACTGCCGCCCCATGTGTCATTAGTTTCAGAATGTCTCACCTGTAATTATTCAGCCAGATGGGATCTACAACCATTTAAAAGTGTCTACAGACAAGATAAACAGGGATTCAAAAACGTGCTTCACTCTGAACTTCATCTTAGAGTGTTTAAGGGCCGTATACATTGTTCTGTAGGTTTCAGCCCTTTACTGTACATCACAGTTTTATGTAATAAGTCATGCCCTTAATATAAAGATGTACTTTATTAATCCCAATTTGCGAAATGTTTGAAATAATGTCTTAAAAAAAAATGTGATTGCTGTTTTATGCTTTGAAAGGGGAATCATGGCACATCATGTTGTTTAGTTCTATTATAACTCTTCTGTTATCACAGAGGGTAGTGCAGTACTGGACAGAGGTTTCCCTGGCCATAACCACGGAAAACCTTGGATTCAACTTTTGAGATTCACGGAAAGTGCAGGGGCGCACGAGCACTGACCAGCACGAGGGTTATTGTTATGTTTGGCCCCACAGAGCGGAGCCTCCAACCCTCAGTGGGTGTGTGGTTGTGCCTCCATCTGCCACGGTGTGGGGAGGCCCAGGTGCTCTTTCAGAAGCCACAGTGGAAACAGAGTCGTTGAGTGAGTGCAAAGTCAGGCGTTCAGACGGCTGTGCAAGCGGAGTCAGCCCGTTTTAAACGCTGTGGTAAAACTTCACAGCACTTATCCGTACCCGTCTAAAAATTATATTATGCCTAAGGGAATCATTGTATGCATAGTGGTATTAAGATAACAATGTGCACAAGCCTGTATTCTGTGTAGGTGGAAAGGAGTCTTAGGGAGCTATCACGAAATACTGTGCCCTTTTTGGAAACAGTTTTAAATGTGGGAAACTATCAGAAAACATGTATTCAGCATCTTCCTTCAGTACGTCAGTAAAGTGGAGTGTAGCCTACAAATTCAAAAAATAATCGACAAGCTGTTATAATCATGTTTTTTGCTCTCTGAGGCGTTCAGATCAAATGAGAGATCAGTGATTCCTCGGATGCTGCAGGGAAGCACACTAACCCATCTCCCTGAACGTCCTTCAACAGGAAAGCCCAGCCTCAGGCCATCATGCAGAAAACAACTGTCCATTGACATGTGCTGGAGAATGAGGCTGATAGACTACCAGCTGCAGAGATGCTGCTCTCATCTCACTTTAGTGGATACTGAACTTCAAAAGATGTGTCTTAAAACTTTTCAATCAGTGTTTTATTTCTTTTTTTGCTAATTGAGTCCAATGTATTAATAGTAAGCGACAACACACAACTACTTTGCATCTACATATTCCCAAGGGCAAATGTACATAAAACGGGCCCCTGTTTCAGCATGGACTGCTAACAGCTTAAGACACTAAACACACAAGTGGGTATCATTGGTTGTTTTTTTGGATGACTTTTGTCTTTTTAATTTAACTAATTAAGCGGCCTGCCTCCAAAACAAGTGAGCCAGTCAGCCGTCGCCTCAATAGCCGGCATATTTTCACATCTAATTCAATACAGGTTTACTTTGACTAAACCAGAGTTGGTTATTGTTGAAAAACCTCACCAAGATGGGGTTAGTGAGGTTTATGTAGATTCTGTCCAGTTTGAATGACGTGTGAATTGTGATTGTACTGTATGGGCAAGGCCACTGCCACAGCCACAAAATGCAATAACTAAACAAACCATATAACGATAAGAAGTTAACTCATGTTTGTGTGACTTTCTGTATTAGGCTAGCAAAATAAAGATATCACTTATTTTATGGTGTTTAATTATGCCCCCATAACTAACAACTATAGATAAGAAATGAGAAAAACACATTTAGATTTTGGGACAGTAACACCTATAGCGGTGAGCTGCATTCTACTGAAACCACCTTTGTAGTGTGATATTTATTGTGAGTTAATTACATGTTTTCTTTATTGTTAGTAACTAAAAAAGAGAAAGTTGAATTTCAAGAATGTCAAGAAAATAATTGTCCCTGGGAATTAAGGTGTGAGCAGTTTATGAATTGCTTTTGCTGACGGGTTATTAGCAGTCAAACAGAGGAGTGTGTGAATCTAACAGGAAAGGCCGGTGCTTCTGGTTGTTGAAATAAGATCGTTCCTTCTCTCTTGCACATTAAGCCCAGGACCATTGTGCTTTTGTAGTCGGCTGCTATTCAAAACAACTACAATACAAAATAAAAAACAAAGGTCAATCACACATGCCATTTCTTGTAAAATGCAGAGAATTTATGTAATTTAATTAATTAATTAGATCATATTTTATAACTTTGTGAGAAAATACTTTCGTTATGAAACAAAGTGTACTTTACTTCCTGTGAGTCATTGTGGGTGTTTCATGTCAAACAGAAGCCTACTACTTTGTGTGTACATATTTGTTCACCCGAAGGGAAAAAAAGGAGAGGGAGTGGCAATAGGATTGTCAAGAGATGAGTCATATTGCACTGCAAAAAATATGAAAATGGACGGCTTGAAACAAATCAACTTTTTTATTGATACCAATGTGAACAACACAGCACACAGACATGTAGATGTTGCATTTATTATCCAAATGTATTTTTATAAAGCACTTGGGAAGAAGTGTGTGGGTCTGGTGCCATTCTCAAAGGCAAGGGCCACAACAGTGCCCAGGAGGCAAACTGGCACCTCTCAACGAACCGGTCCACACTTTGTCTGTTCGGGGACTTGAATCTGGTTCTGAGGCCAAGTACCGACTGAAGTGCTGCAGTGCAAACCACACTGCAAAAAATATATAGTTTCTCACTAAATCCTTAAATCTGAAAATATTTTTTGTGTGCAGTTAATTATATTTCAATTTATTCAAACACAAGGTGTATTGGTTCAACTTTGTGAAAATTGGTGCTTACTTCTTGATCAAAAATGTTAACTCAGGAGGGACAAAATATTGAATGCATGCAAGTGTTTTGGCGTACAGATGTCTGCTTGTGTCTGAACTCTATCTTTGCAGTTGTGCGTGTGTTTGCTGGTGTAAACGTGTATACACTGGCCTGTTTACTTCCCCCCACTGTGACCCAGTCCCCCTGAGCCCCTAATTGATGCATGGCTCCGAGCCAGGACCCAAACATGCTGCTTCTGTGTGTCCTCCCCACACTTTCCCTTGCATCCGCTGTGCTGCACAACCCCAACTCAGCCGGAGTCACAGAGGAATTCTGCTCTCGGTGGGCTCCGGACCTCAGGACACAGAGCCATCTTTTCACGGGGACTTTACAAACACACCAGGCCCAGAGAGAACCTCTCTTTGACAGGGGGGAACCATGGAAACTGGCAATGACCACAAGGCCTAGTTTCTAGGTATCCCCGTGCCCGGAATCACCCCCGAGTCCTGCAGACGCCAGAGGAGCAGCGAAGACAGAGGTGTTGGCGTTCAGAGGGCCTAGTGGTTTTTCATGGGGCCCTCTGATTGATTAGAGAGAAACAGAGCATCCATTCTTGTCAGATGCATCGGATGAATGCTAACAAGCCTGTGAGGATGCTCAAGAGTGCATTCTTTAGAAAAATAAGTGGAGAGGTTTGGCAAGATAAGCTAGTTGATGGGGAAACTGACTTAGCAAATTAATGATAACTAAGTGTGCATGTTTGTTTGTGTGTGTAAAGGTTGAGGGGGGTTTAGATGTACATCGCTGCAACAGTTTCGTCTTTATATAGTCCATGCTTTTTACAGAGAGCGAGAGTCAAGTTTCAGTGCGTCATGTGTCTTTCCAGCACTCACTGAGTACACAGAAGGTAAGAGCTTCCCTCCACTGTGCAGCCCTAAAAAAACTCTTGAATATTCCAAACCTGACATGACTGATCACCTTATAGAAAGTACAAAATATATACATGCATGTAGGGATATGTTACATAACAGCCATACACCACGCAGTCGTTTTTTTACATGAAAACACCTGCATGAGCGGACATGTCAACGTTTCTGATTCTAAACATATCTCATGAGTGAGGGCGAAATCTTGTCTTCACTGAGCCTGTGAGGGGAACAACACTCAACCATCAGTGCGTCATGTGATGGTTCACCTGCCTTGAAACCTTTCTTATTTTCTCTCACTATAATTGCTGTGATCGCGCGGCCTTCGAATGCTCGAGCTGCTTTAAATCAAATGTACAACCGCGTAAAAATAGACTGACACTGACAGTTCAGCTGTGTGTGTTACATATCCAAGTTCACGGCTGTGCGCCTTTCTCAAACTGCAACATGCCTCGCAGCTGCATTACATTGTGTTCTACCGAGTCCTCTGTACATGGAGACTCTGGAGTTTCTCTTTGTACTCGACGATGATGTTCACCGCTGATTTCAGGTCACATTTTGTTTACATCAAACTTTTTTGTAGCTGCACTGGAAATATCTTAGTGCTAGTTACATGAGATATGACAAATATATGAACATAAAGCTCAGTAGTCGCCTCATTGCCACAGGCCCCTGCCAGTCAGGTGAACTCAGAATCGACCAATGGTCTGTTGCCGAAAAACCTCCAACGTTTCACTTCAGCAAGCAGAAATCTGGGACAATACTTCCTTTTTCCTTGTGCTGCTCATTGTGTACAGTCCAATCGCAACTTGAGACACAAAAATGTAGTGGGAGTTGAGAGAAATTGTTGATGAGTTCACAATAAAATGTTAAGCGAATGGATCACGAGATGTATTCACGACAATGCCTTCCGCCTCTTTTGCCCTACGCACAGACAATGTCCCCTGCATTCAACCAAAGCCTGCTTGGAAATAAATACTACTCAGACTACATGGAAAAAACTGGACATTTCTGTTGCCAATATCTTGCCCTGTCGAGTACAGAATCTGTGTATGGAGTTCACCTGTCAGGTAAATTGTGTAATTTACAGCAAGCCCCAGAAATCCCAAGCTCAGTGTGTATCAAATGATTTTTAAATTGAAACATAATTTAGGAATTCATAGCAAAACATTTGTACATGAGTTAGTGGGTATTTAGATTATCACACTACAAATCAGAGGCTTGGTAGGATTAATTATTATGCAAACATTGTAAATAGTGTGCAGAAACTGGGAGGAACAAGTTAATGAACAAGAGTAAATAGTGGCCAGGCAGTTCATTTTGGCCCCAGGACCCCCCTTTGCTGGATAATCCGCTCATGCTTATCATAAATAGGGTCTGAGCTGTAGGCTGACAGCCCGAGAGAACTTTCTCTGTGGAGTTTACAACACTGCAGGCTAGGTTAGATGCTTGGTGTGAATGGCAGAAAGACTGTTTGTCTGTCATGTGTTAGCAACATGAAAGGTTGGTGCCCTTTCCAGTGAACACCTTGTCTCCTCTAGCTTTTTGATTTACAGTACTTTAAAGCCTTGAATCCAAGAAGAGTTATTATAGTAAAATAGGACAGCGGTAGCCTGGTATGTTTGAATTCAGCACCCTTTAGTTTGCTTTTCAGTTCTTTGCGTGCAGAGGGTCCCCTGCTAGGATTTAAGACATTCTTTCCACCGCCGGTACTGGTATCAAAAACTGTGAAACTGCAATACATAAACATTCTTTGTTCATATTGAGGTAAGCTTTGTTATTTTATAGATTTTTACACAAAAAAGTCAGTGTATGATTCCAGCATAAAGACTGGTGTTACTTTCACCAAACTATTCCGGCTTGGCCCTAAAACTGTCTCGTACTCAATTATTTCAAACTGGACATTAATCTTCGTTTGTCCAGCGCCTGGATTCCTTACTAAACCCCATGGGAACAAAGACCTCAGCGAAGTGTACAGGAGGAGCGATTTAATGACTCCAGCACCGTGTCTTTGATCTGCATCGTCATGGAGCGCTCACTGTAAAGGCTAACAATGAGAGACAGCACCAACGAGACCGAGCTCAGGCATGCTGACATTTACAGCAGGAACTTCTCCAGAGACAAGAGAGGAACTTCACGTTGTTTCAACATGTGTTTAGAGGAAATAATGTTCAATCAGAAACTATTTCTTCCCCTAATAAAAACTGCAACCAAAATGACTAGAGAATAACTTTAAATGATGCCATATGTCATGCATATTTCAGCAGAACAGGGAAAACCTTTTAATGTGCTTTCTGCTTTGCTTACTACGGAAGTAAACAGGGATAAGAAACAATGTAAGGAGTTCAATGTAAGAAAAGTCAAAGAATCATTACAGTTTCTAATGAGGGATACCTGAATGTGTGCAAAGTTTAATACAAATCCACTGAACAGCTGATGAGACATTTCACTCAAATCTAAACTGCATCTACATTTTGCCACTAAAGGAAGATGGGATCAGCAAAGTAAATACTACTCATCCCCACTTATGCTATTATTATAATAGCATAATATGCTATTATTATAATAGCATATTATGCTATTATTATAATAGCATAAGTAAGGGGGAGAGGCCTGACAAAGAGCAGGATAACAAGACAAATACAACAACATTCAGATATCATGAATAAGCAAATAGACAAGCCAATAAAACAATAACAGTAAAAAGAATGGTATGTTGGCACAATAAACTGGCAACAGATTAGTGTTTGTAAGCAGGGTTATTGCCTATGTGAGGTTGATGAATGACAGCTGGGGCTTGTTGTGGGAATTAGGAGGAGGTGCCTAAGTAGGTGTTGACATCAGGTGACAGAGAGACAAAAGTGAAGGTATTCTACAGGCATGACTTTTATTTAAGCATTAGTTTCTCAGAAACTGGGATGCGTGAAGCATTTAAAAAGTTCCCAGCAGGTTACAATGCTGCATCCAACTCATAATTACACATATGGCAACATGAGTCCCTTTAATAAATAGAACAGGTAAAACGTTGAAGATCAGTAAAAAGCAATATGAGAAATGCTGGATTTCATACTTACCAACCCAATCCTGCATAAGAACATTGCAATTATTTAATCCGGCAAGCACACTCTTTGTGGCTTTTACTAGAGTTTTATAATGGCTGTGGAATTTCTTCCAGTGAATGAAACACATGTACACAAGGCCACATATTGTGAGTATCATTTTACCTTGTCATAATCTCAGACCTAACGCAGTACACATTGTTCTTCCTCAAATTAAGCCTCCCGATGCTTTATACTGCAGTGGACTCATTGTACTGCTCAGGGACATGAGAATTATGTGAGCTTGTACTAAGATGTCATAGGATAAAGAACTGTATTCTTCCTACAGCGTATCAAAGTCTGAGAGTCTTTGTTTGCAATTACATGTGAAGAAATCCTCCCAATAACAGGTTTTTCAATAATTTGGTTTTGTTGGAAATAAGAGGAATATGGATTTTCAGGCTCAACAAGGAAGCTAGTTCCGGTTTCACTAGTAATCTGACAACAGTCATTCTACGCACAGTACGAGAAGTGAGGAGGAATACAAGTTAATCAGTTCCTGAAACACCCTATTCATAAACATTAGATAGTGTGCAGATAATTATCATTCGATATGTCTTTCCCAAGCAGCAGAGTTCGCCCTTGATATAACTTCCCCCCTGATAGTAAGAATGTATCAACACTTTAGTGAAATGAAATGAAAAGTACCAAAGTGTGTGATTTTGGTTTCTCTTCTTACCTAAGCAGCTGGGCACCTCAAGGTTAATGATATAAACATATAATACTAACTCAATCTCATTTAGACTTTACATTGTGTCCTGTTATCTGGGAGGGAAAACACCCAATGACGTGAGATCTATCTTACTGTGTCCATATTCAAAAATAAACTAAAACATTTTCTTGATTCACAGACTTACATTAGTTATTATATGGTACTGTATTGGTCGCCGCCTGGTTTGTGTTTTCTTTCTTTGTCAATATCATTTGAGGGTGGGTTGTTGTTGTTAGCATTATTTGTTCTTGTATTGAATTTAATATGTCCTCATGTCACTTGTATTCACTTCAATGTTAAGCACATTGTGTTAACATTGTGTGTCATGAAATGTTCCTTGCCTTTCTCTTGGTGGTGATATATAACCTCTCTTTGTTATGAAACCATTCTTTTCTTTAGTGGTTTTGCTAAATATTTGGGCTTTGCCTTTAAAATATATATATATATTTTAATTGAAACCCCTTATCACCGGTTTCAAGAGTCTATCGGTTAAGTACGACAATATGTAAATTCCCTTGATTCATAGTTAAAGTTTTGAGTCATTATTGAGTCAATAAATATGGAATACATTTTTCTGCCTTCATTTACTGCTAATCATCTTGTAACCCCCCAGGCCTGGAATGTTGTGTAAGAGATCGTTGTATGGAGATTATAGTCTTGTTATTTTATCTTTGCACATGCAATTGCAATGGTATGGCAAGAAGCTGCATGGAAACACAAATGACATTACGATGTTGGTATGCACATCAAATGCAAAAACAATCAGATAATACCAAATAGTGTGTCCCTATACAACACACTGACACTTGCCCACTCTTTTAAACCTGCTCCGGATGTGTGACATCTACAAGCCGGAATAGTAAATGTAAAATGAGATCTACTGTATGATTCCATTAATAGCATCACGATGAGGTGATGTCCTCGTTCATAGCCAACGGTGATTTCCAAAATGTGGTTTGAGTGTATCAAACTGCTCTTTTAGAAGTGGTGGTGCAATATGAGGTGCAATATAAATATTTGAATCAGTCAAGCCTTTCCAGAAGTAAAATTATTTCTATTTAAATAGAACTAGAAGAGATCTTTTTAGAAACACATGTGGATGCATATTTTAGGACCAAAACCTGTGTCAGATTGGGAATTGAAACTGAGAGCCGTCACACAGCAGGGTGTCACTGCTGGTGTTAAATGTCGGTACAGTCAAGAAAGAAAAAAAAGCATATCACATACCAACTGAGTACATGCTGGGGCGCAATGGGTTGGACAGACAAGAGAGCTCATGGCTAAAAGAATTGAGACAAAATAAGTTTCCATTTATTTTCAAAAGGTCACAAGAGGAAGACTGTATTCAGTTTAATTTCACATCCCTTTTGTAAACCACACACAACAGGAGGAAAATTCCAGTGAAGGTGATTCAGTGACATACATGATCTGTTAACATGGAACATTACAGAACAAAGGACATTTCCTTTTTATGACGACATTATGTTATGTCTTTCTTTCCAAAGCTTGGCTGTGTCCCAATTCCAACTGTACTCAAAACAATTCACAGCATGGAGGCTGAGCTAAAAAGACAATTTCACCCATGCAAAAACTAAACAGGTAATTTTAGAGTGGACAATATACAATTTATTTTAAAATAGTTTTTACTTTTTACCAGATCATACTCTCTCGCTGTAAATACCTGTATTCACTCTCTGTCTGAAAACGATACGTTAAGCTCCTGTTTTTTCACTACCCCAAAACGCAAAGGTTGCAAAGGTTGATTTCAAATAGCTGGTGGAGATACTCAGATAGGAGGCTGTATATTCTAATGAACTTGCATGTGACATAGGAAGGAGAGTAAATGTAAATTACTTGTTAAATCACATGTGTTCTGATCCAGGCAGTCCTCAGAAAAACTGAATTTGTCGGTGAGCACTGTAGGCACTCAAGATAACCAATTGTATGTACATAACCACTGAAAATTCGATTGTTAATAATAAGTCCCCTGTCTATGTAATCTCTTCAGAGGAGTGTGAGGCTATACCTTCAAAAGAAAATGTAATTATATTTTATTAAATGGTTTTCCCAATTCTGATGGCAAGCCTATTCACCATAGACTGTATGATATTCACAGCTCTTGAGTTACAAGGAGTATGACAGGCGTACAATATGCTGAACCTGCAGACATTTTCTAAATGAAACCAAGACCAATGTCAACATAACCAGCCAATGCTAGAGCCTTAACATAACCATGAAAACGATTGATATCGCTGTAGCCAGTTGCAGATATGGCAAGATTGGATATTTTGACTTTAAAAGAAATGAAACTCATGGTAAGTAAACATTTTAGAGATACTGATGTGTTTAGACTCTGCTCCATGGACATCTTCCTCTCTTAACTGTGTTGCACATTTTTCACCAGTAGGCTACATGTTTGCAAAGATCTAATCTGGAAGATTTAAAATAAACCTTTGTCGGTGTGCAGAGCCTTTTACGTCAATGTTTGTTGTGGGGTGGAGACAGTGCCACTTCAAAGACATTTGAATGATGGCCAGCGGCCTTTGTATTTGTTACGTCATCTTTCGTTGGTAAAGGAACGGTAAAGGACCTCAGTGTTTACTCCGCCTCAGTCCATCACCTGATCCTGCTCCTGTGCTCACCTGCCACTCGCTCCACACATCAAGCCACGCCTGTGCCGCTAAGCTTGTGTGTGTGTGTGTGTGTGTGTGTGTGTGTGTGTGTGTGTGTGTGTGTGTGTGTGTGTGTGTGTGTGTGTGTGTGTGTGTGTGTGTGTGTGTGTGTGTGTGTGTGTGTGTGTGTGTGTGTGTGTGTGTGAATGAATGAATGAATGAATGAATAAGCACACATTAAATTAAGCTAAACTATAAAATACATATATACAAAATTAGATTTTGCTGACTTGCAAGTGGTGTTTTAAATTGTGTTCATGCTGAATTTGTCAAGCAACGCACATTGTAAAACATAAGAAATTGTACAGTACACTTAACATTTCAAGGGACACATCGGCAAATAAAAGGCTAACTACTATCTATCCTCTGGCTATTTTTAAAACAATGCAGAACATCACATTTTATTAGCTTCCAAAATAATTTATTATACACATAAATAGGCCACAAAAATAGGAAGGGACCTATTAGATTACCTGAAATGGGTGCAAATACGGGGAAGCTATCTGAATTTCATTTTAGTATGTAACACAATATATCTAGAACCTTTCTTTGTACGTTGCCTCAGGCCACACTTTTATGGCATATTTGCCTTTGCAAATGTATGTTAATTATATACACAATGAAATGGTTTCTCTTCGACTGTAGGGAAATCAGTATGTCATTCTGATAACATGACATAATTTGTTTTATAATGCACACTTAACAATTCTTACACAAAGTAGTTTTCAACATGAAGAAGAGACTTCTACCACTAGACAACAAAATGTGTCTAGATATGCAAAGACATAACAATTTTGATTGGGTTAAAATATTTTCTCTTCGTCTAGACTCTAGACTGTCAGAACTGTCTGCAGAAAATGTTGTTCGTGAATGTGGTTGCAGGCAGAGTCTACATGTTGAAGACATTCAAAACATCAATCTGCTTTATGTGGCTACAATTTCAGTACGTTTTAACAATGGGAACTACACCAATATTGTCTTTCCTGAACAAAAGGTCAGGTCAAATGCAGTGATTTTACAGGATATGGAATAAAAAAAGACAACGAAGAAGACTAAATCTTTGAAAGAACACTTAAAATATTAAAATATGTAATCCTTAGTGTGTAACAACTTCAGAACTGTCCCACTCACACAAAATGTCTTTGTCTTTAGGACTTCTAACTGCTGACGACAGAGCATTAGTAAGAGCCTAAAAGGTGCTTAAACATAAGTAAAACACAGGAAAGTCCAACAAAACATTCCTAATCTAATCAGGAATGATCAGGCTAGGATCAGGTATGTACTAGTCACCTCAAAGGGATATGATTCCCAGTGCACAAACACAAAACACCTGTTACTGGAGACTCCCTGACACCCCATTGGTGAGAGGTGGTGTGATGTGAATGAGCTGACTGGGATGTTAATCTGTGTGGCATGTGTGTGTGTGTGTGTGTGTGTGTGTGTGTGTGTGTGTGTGTGTGTGTGTGTGTGTGTGTGTGTGTGTGTGTGTGTGTGTGTGTGTGTGTGTGTGTGTGTGTGTGATAGGAGCTTTGCGTGGTAAATTACGTGGCAAACAGACGGTGGTGTGATATCAAGTCTATCTTTTCTCAGATGGCTGAACACACACACACTCGTTGTGATAACCTCGGTGTTGGGAACCCTTGTCCGCAGCCAAACTTTTTGTCACAGAGAACAAAGGTGTTAAGTGCCTCTGAACAATTTGATCTGATGAGCACATTCCTTGCCGCTGCTGATATCGCCTTCATTATATAATCGAGGATAAAATGTGCTTTTGGCAATACACAGTGGAAAATTGATTTAGGATGCATTTGTGAAGAGAGATGGAAAACCAGGCACGACATTCAGTGTCTTATACCCAGAGGCTACCAGGTCAATGCTTTGTAAAAATCAGCATAGTGTGAATGAGATTGATAGGAGTTCTGGGATATTGAGGATATTGTGTGAAAAATGCATACCTGATCATTTAAAAAGCACTATGTTGGAGCACAGCTTCTGTATTTGATATGTGACCAACTGCAGTTCATCACATATCAAATACTCCTTTGTTTGAGCTATAATTTCCACGTCTTAACTTTTCCTTTCTTTTTGTAAAATAATAACTTTTATAATATTTTACACGTGTTGATCTACTGTATGAGGCACTGTCCAGGGTGCTGCTATTGTGCCAATGATATCACACAAGCTTTAAAACATGGCTTGTGGTCACAGTTCAGAAAGCTGATAATGTACTAGGATAAGTGCTGTTTCTAAGAAATACAGAAATGACAAATGTGGTTGACAGGAAAACTGTTGACAGTGACTACATATGAGGTGTCCTGTATGACGTATACCTGTCTGCCTAAGTATTTTAAGTATAAGTATTTTCCATGACCGTGTGGTATATTTAGCCTACAGTACAGCCACTTTTTCACCAGTGTGCTGAGAGGGATATGTCCTGTTATAGTTGAATCATAAGGGTGACATTAGGGACTGAAGTCCATTTTACTGTTTTTGTTTCTTTTTGGTCAGTTATAGTCAGGTGCAGGGTCTGGCAGCAGAATATTTTTAAGGGGTATTTATCCTGAACCATGACCTTTTTTGGTCTAATGGGAGAAAAAAAAGATCCAAAACAAGAAATGAACGTTACATTGTCTGCCATAAAACGGCAATGACCTAGGTTTTATTCCAGCCTTGGGATCATGATGCGTGTCTCTTTCTCTACCCCATAACAGCACGGTCCTTGCTTAAATAGAGGTGAAATGTCAATATACTGTAATGTCATTCAAAATGAGATTATGCTCTTCCAAAAAGTCAGCAGGACTTTGAATTTTAGCCTGACCTTGCATCACTTTTGTCACTGCCATGTGTTCATACTGTGTCTGAACATGACGTTTTTTAGGGAAATAGATGTCAGAGCCACTCTACAGTAATTCTGCAACCCAGACCTGGATGGACAGATGGATTTAAAGTGGATTTAAAGACCAAAGGACAGCTCCTGTGATCCAACAGCATTAACAATGTTAAGTCTTTTGTGAAGCAGACACATAAAGGTTGTGTTTGCTATGTAATTATTGTGAAATGCTCCTCCTGCTCATTGTTAAACTGAGGCCAACAGTTGGTGAAAGTGCAAGTCATAGTAATTAGGTAGGTTCTTACTGTTGACCTGGTTGCATGTGATTGTGCATGAAGCAATAAGCAGTAATTACACACTTAATATAATACGTCTCTGCCCTCTAATTACATTTAAACTAACCCAAGTTAATATGGTTTCACCCAAATGTCTGTGACTTGTGTGTTGGTGAGAGCATGTCTGAAAGCTTTGAACGTTTTGAAAGGTTTACTTTTTGTCAAAACTAAATGTGGTCAGAAATATGAGATAGAAGTTCTGTCAATAAAAATAAAAAGCCAACTCTAATTAACTTTGTATCATTTGCATCCACTATAAAAAAACCTAATTGTCTAATTGGTCAAGTATTTCTGATTTTTTGTTTTACCGAACACAGCTATTGGATTACATTTCAGTAGTGGAAAAGTGTTATTTTATTTGAACCAACAAAAAAAAAAAAAGGTTTTCGCAAGCTGAAGAATATGATTTCTAAAAGTTGACTGGATTCAATACAAATCTGTTACGTCCCTCAAATATCCATTGTTTTATGTTTTAGAAATCTAGACTGGTTCCAAGCTCCTGATGCAACAGAGGACTATACTGTATGAGTGTGTCTGAAGCTAAACAGCAACAATGGGCTGTGAAATATGTCTTCCTTAAAAACTTAACTGGATGGAAAATAAATAATCCTTAGATGGGGAAATCTCTGTTACGGTTTTGTATTTATGTTTTCATTTTCCACCTTTTGTTTTGAAATGTTTTCCTCCTTGTGTCTTCTCTGTTCCTTCTTCCTGTGTTTGCCTTCCTGTCATTAGTTCCCCTGGTGTGTCTGATTGTCTGATTGTGTTCACCTGTTGCCCTTGTGTTTCTGCCTCCCTTACCCCAGCTGTGTCTTGTCTTGTGATTACCCCTCCCTGTATTTAGTCTTGTCTCTTCCTGTGTTCCCCTGTCGGTTCATTGTTGGTTTTTCCTGTCTTCCTCCATGTCAGTCGCGGTTGTCTCTCCTGTCTCCCTCCATGTGGGTCACGGTCAGTTTTTTGTACAACCCATTTGTTTCATGCCTTGTTTTGATCAGCTTTTAAAATAAAGCTCGCCTTTTGTTACGAGACCTGTTACCTTTTTGATAGTCTGCATTTGGGTCCTACCCTTCCACGCCATCCTAACAATCTCTGTATTTAGTAAACAGAACAAGTAATGACGAAAATGCATCAAGGTTAGATTCAGAGTTCCCGTTAGAATATTTTTTTGCCGGTCAACATGTCCGTTAAAGTTGAAATCTTCCGGACAAAATTAGATAAGTGCCGGTTAAAGGTCTTCTTTGTTATTTATTGAGCTTTAAAACAAATTGATATGATTCGACATTAAACAAACTAATTATAGTAGATTAACTACATTATTCAAAAGTGTACAGTAATTTACAAAAACGCGGGAATAATAAACGGAGCGCTCTCTCCTTCTCCTGACAGCCCGTCAGTATCATGCAGCTCGCGGATCCAGTAATGAGTGACCCGACAGTAAAACTAAACATATCTATAACTAGTTTAGGTAGTTTGAGAGGTAATTAAAATAGCTACGTGTGATTTTCTAACCTGAAGTGTGTTTTGCTCTGCTCGCCGCTGCAGGGGATCATGCAGAGCTGCGTGTCGACTCGTCAGCAGCAGCCGATCTCTCTCTCCTGTCAGATTAGACTTTACTCGCATTTATGTCCATATCGATCAGATCTAGCTAGTTCTAGCTAATGATATGACTACCTGCTTGTTAAAAGACACCTAAACAATAAGCGTCGCTATGCAACCGGATGAGGCCACAAAGTATAGCGCAGCATTATGCATTTGTTTACATGCCCACCGGAACCCCGAGGCATTACCAACAGATCAACGCACAATCAACCCATACAGGACATCTCTTTCTCCACATTAAGTGTTAGACATTAGAATTGACAATTTTTGTCTGTCACATACTCTTTTGTCTGTCACATACTATTCTTGTCTGTCACATAAGTGGCGCAACTGATGCGGTATTGCGCTAAGGGAAAATTATTTTGACCGGACATTTTGACCGGAGAGATTTAGATTTGCCGGACTTCAGCATATTTTACCGGTCATTGTCCGGTAATTACCGGCTAACGGGAACTCTGGTTAGATTAACTTGTTCTTTATTATCAGAAAAATTAAACATTTATGTTGTGATGTCCTTTTTGTTTTCTGTTGTTTTTATGTGTAACCAATGTACCGCAGGTCTCCCTTGAAAAAGAGATCGTTGATCTCAATGGGATTTTTCACCTGGTTAAATAAAGGCTACAAACAAACAAACATTAACAAGAACATTTCGTACTAAAACTTCTCTCAGCCATTCATTGATTAAATCCAACCAACCGAATAGTCATGTTTTGAGTTCTACCTCAGACGCTGATGTGTGGCTAAGAAAGCTTGCTTACAGCTCATTCAGTGCACAGAGACTCTGCAGGTCATTGCTATGCCTAATAAAACTTATGGTATGACTGAATTAAACACAGTTTGTGCTTTTTTTATTTGTTTAAGCACCATCTGCTAGGTGAGGTGTGCCCTGGATGGTGTGAAGTGTGTCGGTTCATTGTTGGTTTTTCCTGTCTTCCTCCATGTCAGTCACGGTTGTCTCTCCTGTCTCCCTCCATGTGGGTCACGGTCAGTTTTTTGTACAACCCATTTGTTTCATGCCTTGTTTTGATCAGCTTTTAAAATAAAGCTCGCTTTTTGTTACGAGACCTGTTACCTTTTTGATAGTCTGCATTTGGGTCCTACCCTTCCACGCCATCCTAACAGAATGAACCGACCAGCTTTGGACTCAGCAGACTCGGATCGTTTTGCTCTACAGGCAGAATGTCTTGGGTACTCTCTGGAGTACATTTTTTATACCTGGAATGGCGCCTCTTCTAGACGTGGTAGAGAGGCTGCGTTGAAGGAGGCACGTCAGGAGGTTGCTCGCCAGCCCTGGCTTAGGAGCATGTTGCCTGAGTGGCTACAACTTTTCACAAGTAGTCCTGAGGACTTGTCCGAAGCCTCTAACCCTTTCCTGGGGTATGACCAGGCCTGGGGAGGCCCACAGATCCTCCAAAGAATCTCTAGGAGACGCAAGACCAAGATTCCAGCCCGTGCTCCAGTGGTTCCAGCTCCATTCTCTGGCCCTTTGTTGGGATCCCGCCTGGCGTTTGGAGGTCCACGGAGCCTCCAGGGGGCCTCGGAGAAACGCAAGGTCGGGAGGCCGGCTCGTGGTCCAGTACCGGCCCACACAGCCATGGATCCGTGCACCAGTACCGGCCCACACAGCCATGCTTCCGTGCTCCATTACCTGGCTCACACAGCCAGGGTCCAGGCTTCTGTTCCGTGCCCAGCAGCCATAGTCACTGCTCCAGAACCGGACCTTACAGTCATGTTTCCGTGTTCCAGTGCCGGTCCACACAGTCATGGTACCGTGCTCCAGTACCATCCCACACAGCCATGGTTCCGTGTTCCGGTTCCGTGCCCAGCAGCCATGGTGCCTGCTCTAGTACCGGCCCACACAGCCATGGTTCCGGCTCCAGAACCGGCCCATACAGCCATGGTTCCAGCCCCAGTTCTGGCCCCAGCAGCCATGGTTCCGGCCCCAGTTCTGGCCCCAGCGGCCATGGTTCCGGTCCCAGCAGCCATGGTTCCGGCCCCTGTTCCGGTCCCAGCAGCCATGGTCCCGACTTCAGTTTCGGCTCCAGTACTGGCTCCCCGGCCGACGCCAGCCCCCCGTGTCCTGTCGGTGGTCCGGCCGACTCCAGCACCCCGTCTCCTGTCGGTGGTCCGGCCGACTCCAGCACCCCGTCTCCTGTCGGTGGTCCGGCCGACTCCAGCACCTCGTCTCCTGTCGGTGGTCCGGCCGACTCCGGCACCTCGTGTCCTGTCGGTGGTCCGGCCGACTCTGGCACCTCGTGTCCTGTCGGTGGTCCGGCCGACTCCGGCCCCCCGTGTTTTGTCAGTGGTTCGGCCCACTCCAGCCCCTCGTGTTCTGTCGGTGGTCCGGCCGACTCCAGCACCCCGTGTCCTGTTGGCTCTATGGCCGACGCCTACCCCATGTCCTGTGATGTTGGAGGTCCCGCCGACTACTCTTCTGCCGGGGGTCCTGCCAACCCTATGTCCTGTGCTGTTGGAGGTCCCGCCGACTACTCTCCTGCCGGGGGTCTTGCCAACTCCATGTCCTGTCCCGTTGGGGGTCCCGCCGACTACTCTTCTGCCGGGGGTCCTGCCAACCCTATGTCCTGTGCCGTTGGAGGTCCCGCCGACTACTCTTCTGCCGGGGGTCCTGCCAACCCTATGTCCTGTGCCGTTGGAGGTCCCGCCGACTACTCTTCTGCCGGGGGTCTTGCCAATCCTATGTCCTGTCCCGTTGGGGGTCCCGCCGACTACTCTTCTGCCGGGGGTCTTGCCAATCCTATGTCCTGTCCCGTTGGGGGTCCCGCCGACTACTCTTCTGCCGGGGGTCCTGCCAACCCTATGTCCTGTGCTGTTGGAGGTCCCACCGACTACTCTCCTGCCGGGAGTCTTGCCAACTCCATGTCCTGTCCCATTGGGGGTCCCGCCGACTACTCTTCTGCCGGGGGTCTTGCCAATCCTATGTCCTGTCCCGTTGGGGGTCCCGCCGACTACTCTTCTGCCGGGGGTCCTGCCAACCCTATGTCCTGTGCCGTTGGAGGTCCCGCCGACTACTCTTCTGCCGGGGGTCCTGCCAACCCTATGTCCTGTGCCGTTGGAGGTCCCGCCGACTACTCTTCTGCCGGGGGTCTTGCCAATCCTATGTCCTGTCCCGTTGGGGGTCCCGCCGACTACTCTTCTGCCGGGGGTCCTGCCAACTCTGTGTCCTGTCCTGTTGGAGGTCCCGCCGACACCTGTTCCACCGGGGGTCCTGCCAACTCTGTGTCCTGTTCCGTTGGAGGTCCAGTCGACACCAGCCCTTGCTCCATCCGGGGTCCCATTGACACCAGTCCATGTCATGTCCAGGATCCCGTCTACGCCTGTTCCGTCGGCTCCGGTTCCTGTCTGGCCGACAACGGGTCCTGCCCGGCCTCCGGAGCTGTCCCGTCAGCGCCTTCCTGCCCGTCCTCCGGAGTTGTCCCGTCAGCACCTTCCCGCCCGGCCTCCGGAGCTGTCCCGTCGACGCCTTCTTGTTCGCCCTCGAGCCCGGCCCCCTGAGTGCCGGGGCCTTCGCCCTCGAGCTCGGCCCCCTGATTTCCCCAGCCGTGGCCTTCGCCCTCGAGCCCGGCCTCCTGACGCTTTCAGCCGCTGCCTTTGCTCTCATGCCCGGCCCCCTGAGTTCGCCCGCTGTGGTCTTCGCCCTTTTTTGAACTCTGCCTTGCCCCCGGGCCGTCCGCCCGAGACCCCCTCCTTGATCTCTGCCTTGCCCCCGGGCCGTCCGCCCGAGACCCCTTCCGGGTCCTCCGCTGTGCCCCTG